>NC_041380.1:89018198-89082883 GCF_002162155.2 Triticum dicoccoides | reverse complement strand
GGGGGGGGGGGGCGCGGCCTGCCCTGGCCGCCCCTCCTCTTCTCCACTTTGGGCCCATGAGGCCCATTAACCCCTGGGGGGGTTCCGGTAACCCCCCGGTACTCCGGTTTTATCCGAAACTTCTCCGGAACACTTCTGGTGTCCGAATATAGCCGTCCAATATATCAATCTTTATGTCTCAACCATTTTGAGACTCCTCGTTATGTCCGTGATCACATCCGGGACTCCGAACAATCTTCGGTACATCAAAATATATAAACTCATAATGAAACTGTCATCGTAACATTAAGCATGCGGACCCTACGGGTTCGAGAACAATGTAGACATGACCGAGACACGTCTCCAGTCAATAACCAATAGCGGAACCTGGATGCTCATATTGGCTCCTACATATTCTACGAAGATCTTTATCGGTCAGACCGCATAACAACATACGTTGTTCCCTTTGTCATCGGTATGTTACTTGCCTGAGATTCGATCGTCGGTATCTCAATACCTAGTTCAATCTTGTTACCGACAAGTCTCTTTACTCGTTTCGTAATACAACATCTCACAACTAACTCATTAGTTGCAATGCTTGCAAGGCTTATGTGATGTGCATTACCGAGAGGGCCCAGAGATACCTCTCCGACAATCGGAGTGACAAATCCTAATCTCGAAATACGCCAACCCAACATGTACCTTTGGAGACACCTATAGAGCTCCTTTATAATCACCCAGTTACGTTGTGACGTTTGGTAGCACACAAAGTGTTCCTCCGGCAAACGGGAGTTGCATAATCTCATAGTCATAGGGACATGTATAAGTCATGAAGAAAGCAATAGCAACATACTAAAATGATCGGGTGCTAAGCTAATGGAATGGGTCATGTCAATAACATCATTCTCCTAATGATGTGATCCCGTTAATCAAGTGGCAACACATGTCTATGGTTAGGAAACATAACCATCTTCGATTAACGAGCTAGTCAAGTAGAGGCATACTAGTGACGTTTAGTTTGACTATGTATTCACACAAGTATTATGTTTCCGGTTAATACAATTCTAGCATGAATAATAAACATTTATCATGATATAAGGAAATAAAATAATAACTTTATTATTGCCTCTAGGGCATATTTCCTTCAGTCTCCCACTTGCACTAGAGTCAATAATCTAGATTACACAGTAATGATTCTAACACCCATGGAGCTTTGGTGATGATCATGTTTTGCTCGTGGAAGAGGCTTACTCAACGGGTCTGCTACATTCAGATCCGTATGTATCTTGCAAATCTCTATGTCTCCCACCTGGACTAGATCCCGGATGGAATTGAAGCGTCTCTTGATGTGCTTGGTTCTCTTGTGAAATCTGGATTCCTTTGCCAAGGCAATTGCACCAGTATTGTCACAAAAGATTTTCATTGGACCCAATGCACTAGGTATGACACCTAGATCGGATATGAACTCCTTCACCCAGACTCCTTCGTTTGCTGCTTCCGAAGCAGCTATGTACTCCGCTTCACATGTAGATCCTGCCACAACGCTTTGTTTAGAACTGCACCAACTGACAGCTCCACCGTTTAATGTAAACACGTATCCGGTTTGCGCTTTAGAATCGTCCGGATCAGTGTCAAAGCTTGCATCAACGTAACCATTTACGATGAGCTCTTTGTCACCTCCATATACGAGAAACATATCCTTAGTCCTTTTCAGGTATTTCAGGATGTTCTTGACCGCTGTCCAGTGGTCCACTCCTGGATTACTTTGGTACCTCCCTGCTAGACTTATAGCAAGACACACATCAGGTCTGGTACACAGCATTGCATACATGATAGTGCCTATGGCTGAAGCATAGGGAACATCTTTCATTTTCTCTCTATCTTCTACAGTGGTCGGGCATTGAGTCTTACTCAATTTCACACCTTGTAACACAGGCAAGAATCCTTTCTTTGCTTGATCCATTTTGAACTTCTTCAAAACTTTGTCAAGGTATGTGCTTTGTGAAAGTCCAATTAAGTGTCTTGATCTATCTCTATAGATCTTAATGCCCAATATGTAAGTAGCCTCACCGAGGTCTTTCATTGAAAAACTCTTATTCAAGTATCCCTTTATGCTATCCAGAAATTCTATATCATTTCCAATTAGTAATATGGCATCTACATATAATATCAGAAATGCTACAGAGCTCCCACTCACTTTCTTGTAAATACAGGCTTCTCCAAAAGTCTGTACAAACCCAAATGCTTTGATTACACTATCAAAGCGTTTATTCCAACTCCGAGAGGCTTGCACCAGTCCATAAATGGATCGATGGAGCTTGCACACTTTGTTAGCTCCTTTTGGATCGACAAAACCTTCTGGCTGCATCATATACAACTCTTCTTCCAGAAATCCATTCAGGAATGCAGTTTTGACATCCATCTGCCAAATTTCATAATCATAAAATGCGGCAATTGCTAACATGATTCGGACAGACTTAACCATCGCTACGGGTGAGAAGGTCTCATCGTAGTCAAACCCTTGAACTTGTCGAAAACCTTTTGCAACAAGTCGAGCTTTGTAGACAGTAACATTACCGTCAGCGTCAGTCTTCTTCTTGAAGATCCATTTATTCTCAATTGCTTGCCGATCATTGGGCAAGTCAACCAAAGTCCACACTTTGTTCTCATACATGGATCCCATCTCAGATTTCATGGCTTCAAGCCATTTTGCGGAATCTGAGCTCACCATCGCTTCTTCATAGTTCGTAGGTTCATCATGATCTAGTAGCATGACTTCCAGAACAGGATTACCGTACCACTCTAGTGCGGATCTTACTCTGGTTGATCTACGAGGTTCAGTAGAAACTTGTTCTGAAGTTTCATGATCATCGTCATTAGCTTCCTCACTAATTGGTGTTGGTGTCACAGGAACCGGTTTCTGTGATGTACTACTTTCCAATAAGGGAGCAGGTACAGTTACCTCATCAAGTTCTACTTTCCTCCCACTCACTTCTTTCGAGAGAAACTCCTTCTCTAGAAAGTTTCCGAATTTAGCAACAAAAGCCTTGCCTTCGGATCTGTGATAGAAGGTGTATCCAATAGTTTCCTTTGGATATCCTATGAAGACACATTTCTCCGATTTGGGTTCGAGCTTATCAGGTTGAAACTTTTTCACATAAGCATCGCAGCCCCAAACTTTAAGAAACGACAACTTTGGTTTCTTGCCAAACCATAGTTCATAAGGCGTCATCTCAACGGATTTTGATGGTGCCCTATTTAACGTGAATGCGGCCGTCTCTAAAGCATAACCCCAAAACGATAGCGCTAAATCAGTAAGAGACATCATAGATTGCACCATATCTAGTAAAGTATGATTACAACGTTCGGACACACCATTACGCTGTGGTGTTCCGGGTGGCGTGAGTTGCGAAACTATTCCGCATTGTTTCAAATGTATACCAAACTCGTAACTCAAATATTCTCCTCCAGGATCAGATCATAGAAACTTTATTTTCTTGTTACGATGATTTTCAACTTCACTCTGAAATTCTTTGAACTTTTCAAATGTTTCAGACTTATGTTTCATTAAGTAGATATACCCATATCTGCTTAAGTCATCTGTGAAGGTGAGAAAATAACGATATCCGTCACGAGGCTCAACATTCATTGGACCACATACATCTGTATGTATGATTTCCAACAAATCTATTGCTCTCTCCATAGTACCAGAGAACGGTGTTTTGGTCATCTTGCCCATAAGGCACGGTTCGCAAGTACCAAGTGATTCATAATCAAGTGGTTCCAAAAGTCCATCAGTATGGAGTTTCTTCATGCGCTTTACACCGATATGACCCAAACGGCAGTGCCACAAATAAGTTGCACTATCATTATCAACTCTGCATCTTTTGGCTTCAACATTATGAATATGTGTGTCACTACTATCGAGATTTAATAAGAATAGACCACTCTTCAAGGGTGCATGACCATAAAAGATATAACTCATATAAATAGAACAACCATTATTCTCTGATTTAAATGAATAACCGTCTCGCATCAAACAAGATCCAGATATAATGTTCATGCTCAACGCTGGCACCAAATAACAATTATTTAGGTCTAATACTAATCCCGAAGGTAGATGTAGAGGTAGCGTGCCGGCCGCGATCACATCGACTTTGGAACCATTTCCCACGCGCATCGTCACCTCGTCCTTAGCCAATCTTCGCTTAATCCGTAGTCCCTATTTCCAGTTGCAAATATTAGCAACAGAACCAGTATCAAATACCCAGGTGCTACTGCGAGCATTAGTAAGGTACACATCAATAACATGTATATCACATATACCTTTGTTCACCTTGCCATCCGTCTTATCCGCCAAATACTTGGGGCAGTTCCGCTTCCAGTGACCAGTCTGCTTGCAATAGAAGCACTCAGTTTCAGGCTTAGATCCAGATTTGGGTTTCTTCTCCTGAGCAGCAACTTGCTTGCTATTCTTCTTGAAGTTCCCCTTCTTCTTCCATTTGCCCTTTTTCTTGAAACTAGTGGTCTTGTTAACCATCAACACTTGATGCTCCTTCTTGATTTCTACCTCCGCAGCTTTCAGCATTGCGAAGAGCTCGGGAATTGTCTTATCCATCCCTTGCATATTATAGTTCATCACGAAGCTCTTGTAGCTAGGTGGAAGTGATTGGAGAATTCTGTCAATGACGCAATCATCTAGAATATTAACTCCCAATTGAATCAAGTGATTATTATACCCAGACATTTTGAGTATATGCTCACTGACAGAACTGTTCTCCTCCATCTTGTAGCTATAGAACTTATTGGAGACTTCATATCTGTCAATCCGGGCATTTGCTTGAAATATTAACTTCAACTCTTGGAACATCTCATATGCTCCATGACGTTCAAAACATCGTTGAAGACCCGATTCTAAGCCGTAAAGCATGGCACATTGAACTATCGAGTAGTCATCAGCTTTGCTCTGCCAGACGTTCTTAACGTTGTCAGTTGCATCAACAACAGGCCTAGCACCCAGCGGTGCTTCCAGGACGTAATTCTTCTGTGCAGCAATGAGGATAATCCTCAAGTTATGGACCCAGTCTGTGTAATTGCTACCATCATCTTTCAACTTTGCTTTCTCAAGGAACGCATTAAAATTCAACGGAACAATAGCACGGGCCATCTATCTACAATCAAACATAAACAAGCAAGATACTATCAGGTACTAAGTTCATGATAAATTTAAGTTCAATTAATCATATTACTAAAGAACTCCCACTTAGATAGACATCCCTCTATTCCTCTAAGTGATCACATGATCCAAATCAACTAAACCATGTCCGATCATCACGTGAGATGGAGTAGTTTCATTGGTGAACATCACTATGTTGATCATATCTACTATATGATTCACGCTCGACCTTTCGGTCTCCGTGTTTCGAGGCCGTATCTGTTATATGCTAGGCTCGTCAAGTTAAACCTGAGTATTCTGCGTGTGCAACTGTTTTGCACCCGTTGTATTTGAACGTAGAGCCTATCACACACGATCATCACGTGGTGTCTCAGCACGAAGAACTTTCACAACGGTGCATACTCAGGGAGAACACTTTTACTATGATAATTTAGCGAGGGGTCATCTTATAATGCTACCGTCAATCAAAGCAAGATAAGATGCATAAAAGATAAACATCACATGCAATCAATATAAGTGATATGATATGGCCATCATCATCTTGTGCTTGTGATCTCCATCTTGGAAGCACCATCATGATCACCATCGTCACCGGCGCGACACCTTGATCTCCATCGTAGCATCATTTTCGTCTCGCCAATCTTATGCTTCTACGACTATCGCTACCGCTTAGTGATAAAGTAAAGCATTAAAGGGCGATTGCATTGCATACAATAAAGCGACAACCATATGGCTCCAGCCAGTTGCCGATAACTCGGTTACAAAACATGATCATCTCATACAATAAAATTTAGCATCACGTCTTGACCATATCACATCACAACATGCCCTGCAAAAACAAGTTAGATGTCCTCTACTTTGTTTGTTGCAAGTTTTACGTGGCTGCTACAGGCTTAAGCAAGAACCAATCTTACCTACACATCAAAAACCACAATGATAGTTTGTCAAGTTGGTGCTGTTTTAACCTTCGCAAGGACCGGGCGTAGCCACACTCGGTTCAACTAAAGTTGGAGAAACTGACACCCGCCAGCCACCTGTGTGCAAAGCACGTCGGTAGAACCACTCCCGCGTAAGCGTACGCGTAATGTCGGTCCGGGCCGCTTCATCCAACAATACCGCCGAACCAAAGTATGACATGCTGGTAAGCAGTATGACTTATATCGCCCACAACTCACTTGTGTTCTACTCGTGCAAATAGCATCAACACATAAAACCTAGGCTCGGATGCCACTGTTGGGGAACGTAGTAATTTCAAAAAAAATTCCTACGCACACGCAAGATCATGGTGATGCATAGCAATGAGAGGGGAGAGTGTTGTCTACATACCCTCGTAGACCGGAAGCGGAAGCGTTATGACAACGCGGTTGATGTAGTCGTACGTCTTCACGGCCCGACCGATCAAGCACCGAAACTATGGCACCTCTGAGTTCTAGCACATGTTCAGCTCGATGACGATCCCCGGACTCCGATCCAGCAAAGTGTCGGGGAAGAGTTCCGTCAGCACGACGGCGTGGTGACGATCTTGATGTTCTACCGTCGCAGGGCTTCGCCTAAGCACCGCTACAATATTATCAAGGATTATGGTGGAGGGGGGCACCGCACACGGCTAAGAGAACGATCTCCAAGATCAACTTGTGTGTCCAGAGGTGCCCCCTGCCCCCGTATATAAAGGAGCAAGGAGGAGGGGCGGCCGGCCAGGAGGAGGCGCGCCAGGGAGGAGTCCTACTCCTATCGGGAGTAGGACTCCCTCCTTTTCCTTGTCCAACTAGGAGAGGGGGAAGGAAGGGAGAGAGGAGAGGAAGGAAAGGGGGGCGCCGCCCCCCTCCTTGTTCAATTTGGACTAGAGGGGGAGGGGGGTGTGGCCTGCCCTGGCCGCCCCTCCTCTTCTCCACTTTGGGCCCATGAGGCCCATTAACCCCCGGGGGTTCCGGTAACCCCCCGGTACTCCGGTTTTATCCGAAACTTCTCTGGAACACTTCCTGTGTCCGAATATAGCCGTCCAATATATCAATCTTTATGTATCGACCATTTCGAGACTCCTCGTCATGTCCGTGATCACATCCGGGACTCCGAACAATCTTCGGTACATCAAAATATATAAACTCATAATGAAACTGTCATCGTAACGTTAAGCGTGCGGACCCTACAGGTTCGAGAACAATGTAGACATGACCGAGACACGTCTCCAGTCAATAACCAATAGCGGAACCTGGATGCTCATATTGGCTCCTACATTTTCTACGAAGATCTTTATCGGTCAGACCGCATAACAACATACGTTGTTCCCTTTGTCATCGGTATGTTACTTGCCCGAGATTCGATCGTCGGTATCTCAATACCTAGTTCAATCTCGTTACCGGCAAGTCTCTTTACTCGTTTCATAATACATCATCTCGCAACTAACTCATTAGTTGCAATGCTTGCAAGGCTTATGTGATGTGCATTACCGAGAGGGCCCAGAGATACCTCTCCGACAATCGGAGTGACAAATCCTAATCTCGAAATACGCCAACCCAACATGTACCTTTGGAGACACCTATAGAGCTCCTTTATAATCACCCAGTTACGTTGTGACGTTTGGTAGCACACAAAGTGTTCCTCCGGCAAACAGGAGTTGCATAATCTCATAGTCATAGGGACATGTATAAGTCATGAAGAAAGCAATAGCAACATACTAAAATGATCGGGTGCTAAGCTAATGGAATGGGTCATGTCAATAACATCATTCTCCTAATGATGTGATCCCGTTAATCAAGTGGCAACACATGTCTATGGTTAGGAAACATAACCATCTTCGATTAACGAGCTAGTCAAGTAGAGGCATACTAGTGACGTTTAGTTTGTCTATGTATTCACACAAGTATTATGCTTCCGGTTAATACAATTCTAGCATGAATAATAAACATTTATCATGATATAAGGAAATAAAATAATAACTTTATTATTGCCTCTAGGGCATATTTCCTTCAGATCCGTCCTCGGATCAAATTCTTCATCACCATGGAAAGGAGAGAGATCTTTGACGTTGAAGATGTCGCTCACGTTGTACTTGTCGCGTGGGAGGTCGATCTTGTAAGCGTTGTCGTTGTATCGTGCGAGCACCTTGAAAGGTCCATCTGCTCATGGTCGAAGCTTGGACTTGCGTTCTTGTGGAAAGCGATCCTTGTGAAGGTGTAGCCACATGAGATCACCAATGTTGAAGACGATAGGTTGCTTGTTGAAGTTGAGCTTGGTCGCAAGGCGTTGGACTTGGCGCTCGATGGTGTTTCTTGTATCTTCATGCACCTTCTTGAGATGTGTTGCTCGTGCACTTGCGTCCAAATTGATTCGTTCTTGGAGTGGTAGAGGAAGAATGTCCAATGGTGACAATGGGTTGAATCCGTAGATGACCTCGAAGGGGGACTTGCCGGTAGTTGAATGTCTTGCTCGGTTGTAGGCGAACTCGGCGATAGGTAGGCACTCCTCCCACTCCTTGATATTCTTCTTGATGAGTACTCGAAGTAGAGCGGAGAGTGTGCGGTTGGTCACCTCCATTTGGCCGTTGGTTTGAGGGTGGTAAGCCGTGGAGAATAGTAGCTTGATTCTGAGCTTGGCGCATAGGGTCTTCCAAAAGTAGCTAAGGAACTTGACGTCGCGGTCCGAGACAATTGTCTTTGGCACTCCATGTAGACGCAATATTTCCCTACAAAAGAGATTGGCAACATGTGAAGCATCGTCTATCTTGTTGCAAGGAATAAAGTGTGCCATTTTTGAGAAACGGTACACAAAGACAAATATTGAATCTTTCCCATTTCAAGTCCTAGGCAAACCAAGTACAAAGTCCATGCTAATGCCTTCCCATGGTTGTTATGGAATTGGTAGAGGCATATAGAGGCCATGAGATTGAGCTTTGGACTTAGCTTTGCGACATGTAGAGCATCAGTTGGTGAAGCGATTGACATCACGAAACATCTTGGGCCAAAAGTAGTTCTTCGAGAGCGTAGCGAACGTCTTGTCGCGTCCGAAGTGTCCCATTAAGCCTCCTCCATGAGATTCCTGTAAAAGCAACAAACGAAGAGAAGACTCGGGGATGCAAAGTTTGTTAGCTCTCATAAGATATCCATCTTTGATGTAATAGCGTTCCCAAGATGTATGTGACAAACACTTGGCATAAGGAGTAGCAAAAGTTGGGTCATGCTCATACAAGTCTTTGATATGCTCGAAGCCAATGATATCTAACTCAAGTTGGGTAACAAGCATGCATAAGCGGGAAAGAGCATCCGCTACAACGTTTTCTTTGCCCTTAATGTACTTGATGACATAAGGAAAAGACTCAATAAATTCACTCCATTTAGCATGATGCTTGTTCAACTTGGTTTGACCCTTAAGATATTTGAGAGTCTCATGATCGGTATGAATGATAAACTCATGGGGACGAAGGTAATGTTCTCATCCATGCAAAACACAGACTAAAGCATATAGCTCTTTGTCATAGATGGTGTAATTGAGTTGAGCGCCAGAAAGTTTCTCACTAAAATAGGCTATGGGGCGCTTCTCTTGCGTTAACACACCTCCTATGCCATTACCACTAGCATCGCAATGAATCTCAAAAGGCTTGTCGAAGTTGGGTAAAGCAAGCACGGGAGCATGAGTAAGCAAATTCTTAAGCTCATTGAATGCGGTATCTTGGGATGGTCCCCAAACAAAAGGTGCATTCTTCTTGCTCAAAGCATGCAAAGGCGAAGCAATGGTGCTAAAATCCTTCACAAAGTGACGATAGAAACCCGCAAGGCCAAGAAAACTACGCACTTGATGCAAGTTGGTTGGTTGTGGCCAAGTCTTAATAGCATTGATCTTGGACTCGTCAACATGAACACCGTTAGAAGAAACAACAAAACCCAAGAAAACAAGCTTGTCAACGCCAAAAAGGCATTTCTCCATATTAGCATAGAGTTGCTCTTTTTGAAGAGTTCGCAAAATGGTTCAAACATGGGTGACATGATCTCTAAGAGATTTGCTATAAACAAGGATATCATCAAAGTAGACCACAACAAATATACCAATGTAAGGGCGAAATACATGATTCATAAGACGCATAAAAGTGCTCGGTGCTTCTGATAGACCCATAGGCATGACTAGCCACTCATACAAGCCAAACTTGGTTTTAAAAGCGGTTTTCCATTCATCACCCTCTTGTATGCGGATTTGATAGTAACCACTCTTGAGATCAATTTTAGAAAAGATAGTGGCACCACTAAGCTCATCAAGCATATCATCTAGGCGTGGAATGGGATACCTATAGCGAATGATGATAGCATTGATGGCTCTACAATCAGAGCACATGCGAAAACTACCATCACGTTTTGGCACAAGAATGACCGGGACGGCACAAGGGCTCAAACTTTCACGCACATGTCCATGGTCTATGAGATGCTTTACATGCCTTTGTATTTCTTTGGTTTCTTCGGGGTTGACACGGCAGGGAGCTTTGTTCGGAAGAGGTGCTCCGGGGAAGAGGTCGATTCGGTGCTCAATGCCTCGTAGAGGAGGTAGACCCGGAGGTAGCTCATCGGGGAAAACATCTTGAAATTCCTGCAAAAGAGAAGACAAGACTAAAGGTAGAGTGTGAGAGGTGTTAGCTTTTGGTGCGTTGTCCTTGAACAAGAGGACATAGTGTATCACACTAGATGGGTTCTCACACACTTCTCTTATCTCACGTTTGGTGGCAAATAGAACGAGATTCTTCTTTTCGCTCATCGTGGAGGCACTCGATTTGGGCTTGTGGTGCTCACTCTCTTTTTGGTGGCTCGCTCTCTCACGATGATCTCCACGATGGGTGGCTTGCTTGTCGGCGATCACTTGACTTGGCGACATTGGACGGAGGACGTACTCCTTGCCCTTCATCTTGAAGATGTAGTGGTTTGTTCGGCCGTTGTGGACGACTCCTCTATCAAATTTCCATGGGCATCCAAGGAGAAGATGGCAAATAGTCATTGGAACGACGTCGCACTCCAAGGTGTCTTCGTAGGCGCCAATTTTGAAGGAGACTTGTACTCGGTGCTTGACTTGGATAGTGCCGGAGTCGCTAAGCCATTGCACTTTATATGGATGTGGATGCTTCTTCTTAGGCAACTGGAGTTTGGAGCAAAGTTCTTCACTTGCGAGATTATGACAACTCCCTCCATCGATGATGACCTTGACGGATCGTCCATTGATGTTGGCCTTGGTGTGAAAGATATGGCATCTTTGGTCTTCTTCTTGGTGATGTTGGAGAGTCAAGACATTGGAGACAACAAGGGCGGGACTTGAATCTTCATCGCAAAAGACTTGTTCCTCTTCATCGTTCACTTGCCGGTGCATGGTGACTTGCTCAATGGCGTCCATTTCTTCTTCGCTCATGGAATTGTAGGTGCCGTCGTCGTTGAGGATCATGGTGCGTTTGTTGGTGCACTCATAGGACTTGTGGCATTGGCCTCCGCAAGTGAAACACTTGAAGGAACTCGTCTTGACGGTCTCATCGGTTGGAGTTGATGATGATGAAGCTCTCGGCTTGAAGTTTCTCGTAGTAGGAGGATGACTTGGAGTTGACAAAGCTTTCTTGGAACTTGACTTGTCGACGGTGCTAGTAGAAGGCTTGGTAGTCGGTGTTGGAGTCGTTGAAGCTTGGTTGTTGGAGAAGCCGTAGGACTTGGATGAGTACTTGGCATACTTGAAATCATCTTGCACTTGGCGTTCCGCTTTGGTAGCTTGATGCACTAGCTCGATGAGGTTCGAGTATGGTTGGAAGTCGGTGATCTTCTTGATAGGATGGTTGAGTCCATTCAAGAAACGTGCCATTGTTTTCTCATCATCTTCCGAGACGTTAGCTCATATCATGGCAATCTCCATCTCCATGTAGTACTCTTCAACGCTCTTGGTTCCTTGCTTGAGTAGTTGGAGTTTCTTGAAGAGGTCGCGGTTCTAGTAGGTAGGCACGAAGCATGCTCTCATCACATCCTTCATTTGTGCCCACGTAGTGATGGGTGGTTCACCTCTTGCCTCTCGGCGCTCGATAACTTGTTCCCACCAAATGAGGACATAGTCTTGGAATTCAAGGGATGCCATCGCGATCTTCTTCTCTTCTTCATAGTTGTGCAAATGGAAGATTTTGTCAACTTTCAATGCCCATGAAACGTACTCTTCGGGATCGTTGCTTCCGTTGAACTTGGGCATGGTGAACTTGAGCTTGCCATAGCGTTGCTCTTCATTGTGTTGGGGTCGGGGATGATGACCTCCATGTTGTTGATGATTGTTCAACTCGTGGTGCTCTTGGCGCGGAGGATTGTCAACCTCATGTTGCTCTTGTCGTGGAGGATCTCCATTGTCTTCATGATCCTGAGGAACTTGTTGTTCTTGATGTGCTTGTGGAGGAGCTTGTCGAGCTCGAGGAGGAACTTGAGGGACTTGACGATGCACGCGAGCTTGAAATCTTTGTTCTTGAATTTCTTCGCGAAATGCTTCCTCTTGTTCACGGGCTTGTCGGCCTCGGTCGGCTACGGCTCGACTTGAATCGTGTAGAGCTTGTTGTGCCGCAAGGGCTTGAGCGTCCCGGATTTGTTCGTCTTGTCATTGTGCCTCGGCATCTTGTACAACTTGGTGTAGACGCGCTCGCTCTTCCTCTTCATGTTGGCATTGTCTTTGCCGTTCTCGTGCTAGCGCAAAGGCCTCTTGGTTTTGTCGTCGTCGGTGCTCTTGAGAGTCGGTGTCACGTAGAGGAGTGAGGCTTGCTTCATGCTCGTTGCGCGCGGCACGATGAAGAGTGTTCGATGTCGGTGTACTAGAGCCGGAGAGGGTGAAGTCGGAGTGTCGGCTTGAACGGCTCCTTCTTGAAGTGGAAGAAGAGCGGTTGAGGAACAAAGCGCGAATCTTGTCCATTCTTGCGTCATTCTCTTGCTTGTGATCATCGAGCTTGTGGTCGAAGTAGTCCCTTGTACGTTGCTCGGAGAGTCGCAAGTCGGCGGCGAGGTTGTCGATGCGTTCACTCATGGCTTGTTGCTCTTGATGCAAAGCATGTTCTGCACCAAAGAGGTGACTCTTGGTGACGAAGGAGTTCATGTCATCGTCTTGCTCCATGAAAAGTGGGTATGTAGAAGTACTAGGCCTATCCATCATTCCAAGACAAATGTGAGTGGTAGAAAGAGAAGAACGAATACCAAATGTACCTTGACCAAAGTTGAAAGTGGATCGATGATCACTCCAATGTAGGACAAGGAAATAGCACAAGTGGTACTAGCTCTTGTTGGTTTCTCACACCTACACAAGTAAAAGCTTATGGTGGAGCTTGGTTAGGATGGTAGCACAAAATTTGATGCAATTGTAAGTGAGCTTCAATAATGTTGGAAAAGATTCACAAGATGCAATGTAACAAGTAGACCAAGCATATAAGGTACACGTAAACACACACGCAAAAAGATAAGTGGGGTTGGGAAACCAAGGATGAGCCAAAATGTGGAATCCACAAAAATGCTCTTGTTGCACAACACTAGAGAGACGCTAGCACGATTGCACAATAGGCGGATACAAGAACTTGTGCACAACCTACTTAGCAAAAATGCAACGACTTCTATCCCAAGTATGCTTTATGCAAGGTGTTTCTATGATATGATGCAAGATGATCGAGTATGACAATCTTAATGTTGTATGATGCTATGGTTCTTGCTTAAAAGCTCTTTGCTTATCTTTTCTCTTTGCTTAAAAGCTTGTTTGGCTCTTTGATGTTGGAGCTCTTTTCTTATGCGATGCTTGACGAACCAAGATAGCAATTGTGTATGAGATGGCAACTTTGTGACACCAGAGATGATACCAATATATGCAACAATGATGTATGTATGCTATGGGAAGTATGATCACTAATGTGCACAAGTCTTGTTGCTGGCAATACTCAACGGGTAGTCTCGATGGGTAAGCAACGCAAAGGAGTAAGGCTATGATGGCTATCAATGTAATGGAAAGAGTGATATGTCCAATACCAAGACGAGGTTACCGGTCTTGCTTCCGGTATGGTGTCAAAATGGTGGCATGAATACCAATGTGTAGTCGAGGTGGTCGTTGTTGATGACGATGTAGGACAGCGGTGATGATGTATGATAGCTCTGTGGCGAATATGAGCGGCTGTGATGTCGATGTCAAACCATACTTAGATAGCCGAAACACAAAAGGATACGGTACCGCAACTCAAATTCACAAAGCGCGAAGTGGCAAGACATGTCGGAGTGCGAAATGGTCGAAATTGTGGTGGTATGCAGAAGTGGTGTTGGTGTAATGCTGGTATGCGGAAATGTGGGGCGGTGGTGTTGACTACGGTGAAAAAAATTCAGTTTCGTCAGGGTCGGTCGGACGTCCGGGCTGGGCCGGTCGTCCGGTCATCGTCGGACGTCCGGGCTGGGTCGGACGTCCGGTGCCTGGGCAATTTTCGGGCACGGGATGAACAGCACGAGGGCGAGGTGGTGGAGTTGAAATTCATCGATTTCGGGCGGATTTGTGGATGGGAAGGGTGGGGAAAGGGGGAAAAAGCTAGATCCACTCAAAACAAAGCAAATCCACGGATCCAAACCAACAAAATCTCAACACACTAACAAATCACAGAAAAATTGGGGCTATTTTTGTGGGGAAATTTTCGAATTAGGATGAAAACAATAAAACAAGGCTAGCAACACAACGGGGAGGCTCCGAAATCATGATCAACGTGGCTCATGATACCAAGATGATGTAGGGTAGGAACCCTATCGCCCGATCTTTCACGAAAGGAGCGGAATCCCGAGAAGAACACGAAGAACACAAAGGGGAAACACAAGAGGAACACTCAAACTAACAAGAACAAGTCACAATAGTGCTAGATCCTCAGATACATGCAACCATACACGATACACGATCAACTAGGGATGATACACGGTAACCGGTCTTCTCCATGTGGAGGTCTTGAATCCACAGGGGGATCTTCCCTTAGAAAGGGGGCTTGAATCCAAAGGGATCTTCTCCGAAGAGGCCGCTGTCTCTCGCAAGGAGGAGATCTGATATGGATGAGCGTAGCTCTATCTCTCAAATGAGCTATCACAACGCTAACCCTAGAAAGTTGTACGGGGCGGAGTATTTATAGTCTTAGTGCAAAAGAGGGGGCGAAGGGGTAGATGGGCTGCGGCCCAGCACGAATCAGCACATAGGCGTCGGACGTCCGGGGGTAACCGGTCGTCCAGAGGCTCGCAAGGGTCCGGACGTCCGGTGCCTGTCGGACGTCCGTAGTTTCGGCTCGGGTGTGCTTCAGTCGGACGTCCGGTCGGGGTCAGACGTCCGGGCGTCGTCGGTCATCCGAGGGGCTTCGGATGTCCGTGAGTTTTGCCTCGGGTGTGGTAGCATCGGTCGTCCTCAGAGGGCCGGACGTCCGGAGCCTGGGGATCGTCGGACGTCCGGTCCAGGCCGGTCGTCCGGAGCCTGTAGCTTCCTCTTCATCACTTCTTCTTCTTCTCCGTATTCACGTTCATCTCCCTCTTCTTCTTCTCCTTGCTCCTTAGCTTCTCCATGGTACCTGAGCATGCATAAAGTATCCGTATGAGGTAGTAGCTGTTGGGGAACGTAGCAGAAATTCAAAAAATTTCCTACGTGTCACCAAGATCTATCTATGGAGAGACCAGCAACGAGTAGAAGGAGGAGGAGAGTTTGCATCTACATACCCTTGTAGATCGCTAAGCGGAAGCGTTCAAGTGAACGGGGTTGATGGAGTCGTACTCGTCGTGATTCAGATCACCGATGATCAAGTGCCGAACGGACGGCACCTCCGCGTTCAACACACGTACAGCCCGGTGACGTCTCCCACGCCTTGATCCAGCAAGGAGAGAGGGAGAGGTTGAGGAAGACTCCATCCAACAGCAGCACAACGGCGTGGTGGTGGTGGAGGAGCGTGGCAATCCTGCAGGGCTTCGCCAAGCACCTACGGGAGAGGAGGAGGTGTCACGGGAGGGAGGGAGGCGCCAAAGGCTCAGGTGTGGATGCCCTCCCTCCCCTCCACTATATATAGGGGCAGGGGAGAGGGGGGAGGCGCAGCCTTGCCCCCTACTCCAAGCAAGGGGTGCGGCTAAGGAGGGGGGAGGAGTCCATCCTCCCCAAGGCACCTCGGAGGTGCCTTCCCCCTTTAGGACTCTTCCCTCTCCAAGTTTCCTTGCGCATGGGCCTCTTGGGGCTGGTGCCCTTGGCCCATGTAGGCCAAGGCGCACCCCCTACAACCTATGTGGCCCCCCGGGGCAGGTGGCCCCACCCGGTGGGCCCCCGGGACCCTTCCGGTGGTCCCGGTACAATACCGATGACCCCGAAACTTGTCCCGATAGCCGAAACAGGACTTCCTATATATAAATCTTTACCTCCGGACCATTCCGGAACTCCTCGTGACGTCCGGGATCTCATCCGGGACTCCGAACAACATTCGGTAACCACATACAAGCTTCCTTTATAACCCTAGCGTCATCGAACCTTAAGTGTGTAGACCCTACGGGTTCGGGAGACATGCAGACATGACCGAGACATTCTCCGGTCAATAACCAACAGCGGGATCTGGATACCCATGATGGCTCCCACATGTTCCACGATGATCTCATCGGATGAACCACGATGTCAAGGACTTAATCAATCCCGTATTCAATTCCCTTTGTCTATCGGTATGTTACTTGCCCGAGATTCGATCGTCGGTATCCAATACCTTGTTCAATCTCGTTACCGGCAAGTCACTTTACTCGTTCCGTAACACATCATCCCGTGATCAACTCCTTGGTCACATTGCGCATATGATGATGTCCTACTGAGTGGGCCCAGAGATACCTCTCCGTTTACACGGAGTGACAAATCCCAGTCTCGATCCGCATAAAACAATAGATACTTTCGGAGATACCTGTAGTGCACCTTTATAGTCACCCAGTTACGTTGTGACGTTTGATACACCCAAAGCACTCCTACGGTATCCAGGAGTTACACGCTCTCATGGTCGAAGGAAGAGATACTTGACATTGGCAAAGCTCTAGCAAATGAACTACACGATCTTTTGTGCTAGTCTTAGGATTGGGTCTTGTCCATCACATCATTCTCCTAATGATGTGATCAACGACATCCAATGTCCATAGCCAGGAAACCATGACTATCTGTTGATCACAATGAGCTAGTCAACTAGAGGCTCACTAGGGACATATTGTGGTCTATGTATTCACACGTGTATTACGATTTCCGGATAATACAGTTATAGCATGAATAAAAGACAATTATCATGAACAAGGAAATATAATAATAATACTTTTATTATTGCCTCTAGGGCATATTTCCAACAGTCTCCCACTTGCACTAGAGTCAATAATCTAGTTCACATCGCCATGTGATTAACACTCACAGGTCACATCGCCATGTGACTAATACCCAAGAGTTTACTAGAGTCAGTAGTCTAGTTCACATCACTATGTGATTAACACTCAATGAGTTTTATGTTTGATCATGTTGCTTGTGAGAGAGGTTTTAGTCAACGGGTCTGAACCTTTCAGATCCGTGTGTGCTTTACAAATCTCTATGTCATCTCCTAGATGCAGCTACCACGCTCTATTTGGAGCTGTTCCAAATAACTGTTCTACTTGGAGCTATTCTAAATTGTTGCTCCATTATATGTATCCGGTATCCCTACTCAGAGCTATCCGGATAGGTGTCAAACTTGCATCGACGTAACCCTTTACGACGAACTCTTTTACCACCTCCATAATCGAGAAAAATTCCTTAGTCCACTAGTTACTAAGGATAACTTTGACCGCTGTCCTGTGAGCCATTCTTGGATCACTCTTGTACCCCTTGACTGTCTCATGGCAAGGCACACTTCAGGTGCGGTACACAGCATAGCATACTGAAGAGCCTACGTCTTAAGCATAGGGGACGACCTTCGTCCTTTCTCTCTATTCTGCCGTGGTCGAGCTTTAAGTCTTAACTTCGTACCTTACAATTCAGGCAAGAACTTCTTCTTTGGCTGATCCATCTTGAATACCTTCAAGATCATGTCAAGGTATGTGCTCATTTGAAAGTACCATTAAGCGTTTTGATCTATCCTTATAGATCTTGATGCTCAATGTTCAAGTAGCTTAATCCAGGCTTTCCATTGAAAAACGCTTTCAAAATAACCCTATATGCTTTCCAGAAATTCTACGTCATTTCTGATCAACAATATGTCAACATCATATACTCATCAGAAATTCTATAGTGCTCCACTCACCTCCTTGGAAATACAAGTTTCTCATAAACTTTGTATAAATCCAAAATCTTTGATCATCTCATCAAAGCGTACATTCCAACTCCGAGATGCTTACTCCAGTCCTTAAAAGGATCGCTGGAGCTAGCATACCTTTTAGCATCCTTAGGATCGACAAAACTTTTCTGATTGTATTGCATACAACCTTTCCTTACGAAAACTGGTAAGGAAACTCGTTTTGACATCCGTCTGCCAGATTTCATAAATGCAGCTAATGCTAACATGAATCCGACGGACTTTAAGCATCGCTACGGATGAGAAAATCTCATCGTAGTCAACTCCTTGAACTTGTGAAAAACTATTCGCCACAAGTCGAGCTTCATGGACGGTGACATAACCATCCAGGTCCGTCTTCTTCTTAAAAGATCCATTTATCTCAATGGATTGCCGATCATCGGGCAAGTCCATCAAAGTCCATGCTTTGTTCTGATATATGGATACTATCTCGGATTTCATGGCTTCTAACCATTTGTCGGAATTCGGGCCCACCATCGCTTCTCCATAGCTCGTAGGTTCATTGTTGTCCAGCAACATGACTTTTAAGACAGGATTACCGTACCACTCTGAAGTAGTACGTATCCTTGTCACCCTACGAGGTACGGCAGTGATTTGATCCGAAACTTCATGATCAATATCATAAGCTTCCACTTCAATTTGTGTAGGTGCCACGGGAACAACTTCCTGTGCCCTGCTACACACTGGTTGAAGTGATGGTTCAATAACCATATCAAGTCTCCACCATCCTCCCACTCAACTCTTTCGAGAGAAACTTTTCCTCGAGAAAGGACCCGATTCAAGAAACAATCCATATTGCTTTCGGATCTGAATTAGGAGGTATACCCAACTGTTTTGGGTTTCCTATGAAGATGCATTTTATCCGCTTTGGGTTCGAGCTTATCAACCTGAAACTTTTTCATATAAGCATCGCAGCCCCAAACTTTTAAGAAACGACAACTTAGGTTTCTCTAAACCATAATTCATACGGTGTCATCTCATCGGAATTACGTGGTACCCTATTTAAAGTGAATGTGGTTGTCTCTAATGCCTAACCCATGAACAATAGTGGTAATTCGATAAGAGACATCATGGTACGCACCATACCCAATAGGGTGCAACTATGATGTTCGGACACACCATCACACTATGGTGTTCCAGGCGGTATTAATTATGAAACAATTTCCACAATGTCTTAATTGTGTGCCAAAACTCGTAACTCAGATATTCATCTCTATGATCGTATCATAGACATTTTATCCTCTTGTCACAATGATCTTCTACTTCACTCTGAAATTACTTGAACCATTCAATAATTCAGACTTGTGTTTCATCAAGTAAATATTCTCAACATCTACTCGAATCATCTGTGAAGTAAGAACATAACGATATTCACTGCATGCCTCAGCACTCATTGGACTGCACACATCAAAATGTGTTGCTTCCAACAAGTTGCTATCTTGTTCCATTTTACTGAAAGTGAGGCTTTTCAGTCATCTTGTCCATGTGGTATGATTTGCATATCTCAAGTGATTCAAAATCAAGTGAGTCCAAACGATCCATCTGCATGGAGTTTCTTCATGCGTATACACCAATAGACATGGTTCGCATGTCTCAAACTTTTCAAAAACGAGTGAGTCCAAAGATCCATCAACATGGAGCTTCTTCATGCGTTTTATACCATTATGACTTACATGGCAGTGCCACAAGTAAGTGGTACTATCATTACTATCTTATATCTTTTGGCATGAAAATGTGTATCACTACGATCGAGATTCAATAAACCATTCAGGTTTAATACTAATCTTGATGGTAGAGGGAGCGTGCGATGTTTGATCACATCAAACTTGGAAACACTTCCAACATATATCGCCAGCTCACCTTTAGCTAGTCTTCGTTTATTCCGTAGCTTTTATTTCGAGTTACTAACACTTAGCAACCGAACCGGTATCTAATACCCTGGTGCTACTAGGAGTACTAGTAAAGTACACATTAACACAATGTATATCCAATATACTTCTATCGACCTTGCCAGCCTTCTCATCTACCAAGTATCTAGGGTAATTCTGCTCCAGTGGCTGTTCCCCTTATTACAGAAGCACTCAGTCTCGGGTTTGGGTTCAACCTTGAGTTTCTTCACTAGAGCAGCAGCTGAATTGCCGTTTCATGAAGTATCCCTTCTTGCCCTTGCCCTTCTTGAAACTAGTGGTCTCACTGACCATCAACGATTGATGCTCCTTCTTGATTTCTACTTTCGCGGTGTCAAACATCGCGAATATCTCAAGGATCATCATATATGTCCCTGATATATTATAGTTCATCACGAAGCTCTAGCAGCTTGGTGGTAATGACTTCGGAGAAACTATCACTATTTCATCTGGAAGATCAACTCCCACTTGATTCAAGTGATTGTTGTACTCAGACAATCTGAGCACAAGCTCAACGATTGAGCTTTTCTCCCTTAGTTTGCAGGCTAAGAAAAACGTCGGAGGTCTTATACCTCTTGACGTGGGCACGAGCCTGAAATCCCAATTTCAGCCCTCGAAACATCTCATATGTTCCGCGATGTTTCGAAAAACGTCTTTGGTGCCTTAATTCCAAACCGTTTAACTGAACTATCACGTAGTTATCAAAACGTGTATGTCCGATGTTCACAACATCCACAAACGACGTTTGGGGTTCAGCACACTGAGCGGTGCATTAAGGACATGAGCTTTCTAGTGTCCGCATAATCGCTACTGTCAACTTTCAACTATATTTTCTCTAGGAACATATCTAAACAGTGGAACTAAAGCGCGAGCTTACGACATAATTTGCAAAAGGTCTTTTGACTATGTTCAGGATAATTAAGTTCATCTTATGAACTCCCACTCAGATAGACATCCCTCTAGTCATCTAAGTGATTACATGATCCGAGTCAACTAGCCCGTGTCCGATCATCACGTGAGACGGACTAGTTAACGTCGGTGAACATCTTCATGTTGATCGTATCTACTATACGACTCATGCTCGACCTTTCGGTCTCCGTGTTCCGAGGCCATGTCTGCACATGCTAGGCTCGTCAAGTTAACCCTAAGTGTTTTCGCTGTGTAAAACTGTCTTACACCCGTTGTATGTGAACGTAAGAATCTATCACACCCGATCATCACGTGGTGCTTCGAAACGACGAACTGTAGCAACGGTGCACAGTTAGGGGAGAACACTTCTTTAAATTTTAATGAGGGATCATCTTATTTACTACCGTCGTTCTAAGTAAACAAGATGCATAAACATGATAAACATCACATGCAATCAAATAGGAGTAGTGACATGATATGGCCAATATCATATAGCTCCTTTGATCTTCATCTTCGGGGCTCCATGATCATCTTGTCACCGGCATGACACCATGATCTCCATCATCATGATCTCCATCATCGTGTCTTCATGAAGTTGTCACGCCAACGACTACTTCTACTTCTATGGCTAACGCGTTTAGCAATAAAGTAAAGTAAGTTACATGGCGTTCTTCAATGACACGCAGGTCATACAAAAAATAAAGACAACTCCTATGGCTCCTGCCGGTTGTCATACTCATCGACATGCAAGTCGTGAATCCTATTACAAGAACATGATCAATCTCATACATCATATATATCATTCATCACATCCTTTTGGCCATATCACATCACATAGCATACCCTGCAAAAACAAGTTAGACGTCCTCTAATTGTTGTTGCATGTTTTACGTGGCTGCTATGGGTTTCTAGCAAGAACGTTTCTTACCTACGCAAGACCACAACGTGATATGCCAATTGCTATTTACCCTTCATAAGGACCCTTTTCATCGAATCCGTTCCGACTAAAGTGGGAGAGACTGGCACCCGCTAGCCACCTTATGCACCAAGTGCATGTCAATCGGTGGAACCTGTCTCACGTAAGAGTACGTGTAAGGTCGGTCCGGGCCGCTTCATCCCACAATACCGTCGAAACAAGATTGGACTAGTAACGGTAAGCATATTGAACAGCATCAACGCCCACAACTACTTTGTGTTCTACTCGTGCAAAGAATCTACGCAATAGACCTAGCTCATGATGCCACTGTTGGGGAACGTAGCAGAAATTCAAAAATTTTCCTACGTGTCACCAAGATCTATCTATGGAGAGACCAGCAACGAGTAGAAGGAGGAGGAGAGTTTGCATCTACATACCCTTGTAGATCGCTAAGCGGAAGCGTTCAAGTGAACAGGGTTGATGGAGTCGTACTCGTCGTGATTCAGATCACCGATGATCAAGTGCCGAACGGACGGCACCTCCGCGTTCAACACACGTACAGCCCGGTGACGTCTCCCACGCCTTGATCCAGCAAGGAGAGAGGGAGAGGTTGAGGAAGACTCCATCCAACAGCAGCACAACGGCGTGGTGGTGGTGGAGGAGCGTGGCAATCCTGCAGGGCTTCGCCAAGCACCTACGGGAGAGGAGGAGGTGTCACGGGAGGGAGGGAGGCGCCAAAGGCTCAGGTGTGGATGCCCTCCCTCCCCTCCACTATATATAGGGGCAGGGGAGAGGGGGGAGGCGCAGCCTTGCCCCCTACTCCAAGCAAGGGGTGCGGCTAAGGAGGGGGGAGGAGTCCATCCTCCCCAAGGCACCTCGGAGGTGCCTTCCCCCTTTAGGACTCTTCCCTCTCCAAGTTTCCTTGCGCATGGGCCTCTTGGGGCTGGTGCCCTTGGCCCATGTAGGCCAAGGCGCACCCCCTACAACCTATGTGGCCCCCCGGGGCAGGTGGCCCCACCCGGTGGGCCCCCGGGACCCTTCCGGTGGTCCCGGTACAATACCGATGACCCCGAAACTTGTCCCGATAGCCGAAACAGGACTTCCTATATATAAATCTTTACCTCCGGACCATTCCGGAACTCCTCGTGACGTCCGGGATCTCATCCGGGACTCCGAACAACATTCGGTAACCACATACAAGCTTCCTTTATAACCCTAGTGTCATCGAACCTTAAGTGTGTAGACCCTACGGGTTCGGGAGACATGCAGACATGACCGAGACGTTCTCCGGTCAATAACCAACAGCGGGATCTGGATACCCATGTTGGCTCCCACATGTTCCACGATGATCTCATCGGATGAACCACGATGTCAAGGACTCAATCGATCCCGTATACAATTCCCTTTGTCTAGCGGTATTTTACTTGCCCGAGATTCGATCGTCGGTATACCGATACCTTGTTCAATCTCGTTACCGGCAAGTCACTTTACTCATTACGTAACACATCATCCCGTGATCAACTCCTTGGTCACATTGCGCATATGATGATGTCCTACCGAGTGGGCCCAGAGATACCTCTCCGCTTACACGGAGTGACAAATCCCAGTCTCGATTCGTGCCAACCCAACAGACACTTTCGGAGATACCTGTAATGCACCTTTATAGCCACCCAGTTACGTTGTGACGTTTGATACACCCAAAGCACTCCTACGGTATCCAGGTGTTACACGATCTCATGGTCAAAGGAAGAGATACTTGACATTGGCAAAGCTCTAGCAAACGAACTACACGATCTTTGTGCTAGGCTTAGGATTGGGTCTTGTCCATCACATCATTCTCCTAATGATGTGATCCCGTTATCAACGACATCCAATGTCCATAGCCAGGAAACCATGACTATCTGTTGATCACAACGAGCTAGTCAACTAGAGGCTCACTAGGGACATATTGTGGTCTATGTATTCACACGTGTATTGCGATTTCCGGATAATACAGTTATAGCATGAATAAAAGACAATTATCATGAACAAGGAAATATAATAATAATACTTTTATTATTGCCTCTAGGGCATATTTCCAACAGTCTCCCACTTGCACTAGAGTCAATAATCTAGTTCACATCGCCATGTGATTAACACTCACAGGTCACATCGCCATGTGACTAATACCCAAGAGTTTACTAGAGTCAGTAGTCTAGTTCACATCACTATGTGATTAACACTCAATGAGTTTTATGTTTGATCATGTTGCTTGTGAGAGAGGTTTTAGTCAACGGGTCTGAACCTTTCAGATCCGTGTGTGCTTTACAAATCTCTATGTCATCTCCTAGATGCAGCTACCACGCTCTATTTGGAGCTGTTCCAAATAACTGTTCTACTTGGAGCTATTCTAAATTGTTGCTCCATTATATGTATCCGGTATCCCTACTCAGAGCTATCCGGATAGGTGTCAAACTTGCATCGACGTAACCCTTTACGACGAACTCTTTTACCACCTCCATAATCGAGAAAAATTCCTTAGTCCACTAGTTACTAAGGATAACTTTGACCGCTGTCCTGTGAGCCATTCTTGGATCACTCTTGTACCCCTTGACTGTCTCATGGCAAGGCACACTTCAGGTGCGGTACACAGCATAGCATACTGAAGAGCCTACGTCTTAAGCATAGGGGACGACCTTCGTCCTTTCTCTCTATTCTGCCGTGGTCGAGCTTTAAGTCTTAACTTCGTACCTTACAATTCAGGCAAGAACTTCTTCTTTGGCTGATCCATCTTGAATACCTTCAAGATCATGTCAAGGTATGTGCTCATTTGAAAGTACCATTAAGCGTTTTGATCTATCCTTATAGATCTTGATGCTCAATGTTCAAGTAGCTTAATCCAGGCTTTCCATTGAAAAACGCTTTCAAAATAACCCTATACGCTTTCCAGAAATTCTACGTCATTTCTGATCAACAATATGTCAACATCATATACTCATCAGAAATTCTATAGTGCTCCACTCACCTCCTTGGAAATACAAGTTTCTCATAAACTTTGTATAAATCCAAAATCTTTGATCATCTCATCAAAGCGTACATTCCAACTCCGAGATGCTTACTCCAGTCCTTAAAAGGATCGCTGGAGCTAGCATACCTTTTAGCATCCTTAGGATCGACAAAACTTTTCTGATTGTATAAAACCATACCTACAGAGCTCCCACTCACTTTCTTGTAAATACAGGCTTCTCCAAAAGTCTGTATAAAACCATATGCTTTGATCACACTATCAAAATGTTTATTCCAACTCCGAGAGGCTTGCACCAGTCCGTAAATGGATCACTGGAGCTTGCACACTTTGTTACCACCCTTTGGATCGATAAAACCTTTAGGTTGCATCATATACAACTCTTCTTCCAGAAATCCATTCAGGAATGCAGTCTTTACATCCATTTGCCAAATTTCATAATCATAAAATGTGGCAATAGCTAACATGATTCGGATGGACTTAAGCATCGCTATGGGTGAGAAGGTCTCATCGTAGTCAACTCCTTGAACTTTTCGAAAACCTTTCGCAACAAGTCGAGCTTTGTAGACAGTAACATTACCATCAGTGCATGTCTTCTTCTTGAAGATCCATTTATTCTCGATGGCTTGCCGATCATCGGGCAAGTCAACCAAAGTCCACACTTTGTTCTCATACATGGATCCTGTCGATGTCAAAACCGGCGGATCTCGGGTAGGGGGTCCCGAACTATGCGTCTAAGGCGGATGGTAACGGGAGGCAGGGGACACAATGTTTTACCCAGGTTCGGACCCTCTTGATGCAAGTAAAACCCTACGTCCTGCTTGATTTATTCTTGATGATATGAGTATTACAGGAGTTGATTTACCACGAGATCAGAGAGGCTAAACCCTAAAAGCTAGCCTATGGTATGATTGTATGTCGTCCTATGGACTAAAACCCTCCGGTTTATATAGACACCGGAAAGGGCTAGGGTTACACAAGGTCGGTTACAAAGGAGGAGATATACATATCCGTATTGCCTGGCTTGCCTTCCACGCCAAGTAGAGTCCTATCTGGACACGAGACGAAGTCTTCAATCTTGTATCTTCATAGTCTAACAGTCCGGCCAAAGGATATAGTCCGGCTGTCCAGAGACCCCCTAATCCAGGACTCCCTCAGTAGCCCCTGAACCAGGATTCGATGACGATGAGTCCGGCGCACAGTATTGTCTTCGGCATTGCAAGGTGGGTTCCTCCTCCGAATACACCACGGAAGAATTTGAATACAAGGATAGTGTCCAACCCTGCAAAATAAGTTCCAAATATCACCGTAGAGAGAATAATATTTCCACAAATCTAGTCTGCTGACTTGTTTTGGCAACATGACATTAAGCCATGGCCCGGCGATTATTCAAACCGTTTCCTTTAACTAGCCCCGCACACAACGCGAGGCAGTTTCTTGACACGTCTTGTCAAAGCAAAGATCATGTTCCCCTTATTACGGGATTCTCATCAAAACGGGCATGGGTAACCCAACCGCGCCATCGATTACGGCACTTGGGGATAAGCGAGTTTTACCAGGCTAGTGGGGGCGCATAGTTTCGGCCGCCCTTATAAGGGACAAGGTTTAACCTTTTTCTACCCACGCCTTCTTCCTCCTTGATCATCCATTCTTGCGCACTCGAGCTCCAACGCCCAAGCCCACATCCTTCCCCTCAACCTTCTCCAATCATGTCCGGAGCGGGAGGCAAATGGATGGCTTCCTCCGTTATGGAGGGACACATCAAGAAGCTGCGCGGAGCTGGATACTTGGCCGCGAATATCGCGCATCAGCTGCCCGTTGCGGGGCAGATCGTTCCTACCCCTGAACCTCACGAGAGGGTAGTCTTCCTCCACCACTTCCTCCGCGGACTGGGGTTTCCCCTCCATCCATTCGTCCGTGGTCTCATGTTCTACTACGGGCTGAACTTCCATGATCTGGCTCCGAACTTCGTCCTCAACATTTCGGCGTTCATCATCGTGTGTGAGGCTTTCCTCCGCATCCGGCCCCACTTCGGCATGTGGTTAAAGACCTTCAATATCAAGCCGAAGGTGGTGGGTGGCCAACAAGCAGAATGCGGCGGAGCCATGGTGGGCAAGATGCCCAATGTTATATGGCTTGAAGGCTCCTTCATGGAGACCATAAAGTGGTGGCAATCGGCGTGGTTCTACATCACCGAGCCACGCAACGCCAAATGGGTGGCCGCCCCCAAGTTTCGATCTGGAATCCCCACGCGGCTCACCTCCTGGAAAGAGAAGGGCCTGTCCTGGGGTTCATCGGTAGAGCTAGACGGACTCCAGAAATGTATCCGGAATATGGCCGGCAAGAAGCTCAAGCTTGTCAATATAGTACAGGTCATGCTCATCCGCCGGATCCTCCCGTGCCAACAACGGGACTTCAACTTGTGGGAGTTCGACCCGGACCAGCACCAGACTCTGAGCGAGCTCTTCGACACGACACACAAGGATGTCTGGAAGGTGTTGTTCAAGGGCGCCGAGGTCCTTCCCTCCCTCACCGAGGACCGCAGGCTAAGCGCGAAGCGCCAAGCGCATTCGGTGAGTTCTATACATCCGGTAGGATATTTATTTCCCCCAGCTTAACCATGTGTGGGGTCTGAGCTCCATGCCTTTGACAGGACTGGGTGGAGACGTCGGGGCAGATTAACTGTCCGGCCCCTCTGCCCGAAGACACCGTGGACGCTCTCCTGACGAAGATGCTGACTCCGGCTCCTTACAAGGTGCCGGAGAAGACCAAAAAGGCCAAGGGAACCCGAAAGAGTTCCCGACGCCAGGGTTTATCGGACTTATCGTCCGATAACTCCGTGACGCACTCCTCCCCCGAAGACGAGGAGGAAGATGAAGATGTTCCCCCTCCAGTCGGGGGAGACAAGAAAAGGAAGGCCGCCCCTACTGGGGGGGTGAAGGGTCCAAGAAGGGAAGGACTCTCCTTCCGGACTACTCCACCACCGTCGCCGAAGGCGAAGACGAGTAGCTGCTCAGGGCCAAGCCCCTGGCGAAGTCGTAAGTATTCGGATACCAGAGTAAGTCATAGCATTCCTTTATCGCACTGCTTCTCCTAACGCCGAATTATGATTGTGCAGACCGCCATGAGCCCGTATCGACATATCGTCGGACGGCTCCCTGGGCTCGTCGGATATGGATAGCGATCCACTTCCGACCGCCACCTCCCCTTTCCCTATGGACAACGCCGAGGTATTGTCTCAAGAGGCACCGGGTCGAGGGGGGACAGTCCTGGAGGCACCTCAAGGTGACCTTCCGGACTCCGAGAGCAGAGGGAGCAAGGCTCCCGAGGGCTCCGAGTTCGGCCATCAGCCGAACACCGCGCCGGAACCTCCAATGGTTCCAGACTCAGGCAGGCGGCCTCCTTCCAAAAGGGGCAAGACGCCTGTGCCAGTGACCTCTATCCAACCAGAGGCACCGGACAATCTGTTGGGAGTGTTTCACAGCGCTTCCATCGACGAAGAGCACCGCACTATTATGAGTGCGGTGGTCCAGAAGGTTCAGTCGGCCAAGAGCGGATTGACTGAAGCCTGTGCCAGCCTTCTAACAGGCTTTGAGGTAAGTTTTTGAAATATAGGGAAAATATTACCGCATAGACAGTAGCCCCTAATGCTCTGTTCGGTGTTCAAAAAGAAAAGCCGAACAGAGGATCAAACAATATCTCAGGAGTCTGATATAAGTATGTCAATATGCGTATGCAGGCTTCGCTGTTGGCCTCTGCCGCACTGACTGCGGAGGTCACCACGCTGAAGCAGGACCTTGAGGGGTCCAAGAAAGAGCTCGGCCTTGCCAAGAGGCAGCTCGAGGAGAACAAGGGTAAGTAATACCCTGTCTATAGATATGTATATATAAAAGAAGACGTGATTGCAAAATGACAGGATCATCGTAAATTTGCCAAGGGCCACTACCGAGGTGGCGACCCTGAAGCAAGCGCTATCCAAGGCCGAAGACAAAGCGGCCAAGGAGCGCACCGAGCGGGAAAGGCAGGAGGCATGGGTGGGCGAGGTGCAGCAAGAGCTCCAAGCTCTCGTGTCGAAGCATGAGGCATTGGAGCATGACTCGAAGACGCGAGAGTCCGAGCTTGCCGCGGCCCTCGAAAGCGCGAAAAATGCCAAGGCTGAAGCCCAAAGAGCCCTCCAGGAGATTGAGGCGATGAAGAAAATAGCGGCGGGTGAGGCATTCCTTATGCAGAGCAAGCATGTGAAAGTAAATTACTTGTTACTTACCCGAATTCGGAGCTCTCTAGGAGCGTTCACAGATTTGCCCCGCAGCGTGTCGGATGCCGCACAGTTTTACCAGGCCGAGGAGGGAAGCTCAACGGAGAAGTTGTTCTGGTCTCAGTATACTGGGGCCGAACACCCGGTGCCCATGAGCGACCAGCTAAAGCAGCTGGTCGAGCTACACAAGGCGGCCAAACATGCCGTGAAGGGCTTTATAGTCCAGATGTGGCCTAGCGACGCCCTTCCCCACAGCTACTTTGGCCTGGTGAGGCGGCTTGTGGATGCCTGCCCACGGCTGGAAGTCATCAAGCGGTCTGTCTACATCGAAGGTGCACGCCGGGCTTTCGCCCGTGTGAAGGTGCAATGGCCAAGTTGGATGCCGTGAAGCTGATTAAGGAAGGGCCATCGGCGGGCAAGGAGCATCGCCACCCCGAGATGTACTATGAGGGTGTCCTGAAGGGTGCCCATCTCATAGCGGACGAGTGTACCAAAGATACAATATTTGAGTAAACCCGCTCGTGTAATCCTGTATTCATGAAAACTTGTTCATATGCGCTATGCAACGCTTGTTTGAATTTAAAATATTACCTTCTGTTTGGTTGTTTATCAAATCTGAGAGATGGCTAGTCATCGGCTTCTGCCCCCATGCCACGAGTGCTGGGGTGTTCGGGATAAACCCGAGCACTCTTGTTCCCATTGTTGGGTCCTTCGAGGGAGGTGCTCAGCACAACGAACAAGGCAATCGGACTATAATGCGTTATCACTCTCACTTAGCCATAGAATTCTATAATTTTAAATTTCGGCGAAGCCCCTAGTATTCGGAAGGCCGAATTTGGGGCGCGATACACGCCTTAAGCCGGACAGGGCCGACTCCTCGCTCTATGCGGCATAAGTCTTTAGGGACTCGAAAACCTCTCGAACAGCGAGCAGTCTCTCGCCTTATCATGACAGTCAGTTTTAGCTTTCTCTACTGAGGTGCTTAGCCCAGCTGAACCGGGGCACAATCGCAGTAGTTCTCCCAGTGCTACCTTAGCTGATATAGCGGAACGTAAGGTACCAAAACATGGGAGCCGGGCAAACCCAACTATTGACCAAAGACATGATTCGGAGCTGATGCATATAATGCTATAAGTTCGGGGTGCCGCACTTGTGAAAGTGTTCGGACTTCTCACACCATATTGTGGGGTACTTGAGCCCCTGGTATATTGGCCGTACCAAAGTGTACGGTTGCAAGGTGTCATTAATGAGAACACACACACACACACACACATATATATATATATATAAAGAATGCAATAATAGTCTTAATGCTATGCATTGTTTATTTAAAAACGTGCGTTAGAGCAGAATGATACAGGTAGTGCGATAAGCAAAAAGTAGGACTATGTCCCCTCCAAGGACAAGCTGAGGAATAATATTAAAGCAAGTATTTCACTCGTTATCGTAATCCACCTGGGAGTTCCGTGGTGTGATGTAGCTTTCTGCCTCCTTGGTTGCTGCATCATGTGTTCGGCAATCATGCTGCTGGACAGGGTTTCCAGAGATTAATGTCCTGAAAGAGAGAAAAATAACAAAGCGGGAATCCCCTAGTGCGGTTTAAGCCGCGTCTTGGGGCGTGCCGTAGTCGTGCCCCTCCCTACCTGTGCCCATGGTATTTTTAATGCGTAATTATGTACGTGTGGCACGAATTTCGTCGTTTGGCTTGGGTCGGGGTGGGGGCCGCATTGCTATGCAAGCTTGGAACATGCCAGGCAGTCCTGTTGCTAATTACTCTGGGCGCGCTTGAAGGTGTTCGGGTCCTTAAATGCCGAACTAGTGGATTGCCTTAAGAGGCTGCTTTGCGCTTCCGCTGCGAGGGCCGCAGTGTGATCCTCCGTTCGGAGAGAGCGCTCTGTGTTTCCATGAACTGTAATGACCCCCTGAGGTCCTGGCATCTTGAGCTTGAGGTATGCATAATGCGGTACCGCATTGAATCTCGCGAATGCGGTTCGTCCGAGCAGTGCATGATAACCACTGCGGAACGGGACTATATCAAAGATTAACTCTTCACTTCAGAAGTTATCCGGGGATCCGAAGACCACTTCCAGTGTGACTGAGCCTGTGCAATGGACCTCTACACCTGGTATGACGCCTTTAAAGGTCGTTTTTGTGGGTTTGATCCTTGAGGGGTCTATACCCATTTTGCGCCCTGTGTCCTGGTAAAGCAGGTTCAGGCTACTGCCGCCATCCATAAGGACTCGAGTGAGGTGAAATCCGTCAATGATTGGGTCTAGGACCAGTGTGGCGAATCTGCCATGACGGATACTAGTGGGGTGGTCCCTGCGATCGAAAGTGATCGGACAGGAGGACCATGGGTTGAACTTTGGGGCGACTGGCTCCAACGCATATACGTCCCTGAGCACACGCTTCCACTCCCTCTTGGGGATGTGGGTTGCGTATATCATGTTCACCGTCCGCACTTGTGGGGGGGGGGGACCTCTTCTGTCCTCCGGTGTTCGGCTGTCGGGGCTCTTCCTCGTCGTCTCTATGTGGCCCCTTATCTTTGTTTTCGGCATTTAACTTGCCGGCCTGCTTGAATACCCAACAATCCCTATTGGTGTGGTTGGCTGGCTTGTCGGGGGTGCCGTGTATTTGACACGAGTGATCGAGTATGCGGCCCAAACTGGACGGGCCCGGAGTGCTTCTTTTAAATGGCTTTTTCCGCTGACCGGGTTTAGAGCCTTTGAATCCGGCATTGACTGCCATATCCTCGGTATTGTCGCTGTTAATGCGGCGCTTATGTTTGTTGCGACGTGACCTGCTACTGCCGTCCTTGGTATCTGAAGTATCATGGTTCTTTGATATGTTATTACTGCGAGCCAGCCAACTGTCTTCTCCTGCACAAAAGCGGGTCATGAGTGTTGTGAGGGCTGCCATAGATTTCGGCTTTTCCTGACCAAGGTGCCGGGCTAGTCACTCGTCGCGGATGTTGTTCTTGAAAGCTTCTAGAGCCTCTGCATCCTGAAAATCGATTATTTGATTTTTCTTTGTTAGGAATCGTGTCCAGAATTGCCTGGCCGATTCCTCTGGCTGCTGAATTATGTGACTCAAGTCATCGGCATCTGGTGGTCGCACATAAGTGCCCTGAAAGTTGTCGAGGAATGCGCCTTCCAGATCTTCCCAACAGCCAATGGACTCTGCTGGCAAGCTGTTGAGCCAATGCCGAGCTGGTCCTTTAAGTTTGAGTGGGAGTTATTTGATTGCGTGTAGGTCATCACCGCGGGCCATGTGGATGTGCAGGAGGAAATCCTCGATCCATACGGTAGGATCTGTCGTGCCGTCGTATGATTCTATGTTTACGGGTTTGAAACCCTCTGGGATTTGATGATCCATTACTTCATCTATGAAACATAAGGGGTGTGCGACACCTCTGTACTGGGCTATATCGTGACGCAGCTCCAATGAGTCTTGCCCGCTGTGTTCGGCCCGGCCGGATTTACTTTCACTATATCCGACGTGACGTTCATCGTCTCGCATAGTGGCGCGCCCTCGTGATCCCTAGATCTATCTTGCATGTTTTTCTTTGTCCTCCAATACGTCTCGCAGGCCTGGCGTATTTCCCCATGCCTTTTTATTTGAATGGCGTCGGGGTGCAGGCTGAGCTTTTGGCTGGAATGCCTCTCTATCGCGGCCACGAGGTGGCCGATCAGCCGTGTCATACGCTTCTTCCTCCAGTCGGGGGAGAAACCTGCATTTTGGGTAACTCTTGGAGGGGCGTTCGAGTTTATATTCCTCGGCCGCGAGGACTTCAGTCCATCTGTCAGCTAGCAGATCTTGATCAGCTTGAAGCTGCTGCGGCTTTTTCTTAAGGCTATCCATGTACCAGAGCCATGAGTTGGTTGCGAGATCTTATGGGTTTCACCTCTAGCCTACCCCAACTTGTTTGGGACTAAAGGCTTTGTTGTTGTTGTTGTTTGTTGTTGTATTTGCTGTGGCTATAAGCCGGGCTTGAAGCGCTCTTGTTCGACGGGATCCTCTGGCACGACAAATTCGTCATCGTCGAGGCTTGCCTCGTCTTCGGAGGGGGGGTATGTAATTATCATCCTCCACCTCTCCATCTGCCGCTCTCTCTGGAGGGCTGGCCTCTCCATCCTCCTGTCCTAGATCGTGCTGGAGGGGATTGTTGCCATCTTTGGCACTATCCGGAGTGTTATTATCTCCTGTGCCGGTATCACCACTTTTGCTTTGGCGGGACTTAGAGCGGCGCTGCTGACGTCGGCGCTTGGGTTGCTTCTTGGAGGGGTCATCCTCCGTTGTCTCGTCACCATTGCCTTCTTTGGGTGTGTCCACCATGTATATATCGTATGATGAGGTGGTTGTCCAGTGCCCTATGGGTAGTGGTTCCTCTTCGTCTCCCGCATCGCCGTCCATACCGTCGATGTCTTCGGAGTCGAAGTCGAGCATGTCAGTAAAGTCATCGACAATGGCTATGAAGTGGGTGGTGGGTGGGCGTCGAATTTCTTCATCGTCCGCATCCCAATCCTGCCGGTCATAATCTGGCCAGGACTCTCCTGACAAAGAGAGAGAGAGAGAGACCTTAGTGAATTCAGTATGTCGCCGAAGGGCGAGTACTGAAAGATATCCGCGGTAGTGAACTCCATGATCGGCGCCCAATCGGATTCGATTGGCAGGGGCGCGGATGGTTCAGAGTTCGGAGGAGAGTCCGGCAATGTGGAGTCATGGGCCTCGCGAAGGATAAGGTTGGCGTTTGGTTCGATCTCTGTTGAGGCTGCTGCCTCCGTGGCAGTGTCTAACCACCCGCCCTCGATCGGCGCAGCTGGCTCCGAATTAAAGGTCGGAGCGGATGCGGGTGCGGCCTCCAGGACACTGTTCGGCGGCAGAGCTAAATCATGCCCATCGTGACAGTGCGGCGCACTCGGCAGGGGCTCGAATCCGTCGAAGATCAAGTCTCTACGGATATCGGCCGTGTAGTTTAAGCTTCCAAACTTGATACGATGGCCAGGGGCGTAGCTTTCAATCTGCTCCAGATGGCCAAGCGAATTGGCCCGCAGTGCAAAGCCGCCGAATACAAAATTCTGTCCAGGGAGAAAAGTCTCACCCTGGACTGCATCGCTAACGATGATCGAAGGAGCCATCAAGCCTGATGATGACGACGCAGAGGAACTCTCAATGAAAGCACCAATGTCGGTGTCAAAACCGGCGGATCTCGGGTAGGGGGTCCCGAACTGTGCGTCTAAGGCGGATGGTAAAGGAGGCAGGGGACACGATGTTTTACCCAGGTTCGGTCCCTCTTGATGGTGGTAAAACCCTACGTCCTGCTTGATTTATTCTTGATGATATGAGTATTACAAGAGTTGATCTACCATGAGATCGGAGAGGTTAAACCCTAAAAGCTAGCCTATGGTATGATTGTATGTCGTCCTATGGACTAAAACCCTCCGGTTTATATAGACACCGGAAAGGGCTAGGGTTACACAAGGTCGGTTACAAAGGAGGAGATATACATATCCGTATTGCCTAGCTTGCCTTCCACTCCAAGTAGAGTCCCATCCAGACACGAGACGAAGTCTTCAATCTTGTATCTTCATAGTCTAATAGTCTGGCCAAAGGATATAGTCCGGCTGTCCGGAGACCCCCTAATCCAGGACTCCTCAGATCCCATCTCAGATTTCATGGCCTCAAGCCATTTTGCGGAATCTGGGCTCATAATCGCTTCCTCATAGTTTGTAGGTTCGTCATGGTCTAGTAACATGACCTCTAGAACAGGATTACCATACCACTCTGGTGCGGATCTTACTCTGGTTGACCTACGAGTTTCGGTAGTAACTTGATCTAAACTTTCATGATCATCATCAATAGCTTCCTCACTAATTGGTGTAGGTGTCACACAAATCGGTTTTTGTGATGAACTACTTTCCAATAAGGGAGCAGGTACAATTACCTCATCAAGTTCTACTTTCCTCCCACTCACTTCTTTCGAGAGAAACTCCTTCTCTAGAAAGGATCCATTCTTACCAACAAAAGTCTTGCCTTCAGATTTGTGATACAAGGTTGATACGTCTCCAACGTATCTATAATTTTTTATTGCTCCATGATATATTATCTACAGTTTTGGACATTACTGGGCTTTATTATCCACTTTTATATTATTTTTGGGACTAACCTATTAACCGGAGGCCCAACCCAGAATTATTGTTTTTTGCATGCTTTAGGGTTTCGAAGAAAAGGAATATCAAACGGAGTCCAGATGGGATGAAACCTTCGGGAACTTGATTTTCTCAACAAACAAGACCCGGGAGACTTGGACCCTATGTCAAGAAAGAAAAGAGGAGGCCACGAGGTAGGGGGGCGCGCCTACCCCCCAGGCGCGCCCTCCACCCTCGTGGGCCCCCTATTGCTCCACCGACGTACTCCTTCCTCCTATATATACCTACGTACCCCCAAACAATCAGATACGGAGCCAAAAACCTAATTCCACCGCCGCAACTTTCTGTATCCACGAGATCCCATCTTGGGGCCTATTCCGAAGCTCCGCCGGAGGGGGCATCGATCACGGAGGGCTTCTACATACACCATAGCCTCTCCGATGAAGTGCGAGTAGTTTACCTCAGACCTACGGGTCCATAGTTAGTAGCTAGATGGCTTCTTCTCTCTTTTTGGATCTCAATACAATGTTCTCCCCCTCTCTTGTGGAGAACTATTCGATGTAATCTTCTTTTTGCGGTGTGTTTGTTGAGACCGATGAATTGTGGGTTTATGATCAAGTCTATCTATGAATAATATTTGAATCTTCTCTGAATTCTTTTATGTATGATTGGTTATCTTTGCAAGTCTCTTTGAATTATCAGTTTGGTCTGGCCTACTAGATTGATCTTTCTTGCAATGGGAGAAGTGCTTAGCTTTGGGTTCAATCTTGCGGTGTCCTTTCCCAGTGACAGTAGGGGAAGCAAGGCACGTATTGTATTGTTGCCATTGAGGATAACAAGATGGGGTTTTCTTCATATTGCATGAGTCTATCCCTCTACATCATGTCATCTTGCTTAAGGCGTTACTCTGTTGTTAACTTAATACTCTAGATGCATGCTGGATATCGGTCAATGAGTGGAGTAATAGTAGTAGATGCAGGCAGGAGTCGGTCTACTTGTCTCGGACGTGATGCCTATATACATGATCATACCTAGATATTCTCATAACTATGCTCAATTCTGTCAATTGCTCAACAATAATTTGTTCACCCACCGTAGAATACTTATGCTCTCGAGAGAAGCCACTAGTGAAACCTATGGCCCCCGGGTCTATCTTTATCATATTAATCTCCTACTACTTAATTATTTCCTTTGCTATTTACTTTGCCTTTATTTTACTTTGCATCTTTATCATAAAAATACCAAAAATATTATCTTATCATATCTATTAGATCTCACTCTCGTAAGTGGCCTTATAGGGACTGACAACCCCTATTTGCGTTCGTTGCGAGGATTTATTTGTTTTGTGCAGGTGCGAGGGACTCACGCGTAGCCTCCTACTGGATTGATAACTTGGTTCTCAAAAACTGAGGGAAATACTTACGCTACTTTGCTGCATCATCCCTTCCTCTTCAGGGAAAACAAACACATTGCTCAAGAGGTAGCAAGAATGATTTCTGGCGCCGTTGCCGGGGAGGTCTACACAAAAGTCAACATACCAAGTACCTATCACATACCCTTATCTCCCGCATTACATTATTTGCCATTTGCCTCTCGTTTTCCTCTCCCCCCACTTCACCCTTGCCGTTTTATTCGCCCTCTCTCTCTCTCTATCCTCCCTCTCCCTCTCTATTTGCCTCTTTTTGCCCGCTTGCTTTCTGTTTGCTTGTGTGTTAGTTTGTTTGCTTGTCGTTATGGCTAGTCCCTTATCTTCTCCGTTGTCTCCCGAGAATGAAATTCTAAACTTTAAGCAAAGGGAGGGAGAAAATCTAAAAGATGCCTGCTATAGAATTTCCAATGCTCAAAATAGATCTACTAGGAAGCAATCTACTTCCATTCTCCTTCGCAATTTTTATGTAGGAATTACTCCTTGGCACCGTTATGTTCTTGATACTATTACCGGAGGGAAATTTTTGGGTAGCCATACTTTTGATTCTTATAATGCTATGTTAGATTTATTTGGCTCACCCCCTCTCTTGGTTAATGGAACTATATTAACTTTGGAGCATGTAATGCAAAGGCTTGAAATTATTGAAAATAAGGTTGCTACCGTAGAGTTAATTGAAAATTTGGATAAAAAGATCCACAGCCGAATCTCTCAATATGGATCTAAAGTAGGAGTTACTTTGAAAGATATTAAAGAAAAGGAACCCATAGTTAATGAGAAAATAAATCACGATTCCGTTAGGATCGATAAACTTGAGAATATTATTACCAACTTTGGAACCGCTTTTTCTTCCGTAAAGAATACTCCAAGTCCTTCCACTAAAGTTGCGAAGCTTATGTACGTTTCTAAAAATAAGGGTGAATCCTCTAGTAAGGATGCTGATCTCAAATCTATAAGTATCCATCCCAATCTTTTTGCTATCATTAAGCAACCATTTGTTACAAATGAATTTTTCGATCTTGTGCCTAAAAGTTTGATAATTAGTAAAAAGAAAGAAATTCCTAAAGATGGTAGATGCCTCATCGAAGAATTACCTACCAAAGATGGCAATACCTAGATCTATTCTTGCTTGTTATTCCTAGCTAGGGGCGTTAAACAATAGCGCTTGTTTGGAGGCAACCCAATTTTATTTTTATTCCTTGATTTTTGCTCCTGTTTAGTAATAAATAATTTATCTAGCCTCTTTTTTGGTTGTGTTTTTTGTGTTTAATTAGTGTTTGTGCCAAGTAGAACCGTTGGGAAGACTTGGGGAAAGTCTTGTTGAACTTGCTGTAAAAAACAGAAACTTTAGCACTCACGAGAACTTCTGTAATTTTTATTTGGAAAGTGCTATTTAGTTAATTCTTTTTGAATATGATTAATAGATAAATTCCTCACGTCCAGAAATTTATTTTAGAATTTTTGGGGTTCCATATCTTGTACTAGCTACAGATTACTACAGACTGTTCTGTTTTTGACAGATTTTGCTTTTCTTGTGTTGTTTGCTTATTTTGATGAATCTATGGCTAGTAAAATAGTTTATAAACCATAGATAAGTTGTAATAAAGTAGGTATAACACCAATATAAATAAATAATGAGTTCATTACAGTACCTTGAAGTGGTCTTTTATTTTCTTTTGCTAACGGAGCTCACGAGATTTTCTACTTTAAGTTTTGTGTTGTGAAGTTTTCAAGTTTTGGGTAAAGATTTGATGGATTATGGAACAAGGAGTGGCAAGAGCCTAAGCTTGGGGATGCCCATTGCACCCCCAAGATAATCTAAGGACACGTAAAAGCCAAAGCTTGGGGATGCCCCAGAAGACATGCCCTCTTTCGTCTACTTCTATCGGTAACTTTACTTGGAGCTATATTTTTATTCGCCACATGATATGTGTTTTGCTTGGAGAGTATTGTATTATTTGAGTCTTTGCTTGTTAGTTTACCACAATCATCCTTTCTGTACACACCTTTTGAGAGAGCCATACATGATTTGGAATTTGTTAGAATACTCTATGTGCTTCGCTTATATCTTTTGAGTTATATAATTTTGCTCTAGTACTTCACTTATATCTTTTCGAGCACGGTGGTGGATTTGTTTTATAGAAACTATTGATCTCTCATGCTTCACTTAGATTATTTTGAGAGTCTTAAATAGCATGGTAATTTGCTTAAAATCCTAATATGCTTGGTATACAAGATTAATAATAAAACTTTCTTATGAGTGTGTTGAATACTATGATAAGTTTGATACTTGATAATTGTTTTGAGATATAAAGATGGTGATATTAAAGTCATGCTAGTTGAGTAGTTGTGAATTTGAGAAATACTTGTGTTGAAGCTTGTGATTCCCGTAGCATGCACGTATGGTGAACTGTTATGTGATGAAGTCGGAGCATGATTTATTTATTGATTGTCTTCCTTATGAGTGGCGGTCGGGGACGAGCGATGGTCTTTTCCTACCAATATACCCCCCTAGGAGCATGCGCGTAATACTTTGCTTTGATAACTTGTAGATTTTTGCAATAAGTATATGAGTTCTTTATGACTAATGTTGAGTCCATGGATTATACGCACTATCACCCTTCCACCTCTGCTAGCCTCTCTAATACCGCGCACCTTTCGCCGGTATCATACACCCACCATATACCTTCCTCAAAACAGCCACCATACCTACCTATTATGGCATTTCCATAGCCATTCCAAGATATATTGCCATGCAACTTTCCACTGTTCCGTTTATTGTGACACACTCCATCATTGTCATATTGCTTAGCATGATCATGTAGTTGACATCGTATTTGTGGCAAAGCCGCCATTCATAATTCTTTCATACATGTCACTCATGCATCATTGCATATCCTGGTACACCGCCGGAGGCATTCACATAGAGTCATATTTTGTTCTAAGTATCAAGTTGTAAATGTTGAGTTGTAAGAAAAATAAAAGTGTGATGATCATCATTATTAGAGCATTGTCCCAGTGAGGAAAGGATGATGGAGACTATGATTCCCCCACAAGTCGGGATGAGACTCCGGACGAAAAATAAATAAAAGAGGCCAAAGAAGCCCAAATAGAAAAAGAGAAAGAAAAGAGGCCATAAAAAAAGAGAAAAGGCCCAAATAAAAAAATATGAGAGAAAAAGAGAGAAGGGACAATGTTACTATCCTTTTACCAAACTTGTGCTTCAAAGTAGCACCATGATCTTCATAGTAGAGAGTCTCTCATGTTATCACTTTCATATACTAGTGGGAATCTTTCACTATAGAACTTGCCTTGTATATTCCAATGATGGGCTTCCTCAAATTGCCCTAGGTCTTCATGAGCAAGCAAGTTGGATGCACACCAACTTAGTTTCTTTTTGAGCTTTCATATACTTATAGCTCTAGTGCATCCGTTGCATGGCAATCCCTACTCACTCACATTGATATCTATTGATGGGCATCTCCATAGCCCGTTGATACGCCTAGTTGACGTGAGACTATCTTCTCCTTTTTGTCTTCTCCACAACCACCACTCTATTCCACATATAGTGCTATATCCATGGCTCACACTCATGTATTGCGTGAAGATTGAAAAAGTTTTGAGAATGTCAAAAGTATGAAACAATTTCTTGACTTGTCATCGGGGTTGTGCATGATTTAAATATTTTGTGTGGTGAACATAGAGCATAGCCAGACTATATGATTTTGTAGGGATAACTTTCTTTAGCCATGTTATTTTGAGAAGACATAATTTCTTTGTTAGTATGCTTGAAGTATTATTATTTTTATGCCAATATGAACTTTTGTCTTGAATCTTTCGGATCTGAATATTCACACCACAATTAAGAAGAATTACATTACAATTATGCCAAGTAGCACTCCGCATCAATAATTCTGTTTTTATCATTTACCTACTCGAGGACGAGTAGGAATTAAGCTTGGGGATGCTTGATACGTCTCAAACGTATCTATAATTTTTGATTGCTCCATGCTATATTATCTACTGTTTTGGACATTATTGGGCTTTATTATCCACTTTTATATTATTTTGGGACTAACCTATTAACCGGAGGCCCAGCCCAGAATTGATGTTTTTTGCCTGTTTTAGGGTTTCGAAGAAAAGGAATATCAAACGGAGTCCAAACGGAATGAAACCTTCGGGAACGTGATTTTCTCAACGAACAAGACCCGGGAGACTTGGACCCTACGTCAAGAAAGAAAATAGGAGGCCAGGAGGTAGGTGGGCGCGCCTACCCCCTAGGCGCGCCCTCCACCCTCGTGGGCCCCCTGTTGCTCCACCGATGTACTCCTTCCTCCTATATATACCTACGTACCCCCAAACGATCAGATACGGTGCCAAAAACCTAATTCCACCGCCCCAACTTTCTGTATCCATGAGATCCCATCTTGGGGCCTGTTCCTGAGCTCCGTCGGAGGGGGCATCAATCACGGAGGGCTTCTACATCAACACCATAGCCTCTCCGATGAAGTGTGAGTAGTTTACCTCAGACCTACGGGTCCATAGTTAGTAGCTAGATGGCTTCTTCTCTCTTTTTGGATCTCAATACAATGTTCTTCCCCTCTCTTGTGGAGAACTATTCGATGTAATCTTATTTTTGCGGTGTGTTTGTTGAGACCGATGAATTGTGGGTTTATGATCAAGTCTATCTATGAATAATATTTGAATCTTCTCTGAATTCTTTTATGTATGATTGGTTATCTTTGCAAGTCTCTTTGAATTATCAGTTTGGTTTGGCCTACTAGATTGATCTTTCTTGCAATGGGAGAAGTGCTTAGCTTTGGGTTCAATCTTGCGGTGTCCTTTCCCAGTGACAGTAGGGGAAGCAAGGCACGTATTGTATTGTTGCCATCGAGGATAACAAGATGGGGTTTTCTTCATATTGCATGAGTCTATCCCTCTACATCATGTCATCTTGCTTAAGGCGTTACTCTGTTGTTGACTTAATACTCTAGATGCATGCTGGATAGCGGTCGATGAGAGGAGTAATAGTAGTAGATGCAGGCAGGAGTCGGTCTACTTGTCTCGGACGTGATGCCTATATACATGATCATACCTAGATATTCTCATAACTATGCTCAATTCTGTCAATTGCTCAACAATAATTTGTTCACCCACCGTAGAATACTTATGCTCTCGAGAGAAGCCACTAGTGAAACCTATGGCCCCCGGGTCTATCTTTATCATATTAATCTCCTACTACTTAGTTATTTCCTTTGCTATTTACTTTGCCTTTATTTTACTTTGCATCTTTATCATAAAAATACCAAAAATATTATCTTATCATATCTATCAGATCTCACTCTCGTAAGTGGCCTTATAGGGACTGACAACCCCTATTTGCGTTCGTTGCGAGGATTTATTTGTTTTGTGCAGGTGCGAGGGACTCACGCATAGCCTCCTACTGGATTGATACCTTGGTTCTCAAAAACTGAGGGAAATACTTACGCTACTTCACTGCATCATCCCTTCCTCTTCGGGGAAAACCAACGCAGTGCTCAAGAGGTAGCAAAGGTGTACCCAACTGTCTCTTTTGGGTATCATATGAAGACACATTTCTCCGATTTGGGTTCGAGCTTATCAGGTTGAAGCCTTTTCACATAAGCATCGCAGCCCCAAACTTTAAGAAACGACAACTTTGGTTTCTTGCCAAACCACAGTTCATAAGGAGTCGTCTCAACGGATTTAGATGGTGCCCTATTTAACGTGAATGCAGCCGTCTCTAAAGCATAACCCCAAAACTATAGCGGTAAATTAGTAAGAGACATCATAGATCACGCCATATCTAGTGAAGTACGATTACGACGTTCAGACACACCATTACGCTGTGGTGTTCCGGGTGGCGTGAGTTGCGAAACTATTCCGCATTGTTTCAAATGAAGACCAAACTCGTAACTCAAATATTCTCCTCCACGATTAGATCATAGAAACTTTATTTTCTTGTTACGATAATTTTCAACTTCACTCTGAAATTCTTTGAACTTTTCAAATGTTTTAGATTTATGTTTCATTAAGTAGATATACCCATATCTGCTTAAATCATCTGTGAAGGTGAGAAAATAACGATACCCGCCGCGAGCCTCAACATTCATCAGACCAAATACATCGGTATGTATGATTTCCAACAAATCTGTTGCTCGCTCCATAGTTCCGGAGAACGACGTTTTAGTCATCTTGCCCATGAGGTTCCAAGTACCAAGTGGTTCCAAAAGTCCATCAGTATGGAGTTTCTTCATGCGCTTTACACCAATATGACCTAGACGGCAGTGCCACAAATAAGTTGCACTATCATTATCAACTCTGCATCTTTTGGTTTCAATATTATGAATATGTGTATCACTACTATCGAGATTCAATAAGAATAGACCACTCTTCAAGGGTGCATGACCATAAAAGTTATTACTCATATAAATAGAACAACCATTATTCTCAGATTTAAATGAATAACCGTCTCGCATCAAACAAGATCCAGATATAATGTTCATGCTCAACACTGGCACCAAATAACAATTATTCAGGTCTAAAACTAATCCCGAAGGTAGATGTAGAGGTAGCGTGCCGACTGCGATCACATCGACTTTGGAACCATTTCCCATGCGCATCATCACTGCATCCTTAGCCAATCTTCGCTTAATCCATAGTCCCTGTTTCGAGTTGCAAATATTGGGAACAGAACCAATATCAAATACCCAGGTGCTACTGCAAGCATTAGTAAGGTACACATCAATAACATGTATATCACATAGACCTTTGTTCACCTTGCCATCCTTCTTATCCGCCAAATACTTGGGGCAGTTCCGCTTCCAGTGACCAGTCTGTTTGCAGTAGAAGCACTCAGTTTCAGGCTTAGGACCAGACTTGGGTTTCTTCTCTTAAGCAGCAACTTGTTTGCCGTTCTTCTTGAAGTTCCCCTTCTTCTTCCCTTTACCCTTTTTCTTGAAACTAGTGGTCTTATTGACCATCAACACTTGATGCTCCTTTTTGATTTCTACCTCCGCAGCCTTTAGCATTGTGAAGAGCTCGGGAATTGTCTTATCCATCCCTTGCATATTATAGTTCATCACGAAGCTTTTGTAGCTTGGTGGCAATGATTGAAGAACTCTATCAATAACACTATCAACAGTAAGATTAACTCCCAGTTGAGTCAAGTGATTATGATACCCAGACATTTTGAGTATATGTTCACTGACAGAACTATTCTCCTCCATCTTGCAGCTATAGAACTTATTGGAGACTACATATCTCTCAATCCGGGCATTTGCTTGAAATATTAACTTCAACTCCTGGAACATCTCATATGCTCCATGACGTTCAAAACGTCGTTGAAGTCCCGGTTCTAAGCCGTAAAGCATGGCACACTGAACTATCGAGTAGTCATCATCTTTGAAAGGATCGATATGGTTGACTAGAGGGGGGGTGAATAGGCAACTAATAATTTATAACTTTTCTTTATCAAATTAAACTTTGCATCAAAGTAGGTTGTCTAGATGTGAAACTAGGTGAGCAACCTATATGATGCAACAACAACGAACATACAAGCAAGCAAGAGAAGTAACACTAATAAGCTTGCACAAGTAAAGGTAAGAGATAACCAAGAGTGGACCCGGTGAAGACGAGGATGTGTTACCGAAGTTCCTTCCTTTTGAGGGGAAGTACATCTCCGTTAGAGCGGTGTGGAGGCACAATGCTCCTCAAGAAGCCACTAGGGCCACCGTATTCTCCTCACGCCCTCACACAATGCGAGATGCCATGATTCCACTATTGGTGCCCTTGGAGGCAGCAACCGAACCTTTACAAACAAGGTTGAGGCAATCTCCACAACTTAATTGGAGGCTCCCAACAACACCACGAAGCTTCACCACAATGGACTATGGCTCCGTGGTGACCTCAACCGTCTAGGGTGCTCAAACACCCAAGAGTAACAAGATCCGCTAGGGATTGGTGGTGGAATCAAATTTCTCTTGGTGGAAGTGTAGATCGGGGCCTTCTCAACCACTCCCAAGAAAATCAACAAGTTTGATTGGCTAGAGAGAGAGAGATCGGGCGAAAATGGAGCTTGGAGCATTAATGGAGCTTAAGGGGGAAGAGGTAAGTCAACGAAGAAGAAGGGGGCCCCCTTTTATAGTGGGGGTAACAATCCAACCGTTACCCCACTAAACAGCCCCGCAGAGGGCGGTACTACCATAGTGGGCAGCGGTACTACTGCTGGACCCAGCGGCACTACCTCTCCCCCTTACGGTACTACCGCCCAGACAGAGAGTGCTTGAAGGCAGAGGAGGGACTGGCCCGGCGCGGTACTGCCGGACAGGCCCAGCGCGGTACTACCGCTCTCGAGCGGTACTACTGCACCTACTACCACTGCAGGTGCCGCTCAACCCGACACGATAAGTGCCCCCCTCGAGTCGAGGCGGTAGTGGCCCAGTACTGCAGCGGTACTGCCGCTGAGGACGCACAAGCGGTACTACCGCTGGGCACCACAGTACTACCGCTGGGGCTAAAGACAGCTCAATTTGCAGGGAAAAAGACCTCCAACGACGCGGGAAGGCCCAGAGGGTGTGAAACGAAAGTGTACGTGATGATTCCACCCTAGCCATACGAAAGCAGACCCCCTCTTGATAGTATGGTGACTCCTAAGAAACTAGTCCACCAACCAGAAACAAAAGGGCTACACTGTCTTGAAAAACACTCCGAGGGGAAATATATCGTCTCGAGCCAAAGGATGAATCTCTGAAACGCTCAACGCACAAGGTTAGTCCGCAAGTATGTTGTCATCAATCACCAAAACTACATCGAGAGAGATATGCCTTAACAATCTCCCCCTTTTTGGTGGATTGATGACAACCATGGATTTGCACAGGGAAAAGACATAAAAGTAAGGATACTTAGAACTACAAAATATAGACGGGCTCCCCCTGAATGTGTGCACCCAGTTAGTAGTGCCTTTGGAATGCAAGACACACACATTCGGATCAACACCCCCCCCCTATATTTTATAGTCCAAAAATTCTAAGCACGGGATACATGAGAGCAGGGTATAAAACAGGATAAGCATGCAACTCATAAGATACTACAGTACTGAATAGACATAGATAATAAGGTAAAGATAGGGTAGCATATGTCTTACACCATATGTCTAGAACTTAGGTCTCACTGGCACCAAACCAAACCAAGCAAAAACAACAAGAAAACACAAGACACCACAAACCACAAAGACACACTCGCAACACGGCAACAACACAAATCCCTAAACTCTCTCCCCCTTTGGTAGAGAGACACCAAAAGGCAAAGAGCGTTGCTACAGCTCTAGGTGATGGAAAGCTGAGGATCTCGAACATCACATCTCAGCGTGATCGTCTGCACCTCCGTCGTCGGTCGGAAACTGCTCGGCGTATGAATCAGTCCAAGGGCAATGCTGGTGAATCCATTCCTCCTCTTCAATGATCTGGCCCTCAGAACCGCTGGCAACGGTCGCACCCAGCTGACGCATGAGCTCCTTGTGACGCCCCCTAGCCTGCTTCTTAGCCACATGAGTCATGTACTGACCATGAGACTCCATGCAGAAGAGCTTCTTCATCTTGCGTTTAAGCTTCTTCGCCCAAGAGGGTTCTGCGCTAGAAGGCCCAAAGTCCTCATCGCGATCATCGGCTGCAGCCCCACCCCCGGTCTCCATGTCAGCAGCAGTAGATGGACCCCCAGGTTTAGGCGCTAGGGTGCCCCAATTGTCCTTCTTCCTCATACGCTTGATCTCATGAGAAACCAATTCTCCAGTTTCCAACATCTCCTTGGGATAGACACGTGCCCAGGCCTTCTCAATGAGCCTCATGATGAATGGACCATATATTGGGCACTTGCGCTCAGAAACGATAGAGAGAAGTTCAGACCACATAACATGAGAAATGTCTAGGCACTCTCCAGTGTTTGCTTCCTTCTCATGCTGGCAGAAAAGAAGCATGTCCACGAGATAGGAGTGGACCATATCCAGATTCCCGATGCGAGGGAAGAGAGTCTCACGGAAGACACGATGAAGGATGTCCAGATAGGCAGACAGCTCATAGGTTTCCTTCTTAGTCACCGGGTGAACCTTCACAGTACAGTAGGGCCAAAGGGCTTGCTTGTGAGTGGATGTAGCATTATGGTGAGGGCAGAAGCCGACTGGAGTCTCAAGCCCGTGATCTTCCACCTCAAGTAACTCCATGAAGGCCTGCCACTTGACGGAAAGGAACTTGCCATTGGTCATCCAAGTCAGAGTCATGTGGGCATCAGTTCCAAGATGAACGGTAGCAAAGAATTGAGCCACCAAATCTGTATCAAAATCCTTGTTGAACTGCATGATCCTGAGAATGTTCAGCTGAGAACACATCTGAAGGGCTTCGCCAAAGTACTCAAGGTCCTTCTCCATAGCATCCGTGTCGATGGAGCGTACATCAACATAGAGATTCTTCTTGGCCTTGATCACATCAAAATAGATGGCAAACTGAAAGCGGTTCCAGAACGGGCGGTTGACCAAAGTGGGATCTTGGTATTCCTCATAGGGGTTGTGGCGATGCTTTGCCCAAAACTCCTTGGCAGTCATCTCAGTCACAGTCTTTCCCTTTGGCTTGTTGGCGGATCTCTTCGACTACTGAGGTGGTGGGGGAGCACTTGAGGTTGCGCCTGCTGGCGGCGGTTGAGTACTAGAGGAACCACCTGCTGACTTCGAAGTGCGGTAGCGCTTTGACATTGCACGACCGGGGTTGACACGACGGACTTGCTGCTCAGGATGATCATCACCTGGAACCAAAACACACGACCAGAAGAAACACACGAAAGAAAGAGCATAAGCCACCAAACAAAACAACAAGTATCAAAGCTTGGTAGGAAAAAGATGGAACTGGGCATCCAGTGGTAGTACCGTGACCAAATAGCGGCAATACCGCACGAGCAGTAGTACCGTGACAAACAACGGCAGTACTGCTCGAAGAGAGTGGTAGTACCGTGGTCAGATCCGGCACTATCGGAGATGCCAAATTCAAAAAGAAACCTACCAAACTTCAATCCACAGTGCCTAGAAGCCATCTCCATCCTACTCAAGCCTTGCCTTAGCCAAAATACGAGAAGAACAATGCCTATTGCCCCTAAAAACTAGATGCAAGATGGGCAATACCGGCATCCATGGCAAGAGGACATGGTGGGGATCGACTCCACCGGAGGAAATGGAGAGGGACAGCACGAAAATGGCGGCCGGCCGGGCCCCTCCTACGGCGAGAGGTTGCAGGAGCAACGAGGAAGACGAGTGGGGGCGAATGGGTATGGGGGAGAAGCAACTCCCCTTGCCCCGACATAACCCCCCTGCGCCCGCCCCGCAGCGGTAGTACCGCTGGGGTGGGCGGTAGTACCGCTTGATGCTAGTCAGCGGTAGTACCGCTCACATAGCGGTAGTACCGCTCTGCCGCAAAAAGGACTGATCAAACCGGGCGGAACACACGAGAGGAAACTAAGACAAAACGAGAACACACACACACAAAACCGACAAAAAGAAAGAAGACACACACCTCTCCAAGAGAGGACCGTGGCCGAGGCCACCTATGTTTGAGTTTAGAGGTATGGCGCCGCGAAGATTTTAACCTTGGGCCCATGACCAACACTCATCTTTGAAGCACAAGTACCATAAAAATGGCTAATGTGAAAGAGTTTGGTTACTTTATGCATTATGGGGGGGAGGGAAAGTTCATTGATAGAACAACACTCCCCCTATGTCCATGCCTACACCTAAACTAGACAACAGGTTGAGTGAGGTGGGGTGTGCAGGGTTCAAGTCACATTGCTCATGCCTTAACTCGCGAAATCTTGCTTCATCCAAAGGCTCCGTGAAGATATCTACAAGGTTATCATGAGTGTTGACATAGTTGAGCTTGATCTCCCCTCGCCTAATGTGATCCCAGATTAAGTGATACCTAATATCAATGTGCTTTGTCTTGAAGTGTTGCACTGGGTTGAGAGAATCTTGATGGCACTTTCATTGTCACACCAAAGAGGCACTTTGTTATAAGTGACGCCGTAATCCTTTAAAGTTTGCCTCATCCATAAAAGTTGTGCCCAACAACTACCGGCAGCCACATACTCCGCTTCTGTGGATGAGAGAGACACACAACTTTGCTTCTTGGAAGACCAACTTACCAAAGAGCAACCAAGAAATTGGCACCCTCCAGAAGTGGACTTCCTATCCACTTTGTCTCCCGCCCAATCCGAGTCCGAATAACCTACAAGCTTGAAGTTTGCTCCTCTTGGGTACCATAAGCCAAAGTTTGGGGTATGAGCCAAATATCGAAAGATTCGCTTGACCGCCACAAAGTGACTTTCCTTAGGTGCAGCTTGAAACCATGCACAAATTCCCACACTCAACATGATATCCGGTCTAGATGCAGAAAGGTAAAGCAAGGAGCCAATCATGGAACGATATACCTTTTGATCCACCGCTTTACCATTGGGATCAATGTATAGTTGGCACTTGGTGGGCATGGGAGTGGAAGCCGGCTTGACATCACTTAGCTTGAATCTCTTGAGCATGTCTTGAGTGTATTTGGCTTGGTTGATGAAGGTTCCTTCTCTCCTTTGCTTCACTTCGAACCCGAGAAAGAACTTCAACTCTCCCATGGAAGACATCTTGAATTTTGAGGTCATGAGAGCGGCAAATTCCTCATTGAAAGCTTTGTTAGGGGAACCAAAGATAATATCATCAACATATAATTGGCACACAAACAACTCCCCTTTGACCTTCTTGGTAAAAAGAGTGGGGTCGATTAGCCCAACTTCAAAACCATGGTCTTGTAACAACTCGGTAAGGTGGTCATACCACGCACTTGGGGCTTGTTTAAGGCCATAGAATGCCTTATCGAGTTGATACACATGGTCGGGAAAGTAGGGATCCTCGAACCCGGGGGTTGCTTGACATAAACCAATTCATTAATAGGACCATTAAGAAAAGCACTCTTCACATCCATTTGTTGTAACTTAAAGTTATGATGAGAAGCATATGCAATCAACATGCGAATGGATTCAAGACGAGCAACGGGAGCAAAGGTTTCACCGTAGTCGATACCCTCGACTTGGGAGTAGCCTTGTGCTACCAAACGAGCCTTGTTGTGAATGATAATCCCATGAGCATCTTGCTTGTTCTTGAATATCCACTTGGTTCCAATGACATTGTGGTTCCCCGTTGGCCTTGGCACCAATCTCCGCACTTTTTTGCGCTCCAAGTTGTTGAGTTCTTCATGCATGGCATTGAGACAATCCGGATCTTCGAGCGCCTCATAGACCTTGTGGGCTTCAACACAAGAGACAAACGCGTGATGTTCACAATAGTTTGCTAATTGTCTACGAGTGCTTAACCCCTTTCTTAAGCTTCAAAGCACATTCGTCATGAGATGATCCTTGGTGGAGAGCTTGGAAGCAACCTTGGTGGCACGACGCTCCAATTCCTCCTCGGGGTTGAGACGAGGAGTGGTCACTTCATCTTGAGCGTCGTCTTGAGCTTGTTCTTGATCTCGTGGAACTTGATCTTGAACTTGCTCGGAGGAGGGAGCTTGACCTTGGGCATCACTTGATGTTACAACACCATCTAAAGATTGATCTTGCCCTTGGTCTTGTTCTTGAGGTTGAGGGCCCTCACTTTGTTCTTCGGAAGCGTGTGGGTCTTGGGTTGCTGAAGGTTCCACTTGAGTAGAACATTGTCTTTCTCCTTCGGCCACAAGGGGTTCCTCAATGGGTAGGATATGTACAATACCCATTCTTCTTATGGCTTGGGGAGGAATTTCATCACGTACATCACAAGTACCACTTTGCTCCACTTGGGAGCCGTTATTCTCATCAAACTCCACGTTACACATTTCCTCAATAAGTCCCATGGACTTATTGAGAACACGGTAAGCATGAGAGTTTGTAGCATAACCAACAAATATGCCCTCATAAGCTCTAGCCTCAAATTTAGACAAACGGACACCTTTCTTGAGAATGAAACACTTACACCCGAACACCCGGAAGTACTTGAGATTGGGCTTGTTACCGGTGAGTATCTCATATGGAGTCTTGTTCAAGCCTTTGCGGAGGTAGAGCCGATTAGATGCATGGCACGCGGTGTTGATGGCTTCGGCCCAAAAGTTGTAGGGAGACTTGAACTCCGCCATCATGGTCCTTGCCGCATCCATCAACGTCCGGTTCTTCCTCTCCACTACACCATTTTGTTGAGGGGTATAAGGTGTGGAATATTGATGCTTGATTCCCTCATCACTCAAAAACTCATCCAAGGTGTAGTTCTTGAACTCGGAGCCGTTGTCACTTCTTATTGTCAAGATCTTTGCATTGTGTTGTCGTTGAGCTTCATTTGCAAAGTCAATGACGGTTTGTTGGGTCTCGCTCTTCCTCTTGAAGAAATATACCCAAGTGTATCTTGAATAGTCATCTACAATCACCAAGCAATACTTTCCACCCCCAAGACTATCAAAGGACGGAGGTCCAAAGAGATCCAAGTGAAGGAGCTCCAAAGGCCTCTTTGAGTAGATGATAGTCGTGGGAGGGTGAGCCTTCTCATGTAGCTTTCCTTCGATGCAAGCACTGCAAGCATGATCTTTGGAAAAACTAACATTTGTTAGTCCACGGACATGGTCCCCCTTGAGAAGACTTTGCAAAGATCTCATATTGACGTGGGCTAAACGGCGATGCCAAAGCCATCCCACGTCAACTTTAGCCATTAGGCATGTCGCGGTCTTAGTGGGTCGCTTCGAAAAGTTAATCACATAGAGACCGTTCTCGACATGCCCAACAAAGGCTACTTTAAGAGTCTTGCTCCACAAGAGGGCCACGGAATCAATATCAAAGAAAGTGGCAAAGCCCATGAGTGCTAGTTGATGAACGGAAAGTAAATTGTATGCAAGGGACTCAACAAGCATGACCTTCTCGATCGTAAGATCATGAGAAATGACAACTTTGCCGAGTCCCAATACCTTAGAGGATGAGGCATCACCCCACTCGACATTGGTGGGCATGGATGGAATCTTTTGCATGTCCACCACCAAGTCCTTGCTTCCGGTCATATGATTAGTAGCTCCATTATCGAGCAACCATGATCCCCCACGGAATCAAACACCTACAAGAGATCAATGCTTGGTTTTAGGTACCCATTTTGTAATGGGTCCTTTGATGTTAGTAACAAGGGTCTTAGGAACCCAAATAGACCGTTCAATGTACTCATAAGGAGAACCAACAAATTTGGCATAAACATGCCCATCTCTAGCGCAGCACAACACATAAGAAGGGTTAAAGTCGTCGGCTTTGTTGGGAAGGGGAGCGTTTCCCTTCTTGGCATCACTACCCCTCATGGAGTTTTTCTCCTTCTCCTTAGTAGCACCCTCACCCTCCTTCACAAAGGTTTGCTTGAGAGGAGGAGGTCGTTTGGCCTTGTCATTCTTCTTCTTCTTCTTGGACTTGGGCACGTACCCAATCCCTTCCTTGGCCACAACTCCCTTTTGGTTGGTCAAGAGGTCGTTGAGGCTCTTCTCGCCTTGTATGCAAGACACAAGACCTTTCTCAAGTTGCACCTTTAGCTTAGCGTTCTCCTCAACAAGATGCACATGATCACAACACGGGTTAGTAGCATTTGCATTATCAATTAACATCATACGAGGAAAGGTGGCTTTCTCCTTGGTTAGCTTTACTTGGAGTTGATCATGAGACTCTTTGAGGCTAGAATGAGCACCCTTCAAGACCTTGTGAGCCTTGTCAAGTATATCAAACTCCTCTTTGAGTCTAGCAAGATCAACCCCATGTTTGGCCTTCTCGGAGTTTAGCACACGAGAAACAATGAGAGCATGATCAAAATATTTCTTTAACTTACCATGATCATCATTGTGTGACTCCTCAAGAGACAAACGAAGACCACACTCTTCCTCAAGAGCATTGGAAAGATCCGAAATCTCATCGGCATAGTCACGACTATGCCCCTCCATCTTGGAGATAGTATCTTCATGAGACTCGATCATGTCATTGGCTTCATCAAGTTGTTCCAAGAGAGCAACAAAATGCTTCTTGGATTTACCCTTGAGTTTACCCATAAAGGACTCAAACTCATTTTCCTCCAAATTAGATCCCTCACATTCATCAATGCAATCCATCAAGGAAGGATTATTAATTATGGTAGTTTTGATGTTGGGAGTTACCTTGTTGGTGGCTTTAGCCATGAGGCACTTGGCGGTGATGTTCTCATTTGGTGAGTCAAAGAGAGATATTCGTGGAGTTTTTGCAATGGCAACGGAGGCCATGGCAACCGACTCACCATCTTCATCATCATCATCATCCTCATGGTACTCTTCTTGAACCACCAATGCCTTGTGAGGGGTTTTCTTGATGAAGTTGCTCTTGTTGGGGAAAGACTTGGCTTTGTCCTTTGGAATGAGCTTGCCACCATTGTCTTCCCTCTTCTCATACGGGCACTCCGCAACAAAATGACTCACATTGCCACAATTGTAGCAAGTCCTTACACGTTGCTTGCTCTTCGTGCCACTTGAGTTGTTCTTGTTGAAGTTTGTCCTTGAGTTTTCTTACTCCAAAATTGCCTTGAAGCAAGTGCCATGTGTTCATGATAGGCATACTTTGTATCTTCGGGGTTGCTTTCCTCTTCTTCCTCTTCTTCTTCTTCAACGATAACCTTGTCCTTTAATGCAAGGTTGGGCTTCTTTGCCCTTTGAGAGCGAAGCACCGCATTATCGGCGGTCTTGTCCAAGATGTTCATAGCCACAAACTCATCTAACACTTTGAAGTCCGGCCTTTGACGAATGACGGAGGACATGGCCTTGTGGTAAGGCATCATTGCCTTGAGGAATTTGTGCTTGATCCAATTGTCATCAGTGTCCTTGCTCCCGTGATCTCGGAGTGAGACCGCGAGTTTGGTTACTCCCCGATAAAGCTCACGAGGTTCTTCATCTTCTTTCATTGCAAACTCATCGACTTCATCTTGCACTACTTCATAGTTGGAGCGTTGAATGCTTGCGCTTCCCCGGTAGAGAGAGACAACACAAAGCCATGCATCTTTGGCCAAGGCGAAGGGGCGAAGATGAGGTAGATCTTTGGGAGGAATTGCATCTTGAATGATGAAGAGAGAATTCTCGTTGAATTGATTATCCGCGGCTTCTCGAGGAGTGAAGTTGCTTGGATCATGCGGATGGAAACCTTCTTCAATGATTCTCCAAAGATTAGTGTTCACATGATTTAAATGACGCTTAAAGCGATAAACCCAAGAATCAAAGTCCTCATTTTTCACAATCTTAGGGGGAGGACCGGCATGATTCAAATGAGTGGAAGGAACTGGTCCACCATAAACAAGTGGTGGTTCCACATGAGCAAAGATGTCGGTGCCATTTTTACCACTAGAAGAAGGAGCCTTTTCACTACTAGCTTCCCCCTTGTCGGAGATAGCATCCGTCACCTTGTCAGTGGGTCACCCACTTTCAACGGTGCGGTGGATAGTTTAAGCCCTTCAATGAATTTAGTAAACATGCTTTAAACCTCGGTCGTCATGGAGGTTTTCAATGTCTTCAAGGCCACATTGAACTCCTCACGAGAGACCGAGGTTCCCCCATCGCCCGTAGACGAGATCGGATTCACACCGGAGTGTTCCTCCACACCTTCTACGGTATCAACCATACTCTTCGGACGGCAAAGTCCTTAGTAAAGAGACGAGGCTCTGATACCAATTGAAAGGATCGATATGGTTGACTAGAGGGGGGGTGAATAGGCAACTAACAATTTTTAACTTTTCTTTACCAAATTAAACTTTGCATCAAAGTAGGTTGTCTAGATGTGCAACTAGGTGAGCAACCTATATGATGCAAAAACAACGAACATACAAGCAAGCAAGAGAAGTAACACCAATAAGCTTGCACAAGTAAAGGTAAGAGATAACTAAGAGTGGACCCGGTGAAGACGAGGATGTGTTACCGAAGTTCCTTCTGTTTGAGGGGAAGTACGTCTCCGTTAGAGCGATGTGGAGGCACAATGCTCCCCAAGAAGCCACTAGGGCCACCGTATTCTCCTCACGCCCTCACACAATGCGAGATGCCGTGATTCCACTATTGGTGCCCTTGGAGGCGGCAACCGGACCTTTACAAAAAAGGTTGGGGCAATCTCCACAACTTAATCGGAGGCTCCCAACAACACCACGAAGCTTCACCACAATGGACTATGGCTCTGCGGTGACCTCAACGGTCTAGGGTGCTCAAACACCCAAGAGTAACAAGATCCGCTAGGGATTGGTGGTGGAATCAAATTTCTCTTGGTGGAAGTGTAGATCGGGGCCTTCTCAACCACTCCTGAGAAAATCAACAAGTTTGATTGTCTAGAGAGAGAGATTGGGCGAAAATGAAGCTTGGAGCATTAATGGAGCTTAAGGGGGAAGAGGTAAGTCAATGAAGAAGAAGGGGACCCCCTTTTATAGTGGGGGTAACAATCCAACTGTTACCACACTAAACAGCCCCGCAGAGGGCGGTACTACCGTAGTGGGCAGCGGTACTACCGCTAGACCCAGCGGCACTACCGCTCCCCCTTACGGTACTACCGCCTAGACAAAGAGTGCTTGAAGGCAGAGGAGGGACTGGCCCGGCGCGGTACTGGCGGACAGGCCTAACACGGTACTGCCACGGTGGCAGGGCGGTACTACCGCTCTCGAGCAATACTACTGCACCTACTACCGCTGCAGGTGCCGCTCAACCCGACACGAGAAGTGCCCCCCTCGAGTAGAGGTGGTAGTGGCCCGGTACCGCAACGATACTGCCGCTGAGGACGCACAAGCGGTACTGCCGCTGGGTAACGTAGTACTACCAATGGGGCTAAAGACAGCTCAATCTGCAGGGAAAAAGACCTCCAACGACGCGGGAAGGCCCATAGGGTGTGAAGCGAAAGTGTACGTGATGATTCCACCCTAGCCATACCAAAGCGGACCCCCTCTTGATAGTACGGTGACTCCTAAGAAACTAGTCCACCAACAAGAAACAAAAGAGCTACACCGTCTTGAAAACACTCCGAGGGGAAAGAAATCGTCTCGACCAAAGGATGAATCTCTGAAACGCTCAACACATAAGGTTAGTCCGCAAATATGTTGTCATCAATCACAAAAACTACATCGAGAGAGATATTCCTTAACAAGATTTACTCTGCCAAACGTTCTTGAGATTGTCAGCAGCATCTGCAGCAGGCCTGGCACCCAGCGGTGCTTCCAGGACATAATTCTTCTGTGTAGCAATGAGGATAATCCTCAAGTTACATACCCAATCCATGTAATTGCTACCATCATCTTTCAACTTTGCTTTCTCAAGGAACGCATTAAAATTCAACGGAACAACAAGACGAGCCATCTATCTACAATCAACATAGACAAGCAAAAAAACTATCAGGTACTAAGTTCATGATAAATTTAAGTTCAATTAATCATATTACTTAAGAACTCCCACTTAGATAGACATCCCTATAATCCTCTAAGTGATCACGCGATCCAAATCAACTAAACCATGTCCGATCATCACGTGAGATGGAGTAGTTTCAATGGCGAACATCACTATGTTGATCATATCTACTATATGATTCACGCTCGACCTTTCGGTCTCAGTGTTCCGAGGCCATATCTGCATATGCTAGGCTCGTCAAGTTTAACCTGAGTATTCTGCGTGTGCAACTGTTTTGCACCCGTTGTATTTGAACGTAGAGCCTATCACACCCGATCATCACGTGGTGTCTCAGCACGAAGAACTTTCACAATGGTGCATACTTAGGGAGAACACTTATACCTTGATAATTTAGTGAGAGATCATCTTATAATGCTACCGTCAATCAAAGCAAGATAAGATGCATAAAAGATAAACATCACATGCAATCAATATAAGTGATATGATATGGTCATCATCATCTTGTGCTTGTGATCTTCATCTCTGAAGCACCGTCATGATCACCATTGTCACCGGCGTGATACTTTGATCTCCATCGTAGCATCATTGTCATTTCGCCAACTTATGCTTCTACGACTATCGCTACCGCTTAGTGATAAAGTAAAGCATTACAGGGCGATTGCATTGCATACAATAAAGCGACAACCATACGGCTCCTGCCAGTTGCCGATAACTCAGTTACAAAACATGATCATCTCATACAATAAAATATAGCATCATGCCTTGACCATATCACATCACAACATGCCCTGCAAAAACAAGTTAGACGTCCTCTACTTTGTTGTTGCAATTTTTACGTGGCTGCTACGGGTGGAGCAAGAACCGTTCTTACCTACGCATCAAAACCACAACGATAGTTCGTCAAGTTAGTGATGTTTTAACCTTCTCAAGGACCGGGCGTAGCCACACTTGGTTCAACTAATGTTGGAGAAACTGACACCTGCCAGCCACCTGTGTGCAAAGCACGTCGGTAGAACCAGTCTCGCGTAAGCGTACGCGTAATGTCGGTCCGGGCCGCTTCATCCAACATACCACCGAACCAAAGTATGACATGCTGGTAAGCAGTATGACTTGTATCGCCCACAACTCACTTGTGTTCTACTCGTGCATATAACATCAATGCATAAAACCTGGCTCTGATACCTCTATTGGGGAACGTAGTAATTTCAAAAAAATTCCTACGCACATGCAAGATCATGGTGATGCATAGCAATGAGAGGGGAGAGTGTGTCCACGTACCCTCGTATACCGAAAGCGGAAGCATTAGCACAATGCGTTTGATGTAGTCGTACGTCTTCACGATCCGACCGATCAAGCTCCGAATGCACAGCACCTCCGAGTTCTGCACACGTTCAACTCAATGATGTCCCTCGAACTCCGATCCAGCTGAGCTTTGAGGGAGAGTTCCGTTAGCATGGCGGCATGGTGACGATGATGATGTTCTACCGACACAGGGCTTCGCCTAAGCACCGCTACAATATGCCCGAGGTGAATTATGGTGGAGGGGGGCACCGCACACGGCTCAAATATCCAAGAGATCAATTGTTGTGTCTATGGGGTGCCTCCCTCCTCCGTATATAAAGGGGGGCGGAGGAGGGGGCCGGCCAAGGGCAGGAGGCGCGCCCAAGGGGGGGTAATCCTACTCCAAGTAGGTTTTGCCCCCCTTTCCTATTCCAACTAGGAGAAGGGGGAAGGAGGAGGTGGAGAGAAGGAAGGAGAAGGGGGGCCGCCGCCCCCTTCCCTTTCCCCATTCGGATTGGGGCAAGGGGGCTGCACACCACCTCCTACTGCCTCTCCTCTTCCACTACTTGGGCCCATGAGGCCCAATAACACCCCGGGGGGGTTCCGGTAACCCCCGGTACTCCGGTATATATCCGATAACCCCCGGAACCATTTCGGTGTCCGAATATAGTCGTCCAATATATCAATCTTCATGTCTTGACCATTTCGAGACTCCTTGTCATGTTCGTGGTCACATCCAGGACTCCGAACTACCAACGGTACATCAAAACACATAAACTCACAATATAACTGTCATCGAACTTTAAGCATGCAGACCATACGGGTTTGAGAACTATGTAGACATGACCGAGACATGTCTCCGGTCAATAACCACTAGCGGAACCTGGATGCTCATATTGGCTCCTACTTATTCTACGAAAATCTTTATCGGTCAAACCGCATAACAACATATATTGTTCCCTTTGTCATCGGTATGTTACTTGCCCGAGATTCGATCGTCGGTATCTCAATACCTAATTCAATCTCGTTACCGGCAGGTCTCTTTACTCGTTCCGTAATACATCATCCTGTAGCTAACTCGTTTAGTTTCTATGCTTGCAAGGCTTGAGTGATGTGTATTACTGCTACCTCTTGAGCACTGCGTTGGTTTTCCCTTGAAGAGGAAAGGGTGATGCAGCAAAGTAGCGTAAGTATTTCCCTCAGTTTTGAGAACCAAGGTATCAATCCAGTAGGAGGCTACGCGCGAGTCCCTCGCACCTGCACACAAAAAATAAATCCTCGCAACCAACACGATAAGGGGTTGTCAATCCCTACACGGTCACTTACGAGAGTGAGATCGGATAGATATGATAAGATAATATTTTTGGTGTTTTTATGATAAAGATGCAAAGTAAAATAAAAGCATAGGAAATAACTAAGTATTGGAAGATTAATATGATGAAGATAGACCCGAGGACCATAGGTTTCACTAGTGGCTTCTCTCAAGAGCATAATTATTTTACGGTGGGTGAACAAATTATTGTTGAGCAATGGACAGAATTGAGCATAGTTATGAGAATATCTAGGTATGGTCATGTATATAGGCATCACGTCCAAGACAACTAGACCGACTCCTGCCTGCATCTACTACTATTACTCCACACATCGACCGCTATCCAGCATGCATCTAGAGTATTAAGTTCATAAGAACAGAGTAACGCCTTAAGCAAGATGACATGATGTAGAGGGATACACTCATGCAATATGATGAAAACCCCATCTTGTTATCCTCGATGGCAACAATACAATACGTGCCTTGCTGCCCCTACTATCACTGGGAAAGGACACCGCAAGATTGAACCCAAAGCTAAGCACTTCTCCCATTGCAAGAAAGATCAATCTAGTAGGCCAAACCAAACTGATAATTTGAAGAGACTTGCAAAGATAACCAATCATACATAAAATAATTCAGAGAAGATTCAAATATTGTTCATAGATAAACTTGATCATAAACCCAAAATTCATCGGTCTCAACAAACACACCGCAAAAGAAGATTACATCGAATAGATCTCCACAAGAGAGGGGGAGAACTTTGTATTGAGATCCAAAAAGAGAGAAGAAGCCATCTAGATAATAACTATGGAGCCGTAGGTCTGAGGTAAGCTACTCACACTTCATTGGAAGGGTTATAGTTTTGATGTAGAAGCTCTCCGTGATCGATGCCCCCTCCGGCGGAGCTCCGGAACAAGCCCCAAGATGGGATCTCATGGATACAGAAAGTTACGGCGGCGGAATTAGGGTTTTGGCTCCGTATCTGATCGTTTGGGGGTACGTATGTATATATATAGGAGGAAGAAGTACGTCGGTGGAGCAACACGAGGCCCACGAGGGTGGAGGGCGCGCCTGGGGGGGTAGGCGCGCCCCCTACCTCGTGGCCTCACTGTTGGTTGCTTGACGTGGGGTCCAAGTCTCCTGGATCTTGTTCGTTCCAAAAATCACGTTCCCGAAGGTTTCATTCCGTTTGGACTCCGTTTGATATTCCTTTTCTTTAAAACCCTAAAATAGGCAAAAAAAACATCAATTCTGGGTTGGGCCTCCGGTTAATAGGTTAGTCCCAAAAATAATATAAAAGTGTATAATAAAGCCCAATAATGTCCAAAACAGTAGATAATATAGCATGGAGCAATCAAAAATTATAGATACGTTGGAGACGTATCAAGCATCCCCAAGCTTAATTCCTGCTTGTCCTCGAGTAGGTAAATGATAAACACAGAATTTTTGATGTGGAATGCTACTAGGCATAATTTCAATGTAATTCTTCTTAATTTTGGCATGAATATTCAGATCTGAAAGATTCAAGATAAAAGTTTAATATTGACATAGAAATAATAATACTTCAAGCATACTAACTAAGCAATTATGTCTTCTCAAAATAACATGGCCGAAGAAAGTTCATCCCTGCAAAATCATATAGTTTAGTCATGCTTCATTTTTGTCACACAAGAATGCTCTCATCATGCACAACCCCGATGACAAGCCAAGCAATTGTTTCATACTTTAGTAATCTCAAACTTTATAAACCTTCACGCAATACATGAGCGTGAGCCATGGATATAGCACTAGGGTGGAATAGAGTATAATGATGGGGGTTATGTGGAGAAGACAAAAAAGGAGAAAGTCTCACATCAACGAGGCTAATCAATGGGCTATGGAGATGCCCATGGATTGATGTTAATGCAAGGAGTAGGGATTGCCATGCAACGGATGCACTAGAGCTATAAATGTATGAAAGCTCAACAAAAGAAACTAGTGGGTGTGCATCCACCTTGCTTGCTCACGAAGACCTAGGGCACTTGAGGAGGCCCATTGTTGGAATATACAAGCCAAGTTCTATAATGAAAAATTCCCAGTAGTATATGAAAGTGACAAAACAAGAGACTCTCTATCATGAAGATCATGGTGCTACTTTGAAGCACAAGTGTGGAAAAAGGATAGTAGAATTGTCCCTTTTTATTTATTTATTTATATTTTTTGGGGCCTTCTTTTTTTGGCCTTTCTCTTTTTTTTTATTGGGACAATGCTCTATTAAATGATGATCATCACACTTCTATTTATTTACAACTCAATGATTACAACTCGATACTAGAACAAGGTATGACTTTATATGAATGCCTTCAGCGGTGTACCGAGATATGCAATGAATCAAGTGTGACATGTATGAAATAATTATGAACGGTGGCTTTGCCATAAATACGATGCCAACTACATGATCATGCAAAGCAATATGACAATGATGAACGTGTCATGATAAATGGGATGGTGGAAAGTTGCATGGCAATATATCTTGGAATGGCTATGGAAATGCCATAATAGGTAGGTATGGTGGCTGTTTTGAGGAAGATATAAGGAGGTTTATGTGTGAAAGAGCGTATCATATCACAGGGTTTGGATGCACCGGCGAAGTTTGCACCAATTCTCAATGTGAGAAAGGGCAATGCACGGTACCGAAGAGGATAGCAATGATGGAAGGGTGAGAGTGCGTATAATCCATGGACTCAACATTAGTCATAAAGAACTCACATACTTATTGCAAAAATCTACAAGTCATCACAAACCAAGCACTACACGCATGCTCCTAGGGGGATAGATTGGTAGGAAAAGACCATCACTCGTCCCCGACCGCCACTCATAAGGAGGACAATCAAAGAACACCTCATGTTTCAAATTTGTTACATAACGTTTACCATACGTGCATGCTATGGGACTTGCAAACTTCAACACAAGTATTTCTCAATTTCACAACTACTCAACTAGCACAACTTTGATATCACTTCCTCCATATCTCAAAACAATCATCAAGCATCAAACTTCTCTTAGTATTCAAAACACTCATGAGAAAGTTTTTACTAATCTTGAATACCTAGCATATTAGGATTATTTAAGCAAATTACCATGCTATTTAAAACTCTCAAAATAATCTAAGTGAAGCATGAGAGATCAATAGTTTCTATAAAACAAATCCACCACCGTGCTCTAAAAGATATAAGTGAAGTACTAGAGCAAAACTATATAACTCAAAAGATATAAGTGAAGCACATAGAGTGTTCTAATAATTTCTGAATCATGTGTGTCTCTCTCAAAAGGTGTGTACAGAAAATATGAATGTGGTAAACTAAAAAGCAAAGACTCAAATCATACAAGACGCTCCAAGCAAAACACATATCATGTGGTGAATAAAAATATAGCTCCAAGTAAAGTTACCGATAGAAGTAGACGAAAGAGGGGATGCCTTCCGGGGCATCCCCAAGCTTTGGCTTTTAGGTGTCCTTAGATTATCTTGGGGGTGCCATGGGCATCCCCAAGCTTAGGCTCTTGCCACTCCTTGTTCCATAATCCATCAAATCCTTACCCAAAACTTGAAAACTTCACGACACAAAACTCAAAGTAGAAAACCTCGTGAGCTCCGTTAGCGAAAGAAAACAAAAGACCACTTCTGTAGCGACTAGACCTCAACCAGTCTGATCTCTGTGCATCAGTGTCATCCCTAGGTCGGTAATGCTGACACGCACAGTACTTGAAGGATTTATAACAGAGTGGCAATCACACACTTATTACATCGAATGTCTCAAAAGAGAACTTATTACAATAAATATGGCTTAAGGCCATCTAATAACGATAACAGCGGAAGGCTTGGAAGATAAGTGAGTCCATCAACTCCAACGGCATCACTGACTATAGAACCACGACCTAAAGGCACCTTACTCGTCGTCTGAAAAGTCTGCAACATAAACGTTGCAGCCCGAAAACGGGTCAGCACATGGAATATGCTGGCAATGTAACACATAGAGAGTAATGAAAGATTAAGGCTATACTACATGCATATTTGGCTGGTGGAAAGCTCTATGGTTACAGTTTTGCGTAAAGCCAATGTTTCCCTACTACTATGGAATAAATTTTATTTAACTATCATGGTAGTTGTTAAACATTGATAGTGTAGACACCCTCTTAATCCCAATTAAGCATCATCATTAAAACCCAACAATATTAATTAAAGTAACATGATGAGATTCACATGATAATCCAAGTACTAGATACTCAAGTTGTCCATAACCGGGGGCATGGCTAATCATGATTAGTTTATACACTCTGCAGAGGTTTGCGCACTTTTCCCCCGAAGACTCGATCTCCTCCGTTGGGATTCTCGCACTACATGATGTTTGAGAAACGGATGACCGAGACATAGTCTTTCAGAAGCGCTAGCACCTTACGAACGGGTAGACCCTACCAACCTACATCCCCTACATCCGCTAGTCTACCACTGTAAGAGTTCGCACGACTTAGTTAACTATGCTAGAGCCCATAGTAGCTTGTGGCTGCACACGGAAGTTTCTAGTATGAATAATCTCATGATCCCTTTGAGCCTGGGTGGCGGTCCATAAAGAAAAACAAGCAATCGCTGGAATACCCAGGTGCCTCATTCCACCCAGATGTGTGTTCAAGTGCCACCTTAGATAAACCATTAATTTAACAATCTCACATCTGTCATGGATACACTCACCCAATCCACGTCTACTAGCATAGCATGGCAATATAAGCAACGCGTAGAAGTAACTCCCAAAGGTTTGATATTAAAACAGGTAATAGGTACTACCTCATCTACTTCCCAAAACCCAAAATTTAATTAGATCCTATTCATGCAATGTTTGAGGATTGATCTAATGCAATAAAAATAGGGTAGTGGGAGGTATGATCAAAGTGTTACTTGCCTTGCTGATGATCCGCGAAACCTAGTGATTCAAAGTAGCAAGCGGCGCACTCTGGGTACTCTATCACAAACAAACAAGCATACAATAAGTACTAAACTAATGCACAGGTAAAACTCAAATAAGTGATCTAACCAGAAAGTTCAACTTTAGAACTCCGGTTTGCAAAAAGAATCAAAACGAACGAAGCAACGAAAGTCAAACGGTGAAAGAAACAAGCTTCATTTACTAATCTGGATCTAGGTCAAATTTTATAGAAGCAAAAACTTGTTTGAGTTGGTCAACCGGAAAAAGGTTTCGAGACGAAACTCTAGGCGCTTGAATCGCCTGATTCCGATAAACGAGCGAAAAGTTATACTAGAACGAAACTCGGATCTGGAATCACGATCAGAAATAATCGCGGAAAATCCGAGAAAAAGAAAAACGACGAACAGATAAATGAACGAACGTTCGTTTTCTGTAACTAAACGGTGAACGCGTTCATTAAAACGAACGAACGAGCGTACGCTCGCTAAAAAAAACTAAACCAGAAAATAAACCGATCTAAATAAAAAACGAACGGAAAACTGAACGGTTTTCTAGGGAAACCCGGCGGCGGCGGCGGGGTCAACCTCCCGCGAGGCGGCGGGGTCCGGTGGCGACTCCGGCGTGCGGCGGCGCGGCGTGGAGCGGCGGCATCC
>NC_041380.1:88962383-89017723 GCF_002162155.2 Triticum dicoccoides | reverse complement strand
GGCCGCGGCGACGCGGGGCGGCGTGGGGCGGCGTCCGGCAGCGGCGGCGCGGGGCATCGGCGTCCCGCAGCGGCGGCGGCGCGGGGCGGCTAGGGTTAGGGTTAGGCGCGGGGTGGGCTTACGGGCTCGGGGTTGGCTCCTTATAAAGGTCGGCCCGAAGAGTCCTGACCGAAACCGGCTCTAAGTCGGTTGCGCGTTTTTTTTTAAATAATTACGCGCAGAAAAACAAATAAAAGAAATACTAAACGGACTCCAAAAATCCCGAAATAAATTTTCCCCGACTTCTAAAATCAAGCCGAACAGGATACACATTTATTTGGGGGCCTAAATGCAATTTTGAAAAACGCGCATTTTTCCTAAATTTAAATAAAATAGCAAATAACTCCAAAATAAAATCTTATTTGGTTAAATCCTCAATATTTCTTTATTTTGGGAAAGTCATTTTATTCCCTCTCTCATATTTTTATAATAAAAATAATTGAAGATAAAATAAATAAAATCAAATGATCCTATTTTCAAAATTTGAGAAAACTCAAATATGAAAATAACAAAATCCCCAACTCTCTCCGAGGGTACTTGAGTTGCGTAGAATTTCTTAGGATCAAACCCAAGAGCAGATAAAATATGATATGCAGTGATGATCTAATGTATAACATTCCAAATTGAAAATTTGGGATGTTACAACTTCAAGGTACTGTAATGAACTCATTCTTTATTTATATTGGTGTTAAACCTACTGTACTCCAACTTCTCTATGGTTTATAAACTATTTTACTAGCCATAGATTCATCAAAATAAGGAAACAACACACGAAAAACAGAATCTGTCAAAAACAGAACACTCTGTAGTAATCTGTAGCTACCGCAAACTTATAGTATCCCAAAAATTCTAAAATAAATTGCTGGATGTGAGGAATTTATCTATTAATCATCTGCAAAAAGAATTAACTAAATATCACTTTCCAAATAAAAATGGCATCAGTTCTCGTGAGCGCTAAAGTTTCTGTTTTTACAGCAAGATTAACAAGACTTTCCCCAAGCCTTCCCAACGGTTCTACTTGGCTCAGACACTAATTAAACACAAAAAACACAACCAAAACAGAGGCTAGATAAATTATTTATTACTAAACAGGAGCAAAAATCAAGGAAACAACAACAACAACAAAGCCTTTAGTCCCAAACAAGTTGGGGTAGGCTAGAGGTGAAACCCATAAGATCTCGCAACCAACTCATGGCTCTGGCACATGGATAGCAAGCTTCCACGCACCCCTGTCCATAGCTAGCTCTTTGTCGATACTCCAATCCTTCAGGTCTCTCTTAGCGGACTCCTCCCATGTCAAAATCGGTCGACCCCGCCCTCTCTTGACATTCTCCGCACGCTTTAGCCGTCCGCTATGCACTGGAGCTTCTGGAGGCCTGCGCTGAATATGCCCAAACCATCTCAAACGATGTTGGACAAGCTTCTCCTCAATTGGTGCTACCCCAACTCTATCTCGTATATCATCATTCCGGACTCGATCCTTCCTCGTGTGGCCACACATCCATCTCAACATACGCATCTCTGCCACACCTAACTGTTGAACATGTCGCCTTTTAGTCGGCCAACACTCCGCGCCATACAACATTGCGGGTCGAACCGCCGTCCTGTAGAACTTGCCTTTTAGCTTTTGTGGCACTCTCTTGTCACAGAGAATGCCAGAAGCTTGGCGCCACTTCATCCATCCGGCTTTGATTCGATGGTTCACATCTTCATCAATACCCCCATCCTCCTGCAACATTGACCCCAAATACCGAAAGGTGTCCTTCCGAGGTACCACCTGGCCATCAAGGCTAACCTCCTCCTCCTCACAGCTAGTAGTACTGAAACCGCACATCATGTACTCAGTTTTAGTTCTACTAAGCCTAAACCCTTTCGATTCCAAGGTTTGTCTCCATAACTCTAACTTCCTATTTACCCCCGTCCGACTATCGTCAACTAGAACCACATCATCCACAAAGAGCATACACCATGGGATATCTCCTTGTATACCCCTTGTGACCTCATCCATCACCAATGCAAAAAGATAAGGGCTCAAAGCTGACCCCTGATGCAGTCCTATCTTAATCGGGAAGTCATCGGTGTCGACATCACTTGTTCGAACACTTGTCACAACATTATTGTACATGTCCTTGATGAGGGTAATGTACTTTGCTGGGACTTTGTGTTTCTCCAAGGCCCACCACATGACATTCCGCGGTATCTTATCATAGGCCTTCTCCAAGTCAATGAACACCATATGCAAGTCCTTCTTATGCTCCCTATATCTCTCCATAAGTTGTCGTACCAACAAAATGGCTTCCATGGTCGACCTCCCAGGCATGAAACCAAACTGATTTTTGGTCACGCTTGTCATTCTTCTTAAGCGGTGCTCAGTGACTCTCTCCCATAGCTTCATTGTATGGCTCATCAGCTTAATTCCACGGTAATTAGTACAACTCTGAACATCCCCCTTGTTCTTGAAGATTGGTACTAATATACTCCGTCTCCATTCTTCTGGCATCTTGTTTGCCCGAAAAATGAGGTTGAAAAGCTTGGTTAGCCATACTATCGCTATGTCCCCGAGACCTTTCCACACCTCAATGGGGATACAATCAGGGCCCATCGCCTTGCCTCCTTTCATCCTTTTAAAGCCTCCTTCACCTCAGACTCCTGGATGCGCCGCACAAAACGCATGCTGGTCTCATCAAAGGAGTCATTCAGTTCAATGGTAGAACTCTCATTCTCCCCATTGAACAGCTTGTCGAAGTACTCCCGCCATCTATGCTTAATCTCTTCGTCCTTCACCAAGAGTTGGCCTGCTCCATCCTTGATGCATTTGACTTGGCCAATATCCCTCGTCTTCCTCTCCCGGATCTTAGCCATCTTATAGATGTCCCTTTCACCTTCCTTCGTGCCTAACCATTGGTAGAGGTCCTCATATGCCCGACCCCTTGCTTCACCAACAGCTCGCTTTGCGGCCTTCTTTGCCATCTTGTACTTCTCTATGTTGTCTGCACTCCTATCCAGGTATAGGCGTCTGAAGCAATCTTTCTTCTCTTTAAGCGCCTTCTGGACATCATCATTCCACCACCAGGTATCCTTATCTTCGCTTCTCCTTCCCCTGGACACTCCAAACTCCTCCGAGGCCACCTTACGAATGCAAGTCACCATCTTCATCCACACATTGTCCGCATCCCCTCCTTCCTCCCAAGGGCCCTCCTTAAATACCCTCTCCTTGAAAACCTGAGCTACCTCCCCCTTGAGCTTCCACCACTTCGTTCTAGCGACCTTGGCACGCTTATCCCGTTGGACACGAATCCGAAAGCGGAAGTCAGCCACCACCAGCTTATGCTGGGGTACAACACTCTCCCCAGGTATCACCTTACAGTCTAGGCACGCACGCCTATCTTCTCTTCTCGAGAGGATGAAATCAATCTGGCTAGAGTGTTGGCCACTACTAAAAGTCACCAGATGTGATTCTCTCTTTATAAAGAGGGTGTTAGCTACAATCATGTTGTAGGCTAGAGCAAAGCTTAAGACATCTTCTCCTTCTTGATTCCTGATGCCATAGCCAAAGCCCCCATGCGCCCCTTCAAAACCTGTGTTAGATGTACCCACGTGGCCATTGAGGTCTCCTCCTATGAAGAGCTTCTCACCAATCGGTACACTCCTAACCATGTCTTCCAAGCCTTCCCAGAACTCCCTCTTGGTGTTCTCATTGTGGCCTACTTGCGGGGCATATGCGCTGATAACATTGAGAACCAAGTCTTCAGCTACCAGCTTAACCAGGATAATCCGGTCCCCACGTCTCCTGACGTCTACCACTCCATACTTGAGGCTCTTGTTGATCAAGATGCCTACGCCATTTCTGTTTGCAGCCGTCCCCGTGTACCATAGCTTGAAGCCAGTATCCTCCACCTCCTTCGCCTTCTGTCCTCTCCATTTGGTTTCTTGGACGCAAAGGATATCAACACCTCTCCTCACTGCTGCATCAACTAGCTCCCGAAGCTTCCCTGTCAGAGACCCTACGTTCCAGCTACCTAAGCGAATCCTCCTAGGCTCGGCTAGCTTCCTTACCCTTCGCACTCGTCGAGTCAAATGCGAAGACCCTTGCTCATTTTCCACTACATCCGGGCGCCGATGTAGCGCGCCACTAAGGATGCGACGACCCGATCCTCGCTCACTTGCCACCGTATCCGGATCAAGATACGGCGCGCCACTTGGGGGGTGACGGCCCGGCCCTTGCCCATTTTCCACCACACCCGGGTTCCGATGTGGCGCGTCGCTGAGAGGGTTACGCCCCAACGAAAACTTTTGGGTTTCATCTCCATAAGAGTGGCTGAGTTTTTACGTTGGCTCGCCAAGCCTATCACAACCCTCCTCCTTTACCCGGGCTTGGGACCGGCTATGTTGAGACAACATAGGCGGAGTTAGGAGCAAAAATCAAGGAATAAAAATAAAATTGGGTTGCCTCCCAACAAGCGCTATCGTTTAACGCCCCTAGCTAGGCATAACAAGTAAGGATAGATCTACGTATTTCCATCTTTGGTAGGCAATCCATAAGTGGCTCTCATAATAGACTCATAAGGTAATTTAATTTTCTTTCTAGGAAAGTGTTCCATGCCTTACCTTAACGGAAATTGGAATCTAATATTTCCTTCCTTCATATCAATAATTGCACCAATCGTTCTAAGGAAAGGTCTACCAAGAACAATAGGACATGAAGGATTGCAATCTATATCAAGAACGATAAAATCTACGGGCACATAATTCCAATTTGCAACAATAAGAACATCATTAATTCTTCCCATAGGTTTCTTAATAGTGGAATCCGCAAGGTGCAAGTTTAGAGAGAAATCATCAAAATCAGGAAACCTAACAAATCACACAAAGTCTTTGGAATCGTGGAAACACTAGCACCCAAATCACACAAAGCATAGCATTCATGATCTTTAATTTTAATTTTAATAGTAGTTTCCCACTCATCATAAAGTTTTCTAGGGATAGAAACTTCCAACTCAAGTTTTCCTTCATAAGATAGCATCAAAGCATCCACTTCACTCTGAAATTCTTTGAAATTTTAAAATGTTTAAGACTTATGTTTCATCAAGTAGATATACCCATATCTGCTCAAATCATCTATGAAGGTGACAAAATAACGATACCTGCCGCGAGCTTCAATATTCATCGGACCACATACATCAGTATGTACGATTTCCAACAAATCTGTTGCTCGCTCCATAGTTCCAGAGAATGGCGTTTTAGTCATCTTGCCCATGAGGCACGGGTCGCAAGTACCAAGTGATTCATAATCAAGTGATTCCAAAAGTCCATCAGAATGGAGTTTCTTCATGCGCTTTATACCAATATGACCTAAACGGCAGTGCCACAAATAAGTTGCACTATCATTATCAACTCTGCATCTTTTAGCTTAAATACTATGAATATGTGTATCTCCACTATCGAGATTCAAAAAGAATAGACCACTCTTTAAGGGTGCATGACCATAAAAGATATTACTCATATAAATAGAACAACCATTATTCTCTGATTTAAATGAATAACCATCTCGCATCAAACAAGATCCAGATAGAATGTTCATGCTTAACGCTGGCACCAAATAACAATTATTCAGGTCTAATACTAATCCCGAAGGTAGATGTAGAGGTAGCGTGCCGACTGCGATCACATCGACTTTGGAACCATTTCCCACGCGCATTGTCACCTTGTCCTTTGCCAATCTTCGCTTAATCCGTAGTCCCTGTTTCGATTTGCAAATATTAGCAACAGAACCAGTATCAAATACCCAGGCAATACTATGAGAATTAGTAAGGTACACATCAATAACATGTATATCACATATACCTTTGTTCACCTTGCCATCCTTCTTATCCGCCAAATACTTGGGGCAGTTCCACTTCCAGTGACCAGCCTGTTTGCAGTAGAAGCACTCTGTCTCAGGCTTAGGTCTAGACTTGGGTTTCTTCTCTCGAGAAGCAACTTGTTTGCCGTTCTTCTTGAAGTTCCCCTTCTCCCCTTTACCCTTTTTCTTGAAACTGGTGGTCTTGTTAACCATCAACACTTGATGCTCCTTCTTGATTTCTACCTCCACAGCCTTTAGCATTGCGAAGAGCTCGGGAGTTGTTTTATTCATCCCTTGCATGTTATAGTTCATCACGAAGCTCTTGTAGCTTGGTGGTAGTGATTGAAGAACTCTGTCAATGACACTATCAACAGGAAGATTAACTCCCAGTTGAGTCAAGTGGATATGGTACCCAGACATTCTGAGTATATGTTCATTGACAGAACTATTCTCCTCCATCTTGCAGCTGTAGAACTTATTGGAGACTTCATATCTCTCAATCCGGGCATTTGCTTGAAATATTAACTTCAACTCCTGGAACATCTCATATGCTCCATGATGTTCAAAACGTCGTTGAAGTCCCGGTTCTAAGCCGTAAAGCATGGCACGCTGAACTATCGAGTAGTCATCAACTTTGCTCTGCCAGGCGTTCATAACATCTGGTGTTGCTCCTGCAGTAGGTTTGGCACTTAGCGGTGCTTCCAGGACGTAATTCTTCTATGCAGCAATGAGGATAAGCCTCAAGTTACGAACCCAGTCTGTGTAATTGCTACCATCATCTTTCAACTTTGCTTTCTCAAGGAACGCATTAAAATTCAACGGAACAACAGCACGGGCCATCTATCTACAACAACATAGATATGCAAAATATTATCATGTACTAAGTTCATGATAAATTAAAGTTCAATTAATCAAAATATTAAAGAACTCCCACTTAGATAGACATCCCTCTAATCATCTAAGTGATCACGTGATCCATATCAACTAAACCATGTCCGATCATCACGTGAGATGGAGTAGTTTTCAATGGTGAACATCACTATGTTGATCATATCTTCTATATGCTTTACGCTTAACCTTTCGGTCTCTAGTGTTCCGAGGCCATATCTGCATATGCTAGGCTCGTCAAGTTTAACCTGAGTATTCTGCATGTGCAAAACTGGCTTGCACCCGTTGTATGTGAACGTAGAGCTTATCACACCCGATCATTACATGGTGTCTCGGCACGACGAACTTTCGCAACGGTGCATACTCAGGGAGAACACTTTTACCTTGAAATTTAGTGAGAGATCATCTTATAATGCTACCGTCGATCTAAGCAAAATAAGATGCATAAAACATAAACATCACATGCAATCAATATAAGTGATATGATATTGCCATCATCATCTTGTGCTTGTGATCTCCATCTCCGAAGCACCGTCATGATCACCATCGTTATCGGCACGACACCTTGATCTCCATCGTAGTATCATTGTCGTCTCGCCAATTATTGCTTCTACGAATATCGCTACCGCTTAGTCATAAAGTAAAGCAATTACAAGGCGATTACATTGCATACTTTAACGCCCCGGATACAACTTTCCATATTTGTAACTCCAACTCTTGCCTTTTCCGGAGATGCGATATGATTTTCCCTTCGTTGTTAGTTTTTGTTTTCGTTTTGCATTTTGTTCATGTCATGCATTTCATATCATGTCATCATGTGCATCGCACTTGCATTCGTGTTCGTCTCATGCATCCGAGCATTTTTTCCGTTTGTCCGTTTTGCAATCTGACACTCCCTCATGCACCCGGCGCACCCCTCTTGTCTCTTTTCGTGAGCGGGTGTTAAACATTCTCGTAATGGGCCGAGATTTGCCAAGTGGCCTTGGCACACCACCGGTAGACCGTCTGTCAAATTTCGTGTCATTTGGAGTCTGTTTGATGCTCCAACGGTTAACCGGGTTACCGCAAAGGCCTTTTGTGTGTTGCAGCCCAACACCCCTCCAAAATGGCCCAATAACCCATCTAAACCACTCATATCTCCTCCGTCGTCGGATCACGATCGTGTGGGCGAAAACCGCACCTCATTTGGACATTCCTAACTCCCTCTACCTATAAATATGTGCAACCCCTCCAAATTCGTGATCAAACCCTAGTCATCTTCCTCCTCGCGCCGCCGGACATGTCCAACCGCGCCGGACGTGTCCAACCTCCACGTCGCCCGACCAATCAGATCTCGCCACATCACCCCGCCGCCGCTCTCCTCCAACCGTCGAGCGCCACGTCGCCCCGGCTCCTTCCTCCACCGCGTCAGGCCCACGAGGCCCACGGCCAGCCCTCCCCAGGCCGCGCCGGGCCCTCCCGCGCGCCCCGCACCCGCCGCTCCCACCGCTCATGCCAGTGCCCGCGCGCCGTCGCCGGACCTCGGCCTCGCCGCCGGCGAGCACCTCCGTCCCGGCCCGTTCCTCGCGCCTTGCTCCTCCCTCTTCCTTCTCCCCTTCTCCTTCCTCTTTCTCATGCCTCATCTCTCTCTCTGCCATGGATAGGAGCTTCTCCCGTTGGCCATGGAGCCCGCAGCCCCAAGCTTGTCGTTCGTCGCCGTCCACCGCCGGATCCTCGACCCCGACTGCCGGATCCGGTTGCCCCGTGCCCGATCTATCCATTCGCAGCCTCCCCGGCGCTCGTCAGAGTCCCACGCATTCACGCCGTCGGCGTTGACTTCCCTACCACGGTTCTGTACGAGAGATGGAGCTTCCCCGATCTAGATCCCGTTTTCGCGCTGGTAGTTTTCCACAAGTCCTTAGAAATATCATCTCATGTGTGCATGTTCAGCGTGCCGTAACTTCTTGCTCGTAGCTCCATTTTGCATGTATGATATATCAAAATGTTCATTGGGAGATGCTCTTCATTTCATTCCATTGTGACATGCTTGTTTTAGTCCATCTTGATGCCCTAATCATTGATGCAAGAGTGCTATAAAATGTTTACTCCTGTTACTTACCAGATTATGATGTTTTGGCATTTTTATCACATTTGATGTGTGCTTCATATGGGCATGAGCTCTACATGTGTTTTGATCTATGCCATGCCATCTTTATAGGGGTGCTTGTCATGTATTTTTGTGATCAATGTGGTGACTAGCACAAGCATGCAAAGTAGCCTTCGTGATATTGCTGTTTTCAGGGACTTAGGATTTTGCTAAGTCCTTGTTCTGCTATTATTTTGATGCCATGTAAACCTGTTGCCACAGTGATATCCATGCTTGTTTTGAGATACTTAAGTAAGGATGTTTTGAACATATGGTTATGCTCTATCAATTCATGCCCCTGTTTGCAATTATGGAGTGCCCTAGCATGTCTTGTTCTTGCTCTACTTTTGCTACAAAATGTTCCTGGAAGATTTTTTACGTGTTAATCAATTTTTCCATGGTTGTTGCTAGTGATCCATACATGCTATGAACTTGCTCCTGCCATGGTTAGCTTCATGAACATGTCATCTTGTCGTTGGTATGCTTGTTTTGTCATGCAAGGATTTGTGGTGAGTGGTTTGAGCTCGCAAAGTTGCCTTCATAAATCTATTTATGCCATGCTCAGTTTTCTGCCAAGTCTAAAACTGTTTATAAAACTTGCAATGTTTACATGGGTGCCATCATATCTTCTGTGCCTTTTTGGCTCATGATCAGTAAGGGACTTTTGTTCTATGCATTTCGTAGATTCATGTTGTGCCTTGTTTTGCTAAGATATGTTCATGTAGCATGTTGTTTTCTTGCTCTAAACATGGCTTCTCGATGTTATTCCTGGCATGTTAGTATTTTCACTAAGTTTGTGAGCTGATATCTTTTGCAATTTTGCCATGCTTGTTTGAACCTGCTCTTGTGTGATTTAGCCATAGATCAGTGTTCATGTTTTGTCAAGAATCTTGAGTACATCACTACCATATGCTTTGTTGCTATGTTGGAGTGCAGTAGCTTATTTTCTTGTTGCATTCGAGATGGCATCATGCTGTTAATCGCAGAATTGTGCCATTATTGTTTTGCTTGCCATTTGCAAACCGTGCATCCGTTTCCGGTGGTCTTTGTTTATATTGGTGTTAAACTACTGTATTCCAACTTCTCTATGGTTTACAAACTATTTTACTAGCCATAGATTCATCAAAATAAGCAAACAACACACAAAAACAGAATAGTCTGTAGTAATCTGTAGCTACGGCAAACTTATGGAATCCCAAAAATTCTAAAATAAATTGCTGGATGTGAGGAATTTATCTATTAATCATCTGAAAAAGGAATTAACTAAATAGCACTTTCCAAATAAAAATGGCAGCAGTTCTCGTGAGCGCTAAAGTTTCTGTTTTTTACAGCAAGATTAAAAAGACTTTCCCCAAGTCTTCCCAACGGTTCTACTTGGCACAAACACTAATTAAACACAAAAAAACACAACAAAAACAGAGCTAGATAAATTATTTATTACTAAACAGGAGAAAAAAGTAAGGAATAAAAATAAAATTGGGTTGCCTCCCAACAAGCGCTATCGTTTAACGCCCCTAGCTAGGCATAAAAGCGAAGATAGATCTAGGTATTGCCATCTTTGGTAGGCAATCCATAAGTGGCTCTCATAATAGATTCATATGGTAATTTAATTTTCTTTCTAGGGAAGTGTTCCATACCTTTCCTTAATGGAAATTGGTATCTAATATTCCCTTCCTTCATATCAATAATTGCAAAAATCGTTCTAAGGAAAGGTCTACCAAGAATAATAGGACATGAAGGATTGCAATCTATGTCAAGAACAATAAAATCTATGGGCAAATAATTCCTATTTGCAACAATAAGAACATCATTAATTCTTCCCATAGGTTTCTTAATAGTGGAATCTGCAAGGTGCAAGTTTAAAGAGCAATCATCAAAATCACGGAAACCTAGCAAATCACACAAAGTCTTTGGAATCGTGGAAACACTAGCACCCAAATCACACAAAGCATAGCATTAATGATCTTTAATTTTAATTTTAATAGTAGGTTCCAACTCATCATAAAGTTTTCTAGAGATAGAAACTTCCAACTCAAGTTTTTCTTCATAAGATTGCATCAAAGCATCAATGATATGTTTAGTAAAAGCTTTATTTTGACTATAAGCATGTGGAGAATTTAGCATGGATTGTAACAAGGAAATACAATCTACCAAAGAGAAATTATCATAATTAAATTCCTTGAAATCCAAAATAGTGGGTTCATTGATATTTAAAGTTTTGACCTCTTCAATCCCACTTTTAACAATTTTAGCATCAAGATCTAAAGAATCCGAATTTTTGGAACGCCTTCTAGGTAAAGGTGGATCATATTCAGTCCCATCATTATCAAGATTCATATTGCAAAACAAAGATTTAATAGGGGACACATCAATAACTTTTTGATCTTCATCTTTATTTTCATGGAAACTAGAAGAACACGCTTTCACAAAACAATCTTTCTTAGCATGCATCCTAGCAGTTCTTTCTTTGCACTCATCAATGGAAATTGTCATGGCTTTGAGAGACTCATTGATATCATGCTTAGGTGGAATAGATCTAAGTTTCAAAGAATCAACATCAAAAGAAATTCTATCAACGTTCCTAGCCAATTCATCAACTTTAAGCAATTTTTCTTCAAGCAAAGCATTGAAATTCTTTTGTGAATTCATAAACTCCTTAACACTAGTCTAAAATTCAGAGGGCATCTTATTAAAATTTCCATAAGAATTGTTGTAGGAATTACCGTAATTCTTAGAGGAATTACTAGGATACGGCCTAGGATTAAAATTACCTCTATACGCGTTGTTACCAAAATTGTTCCTACCAACAAAATTCATATCCATAGATTCATTATTATTCTCAATCAAAGTAGACAAAGGCATATCATTAGGATCAGAAGAAACACTTTTATTAGCAAATAATTTCATAAGTTCATCCATCTTTCCACTCAAAACATTAATTTCTTCTATCGCATGCACTTTCTTATTAGTAGACCTTTCAGTGTGCCATTGAGAATAATTAACCATAATATTATCTAGAAGTTTAGTAGCTTCTCCTAAAGTGATTTCCATAAAAGTGCCTCCCGCGGCCGAATCTAAAAGATTTCTAGAAGCAAAATTCAATCCGACATAAAAAAATTGTATAATCATCCACAAATTCAAACCATGTGTAGGGCAATTACGTATCGTTAATTTCATCCTCTCCCAAGCTTGTGCAACATGTTCATGATCAAGTTGCTTAAAATTCATAATATCGTTTCTAAGAGAGATGATCTTAGCGGGAGGAAAATACTTAGAGATAAAAGTATCTTTGCACTTATTCCATGAATCAATACTATTTTTAGGCAAAGATGAAAACCAAGCTTTAGCACGATCTCTAAGCGAAAAAGGAAATAGCTTCAATTTAACAATATCATTGTCCACATCTTTCTTCTTTTGCATATCACACAAATCAACCAAGTTGTTTAGATGGGTAGTGGCATCTTCACTAGGAAGGGCGGAAAATGGATATTTCATGACAAGATTTAGCAAAGCAGCATTAATTTCACAAGATTCAGCATTGGTAAGAGGAGCAATCGGAGTGCTAATAAAATCATTGTTGTTGGTATTAGTAAAATCACACAATTTGGTATTATCTTGAGCCATCGTGACAGGCAAGCAATCCAACACACAAGAAAACAAGAAACGGGCAAAAAGAGGCAAATAGGGAAAGAGAAGAAGGACGGAGAGAGACGAACGGAAAAGAGAGGGCTAATAAAACGGCGAGGGTGAAGTGGGGGAGAGGAAAATGAGAGGCAAATGGCAAATAATGTAATGCGGGAGATAAGGGTTTGTGATGGGTACTTGGTATGTTGACTTTTGCGTAGACTCCCCAGCAACGGCACCAGAAATCCTTCTTGCTACCTCTTGAGCACTGCGTTGGTTTTCCCTTGAAGAAGAAAGGGTGATGCAGCAAAGTAGCATAAGTATTTCCCTCAGTTTTTGAGAACCAAGGTATCAATCCAGCAGGAGGCCACGCACGGTCCCTCGCACCTACACAAACAAATAAAATCCTCGCAACCAACGCAATAAAGGGGTTGTCAATCCCTTCACGATCACCTACGAAAGTGAGATCTGATAGATATGATAAGATAATATTTTTGGTATTTTTATGATAAAGATACAAAGAAAATAAAGAAAAATAAAATGGTAAAATAAATAGCTTGTTGATGGAAGATTAATATGATAGAAAATAGACCCGGGGGCCATTGGTTTCTCTAGTGGCTTCTCTCGAGAGCATAAGTATTACGGTGGGTAAACAAATTACTTTTGAGCAACTGATAGAATTGAGCCTAGTTATGAGAATATCTAGGTATGATCATGTATATAGGCATCACGTCCGAGACAAGTAGACCGACTCCTGCCTGCATCTACTACTATTACTCCACACATCGACCGCTATGCAGCATGCATCTAGAGTATTAAGTTCAAAAGAACAGAGTAACACTTTAAGCAAGATGACATGATGTAGAGGGATAAAATCATGCAATATGATATAAACCCCATCTTGTTATCCTCGATGGCAACAATACAATATGTGCCTTGCTGCCCCTACTGTCACTGGGAAAGGACACCGCAAGATTGAACCCAAAGCTAAGCACTTATCCCATTGCAAGAAAGATCAATCTAGTAGGCCAAACCAAACTGATAATTCGAAGAGACTTGCAAAGATAACCAATCATACATAAAAGTATTCAGAGAAGATTCAAATATTGTTCATAGATAAACTTGATCATAAACCCACAATTCATCGGTCTCAACAAACACACCGTAAAAAGAAGATTACATCGAATAGATCTCCACAAGAGAGGGGGAGAACATTGTATTGAGATCCAAAAAGAGAGAAGAAGCCATCTAGCTAATAACTATGGACCCAAAGGTCTAAAGTAAACTACTCACACATCATCGGAGAGGCTATGGTGTTGATGTAGAAGCCCTCCATGATCGATGCCCCCTCCGGCGGAGCTCCGGAAAAGGCCCCAAGATGGGATCTCACGGGTACAGAAGGTTGCGGCAGTGGAATTAGGGTTTTGACTCCGTATCTGGTAGTTTGGGGGTACGTAGGTATATATAGGAGGAAGAAGTACGTCGGTGGAGCAACATGGGCCCCATGAGGGTGGAGGGCGCGCCTGGGGGGTAGGCGCACCCCCTACCTCGTGCCTTCCTGGTTTCTTTCTTGACGTAGGGTCCAAGTCCTCTGGATCACCTTCATTCCAAAAATCACGTTCACAAAGGTTTCATTCTGTTTGGACTCCGTTTGATATTCTTTTTCTACGAAACTCTGAAATAGGCAAAAAAACAGCAATTCTGGGCTGGGCCTCCGATTAATAGGTTAGTCCCAAAATAATATAAAAGTGTATAATAAAGCCCAATAATGTCCAAAACAGAATATAATATAGCATGGAACAATCAAAAATTATAGATACGTTGGAGACATATCAGGGCGCCCGACTGTAGATGCTCTGGGGCCCTATTCAGATCCTCTCCAGCTCTACGCTCCTCCGGTTCCATGCGAGGGGCCAACCTGAACGCTACAGCTCCATGGAGGCGAGCCCTCTCTAGTGTAAAATCACGGAGTAGCCGAAGTGCAACTCCCAAAAACGATGAAGTAGGAGTTTGACAAAATTACTTCAGGATTGACACCGCCAAGTGAATAATGATTCGCTCAATTAGAAGGACAAGTCGAATGATGCCTTGCCCTGCATTCTCCTAGCGAAACCACGCTGTGGGTTGCTGTCATTTTTGGATAAATGGGCCTTAAGCCCACCACATGCAGCCCAGCTTTACTTCCACAGATCAGAGAAGCATTTTCGGCAGCCGAACGCTCCTGGCTCCGCGAGAGAAGCTGGCAGTGACTACGAGAAGCTGGAATCGAGGATTTATAGAAGCCAGAGGAGTTCTGAACGGGGCCTGAATGTATTGATTTCGACATTGATAAGATCATGGGGATGTTCTACTGAGTTAGCTTTGTTTCTTTTTTCTCTTAATAGATACAAAAAAATATACGAGAAAAGGAAATGGTGATGACCCATAAGTATAGGGCATCAATTGTAGTCCTTTCGATAAGTAAGAGTGTCGAACACAACGAGGAGCAGAAGGAAATGACAAGCAGTTTTCAGCAAGGTATTCTCTACAAGTGTTGTAAGTAGTGATAACAGATAGTTTTAGGTAGTTCGTAACAAGTAACAATAGTAACAAGAGTGCAGCAAGGTGGTAAAATCCTTTTTATAGCAAAGGGCAAGACTAAATTACTTATAATGAGCAAAGAATTCTTGAGGACACATGAATGGGAATTCTCGTCTAGTCACATTCATCATGTTTAGTTGATTCGCGTTCACTACTTTAATAATTTGATATGTGGGTGGACCGGTGCTAGGGTGTTGCTCTTACTTGAACAGGCAACCCACTTATGATTACCCCCTCTAGCAAGCATACGCAACTACGAAAGAAAAATTAAAATAAATCCAACCATAGCATGAAACATATGGATCAAAATCAGTCCTTTACGAAATAACACATAAACTAGGGTTTAAGTTTCTGTCACTCTTGCAACCCATCATATAGTTATTATTTTCCAATGCCTTCCCCTAGGCCCAAACATGATGAAATGTCATGTAGTCAATGTACACACGACACCACTAGAGGAAGAACAACATACATCTCGTCAAAATATTGAATGAATACTAACTTCACATGATTACTTATAAGAAGATTTCTCCCATGTCCTCAAGAATAGACAGAACTACTAACAAATCATATTCATGTTCAAGATCAGAGGAGTATTGTATATGATTAAGCATATGAACATATAATCTTCCACCAAATAAACCAACTAGCAACAACTACAAGATGTAATCAACACTACTAGTAACCCACAGGCACCAATCTGAGGTTTTGAGACAAAGATTGAATACAAAAGATGAACTAGGGCCCGGGTTTGAGATGAGATGGTGCTGGTGAAGATGTTGATGAATATTGGTCCTCCCATGATGAGAGGAACATTGGTGATGTCGATTGCTTCGATTTCCCCCTCTCGAAGGGAAGTATCCCCGATGGAATCGCTACTAGAGAGGAAAAGTGCTTTTGCCCAGGTTCCGCCTCGAGACGGCGGCGCTTCGTCCCAAAAGTCTTCCTCTTATTTTTTTCTAGGGAAAAAGGATTCATATAGTAGAAGGGGGCACTGGAGGTCTGTTGTGGGCCCCACAAGACATGAGGGCACGCCATGTTGTCTTGTGGATAGTAGATGGCCCGCCTCTGGCGGTTCTTTGTTCCAATATTTTTTATATATTCAATAAAAAATCTCCTTGAAATTTCAGGTCATTTGGAGCTCCGTAGAATAGTTATCTCTGTTCTAGCTCATTTAGGTCCAGAATTCAAGTTGTCAGTAATTTCCCTCTTCATATATATCTTGCAAGTTAAGAGAGAAAAGGCATTAGAATTGCATCATAAAGTGAAATAATGACCAAAATCATATAAATAACAGTATGAAAACATGATGCAAAATGTACGTATCAAATGGTGAACCTCCCAACTGAAGAATGAGGCCAGCCTCGGCAACCAACAGCGCTAGCTCTATGTTGATCGTGCTCCGTTGATGCTCAAAAGTGTCATGATTGCAAATAGTGGCTCAAAACTATAACAAGATGAAATCAAATTTATGATTGGAACTCACCATTGGAAGGCTCACTTTGAAATGATCAAAAAAAGTATAAAGATGATCCAAAATGGAGCTTTGATGCGAAAGTTATAATAAATTCAGAGATGCACATATTGACACCAAATTATGACATGTCATAAAGCGCAATTAAGGTGACTTAAAAATTGGAAAGTCCTCAACATAGAAATTCTTCTTCTCGGTGAAACGAATGATTTCGCTTTTTGGATCATCTCAATCTGAGGTCGTATGCAACTTGCAGAGCCAAAAAAGATCGGAGTTAAAATTTGGAGAGTTAGCTCGGAAGTTCCGAATGGATTGACATGGAAATTCCAATCGGAGTCTGATACGTCTCCAATGATCTATAATTTTTTATTGTTCCATGTTGTTTTATTATCAATCTTGGATGTTTTATAATCATTTTATAGTCATTTTTTGGTACTAACCTATTGACATAGTGACAAGTGCTAGTTGCTATTTTTTTCATGTTTTTTACATCACAGGAAATCAATATCAAACGGAGTCCAAATGCCATGAAACTTCATGATGATTTTTTATGGGCCAAAATGAAGCAGATGGGCCCTGGTTGCACCTGGGGGGGAGTCCCTAGGAGGGGACAACCCACCAGGGCGCGCCAAGAGGCCCTGGCGCGCCCTGGTGGGTTGTGCCCACATCGGGTGCCCCCCGGACCGCCTCTTTGCTCTATAAATACCATAATATTCCAGAAACCCTAAAGGCGTAGACGAAATATTCATCCGGCCGCTGATACCTCTCCATCGTATCTACTTTTCCAAACACTTTTGCCCTTGTTTTGGACTCTAACTTGCATGATTTGAATGGAACTAACCCGGACTAACGTTGTTTTCAGTAGAATTGCCATGGTGTTATTTTTGTGCAGAAATAAAAGTTCTCGGAATGACTTGAAAGTCAACGGAGAATTATTTTGGAATATATAAAAAATACTTGAAGAAAGATCCACGTCAGGGGGGCCACCACCTGTCCACGAGGGTGGGGGCGCCCTACCCCCTGGGCGCGCCCCCTGCCTCATGGGCCCCCTGACGCTCCACCGACCTCAACCTTGACTCCATATATTCACTTTTGGGGAGAAAAAAATCAGAGAGAAGGATTCATCGCGTTTTACGATACGGAGCTGCCGCCAAGCCCTAAACTCTCTCGGGGGGGCTGATCTGGAGTCCGTTCGGGGCTCCGGAGAGGGGAATCCGTCGCCATCGTCATCATCAACCTTCCTCCATCACCAATTTCATGATGCTCACCACCGTGCGTGAGTAATTCCATCGTAGGCTTGTTGGACGGTGATGGGTTGGATGAGATTTATCATGTAATCGAGTTAGTTTTGTTAGGGTTTGATCCCTAGTATCCACTATGTTCTGAGATTGATGTTGCTATGACTTTGCTATGCTTAATGCCTGTCACTAGGGCCCGAGTGCCATGATTTCAGATCTGAACCTATTATGTTTTCATCAATATATGAGAGTTCTTGATCCTATCTTGCAAGTCTATAGTCACCTATTATGTGTTATGATCCGTTAACCCCGAAGCGACAATAATCGGGATACTTGTCAGTGATGACCGTAGTTTGAGGAGTTCATGTATTCACTATGTGTTAATGCTTTGGTCCAGTACTCCATTAAAAGGAGGCCTTAATATCCCTTAGTTTCCATTAGGACCCCGCTACTACGGGAGGGTAGGACAAAAGATGTCATGCAAGTTATTTTCGATAAGCACGTATTACTATATTCGGAATACATGCCTACATTACATTGATGAACTCGAGCTAGTTCTGTGTCACCCTAGGTTATGATTATTACATGATCGATCGCATCCGGCATAATTCTCCATCACCGATCCAATGCCTACGAGCTTTTCCTATATTGTTCTTCGCTTATTTACTCTTCTGCTGCTACTGTTACCATCACTATAAAACCCAAAAATATTACTTTTGCTACCGTTACCTTTTGCTATCGTTACCACTACTATCATATTACTTTGCTACTAATACCTTACTGCAGATATTAAGTTTCCAGGTGTGGTTGAATTGACAACTCAGCTGCTAATACTTGAGAATATTCTTTGGCTCCCCTTGTGTCGAATCAATAAACTTGGGTTGAATACTCTACCCTCAAAAACTGTTGCGATCCCCTATACTTGTGGGTTATCAAGAACATTTTCTGGCGCCGTTGTCGGGGAGCATAGCTCTATTCTTTGAGTCACTTGGGATTTATATCTGCTTATCATTATGAAGAACTTGAAAGATCAAAGAACCAAGATGTTTCCCTCAACTACGAGGGGAGGTAAGGAACTGCCATCTAGCTCTGCACTTGATTCACCTTCTGTTTTGAGTAAGCTTGCGACACCTAAACCTGCTTCCGCTATTAATTCTGATACGTCGCATGTTATTGATGATGCCACTTCTGCTATGCATGATACTTATGATGAAACTACTTCTATGCTTGATACTACTGTGCCACCTGGTGAATTTCTCAATGAACAACTTGCTAGGGCTAGAGAGAATGAAATTATTGAAACTGATAATATTGATGAAAGTGATGATGAAGATTCTCCCCCTAGATATGAATTGCCTGTTGTTCCTGAGGGTTATGTTATGGATGAAGAAACTGCTAGAGACTTTCTTGCTTGCAATGATAGAAGTGATCTTAAGAAATTGTTAGCTAAGCTTAAAGAAAAAACTTTGAATGCTAGAATGAAATATGACCCTGCTTATGCTACTTCACCTATCTTTATTACTGATAAGGATTATGATTTCTCTGTTGATCCTGAGTTAATTACTTTGGTTGAATCTGATCCTTTCTATGGCTATGAATCTGAAACTGCTGTGTCACATCTTACTAAATTAAACGATATAGCCACCCTATTCACTAATGATGAGAAAACTCGCTATTTATTATATCCTTAAATTATTTCCGTTCTCATTAAAGGGTGATGCTAAGATTGGTTTAATTCTCTTGATCCTGGTTGTGTGCGTAGTCCCCAGGATATGATTTACTACTTCTCTGCTAAATATTTCCCTGCTCATAAGAAACAAGCTGCTTTAAGGGAAATATATAATTTTGTGCAAATTGAAGAAGAGAGTCTCCCACAAGCTTGGGGGAGGCTTCTCCAATTACTTAATGCTTTGCCTGATCATCCTCTCAAGAAAAATGAAATACTTGATATCTTTTATAATGGACTAACCGATACTTCCAGAGATTACCTGGATAGTTGTGCTAGTTGTATTTTCAGGGAAAGAACTATTGATCAAGCTGAAATTCTACTAAATAATATGTTGACTAATGAAAACAATTGGACACTTCCTGAACCAACTCCTAAGCCAACCCCGAAGAAAAGGGGTATTCTATTTCTCAGTCCTGAAGATATGCAAGAGGCAAAGAAATCTATGAAAGAAAAAGGTATAAAAGCTAAAGATGTTAAGAATTTACCTCCCATTGAAGAAATACATGGTCTTAATTCATCACCTATTGAAGAAACACATGGTCTCGATAACCCGACACAGGTAGTAAAGGTAAATTCTCTCTATAGATATGATAAAGCTGAAATCCCTCCTGCTAAGTTTGCTAGCCAATGTTTGGATGAATTTGATAACTTTATGGTTAAGCAAGAAGATTTTAATGCTTATGTTGGTAGAAAATTGAAACATAATGCTTACATGATTGAACACTTGAGTGATTATATAGCTAATGTTAGAGGTGAACTTAAACTTATTAGTAAACATGCTTCTATGGTTACCACTCAACTAGAACAAGTACTTAAAGCTCAGAATGATTTGCTCAATGAATTGAATAGTAAAAATAATGACTTTGTTGTTAGAGTTGCAACTAGAGGAGGTAAAGTGACTCAGGAACCTTTGTATCCTGAGGGCCACCCTAAGAGAATTGAGCAAGATTCTCAGAGAGCTAATGTAGATGCACCTAGTCCTTCTAAAAGGAAGAAAAAGAAAAATGATAGGACTTTGCATGCTTCTAGTGAACCTGTCGTAGACACACCTGAGAATCCCAATGATATTTCAATTTCTTATGCTGAAACACAAGCTGGTAATGAACATGAACCTAGTGATAATATTAATGATGATGTTCATGTTGATGCTCAACCTAGTAATGACAATGATGTAGAGATTGAACCTGTTGTTGATCTTGATAACCCACAATCAAAGAATCGACGTTATGATAAGAGAGACTTTGTTGCTAAGAAGCACAGTAAGGAAAGAGAACCATGGGTTCAGAAACCCCGTGGTTTTTTGAATTACTCGTGCAATAAAAATACCCCGAAATTAAAAGTTCTCCAAATACCCTAAAAATTAAATATGATTTTTTCTAGAATATTTGAGAATATCTGGCACTGAGAACACAGCAGGGGGAGCAAGCACCTAGCCACGAGGGTGGAGGGCGCGCCCTACCCCCTGGGTGCGCCCCCTGCCTCGTGGGCACATGGTGGCTCCCCTCCACTTATTCCAGCTACCACACACTCCTTCTTCCTCCCAAAAAAATCACTAGCCAGCTCAAACCCGAGTCCAAGCTCATCTTGCTACCATTTTCGATCTCCTTGCTCAAAGCCCCATTCACAAAACTGCTTTGGGGGGTTGTTCTTTGGTATGTGACTCCTTCAATGGTCCAATTAGTTTTTGTTCTAGTGCTTTATTCATTGCAAATTTATGCTGCTTAAGTGACCTTGTTCTTGAGCTTGCATGTCAAATTTATGTGGTCAAAAGTAATTTTAATGCATGATATTGCCTCTAGGCACTTGTAGGAGTAGTTGCAATCAATTTTGTTGAGTTTGTTCACTTTTATTTTAAGTTACTAAAAAAATTAGAAATTTTTCAGAGGAAGAAATATGTTTAGGAAAATGTACCAAGGTGGTTCTTCAAGGAAGCAAGGAACCAGACCCGCAATACGCGATGCGGACGAGGAACCACCAAGAGACGCTCAAGTGCGGCCTTGTGAATGGCCGTCAGAGGATTTCATGATCCGAGCAGGAATTAAAGGGGAATTTGATGCATATGTGCGTAATGCTGATCTTGAGAGCTTCGAGGTAGATAAGTGCCGCCAATACTATCACCTAACTGATTCCTTTGTGAGAAGGTTCAAATTTTCATCTTCACATAATTCTCACACTGTCTTGTTTGATCTTTATGATAAATCTTATACAATGGACTTAGAATATTTTACCACTGCTTGTAAACTTCCACAGTGGGGTGATGTTAGTGAACCTTGCAAATCTGAATTTAAAGATTTTCTTGCTAGTATAACTATGGGGGAATCTAGAGATGTAACACAAGCCACCATATGGAGCATTCATTTTCCTGCTATACATTATTTTGCTCTCTTCATAGGAAGGTGCATAAACGGTAAAGATGAAGCATGTCACATGTGTGTACTGATCTCAGCGTTCTTAGGAGTGCTGTTTTAGGAGATAAACAATACAACTTGGGGGCTATTGTTGCACGTAGGTTGCATAATAATCGTATTCATGGAGATTTCTTTGGTGGAATTTATGCAACTCGTATAGCTAACTTTCTTGATATACCCATTCATGGATATGATATTGAGTTGCCTCCTTCTTATCTAGATTATGATGCTATGGTTCATCATCAGTTTGTTGAGAGGAACGATCGGTTCCTCCAGTACCGACTAATCTTTGACAGACGGCGCACCTATCACGTCGCTCTCCCTGCCCCTACCTTCTTTGACTTTCAGGCAAAGGGAAGATATGTTATAACCAGGGAGGAGGTGACCGAGTACGAGAGGAGGGTGGAGACAGCTCACCTCCAAGCTGCAACTCATCAGGCAATTGCCGCTGCATCTCAGTACGACCCCATCTACAACTTTGGATATCCGCCAGGACAACCGTGGCCATAGACCAACTTAGGCCAAAGCTTGGGGGAGTATGTATCTCTCACCGACATTACATTCATGTTCACACATTCATGCCAGTTGTCGGTGTTCATACTTTTTCATTGTAACATTCATGCTAGTTTATTTCCCTTTTTATGCCTTCTTCTTGTGTGTTTGATAAACCTTAAGAAAAACAAAAAAAATAGTTGCAGCTTTTTAGCTAGTTTACTTTCCATGCATGTAGTAATAGTAATTAAAAAGAAAACCCAAAAAGATTTCTCGTTCTTCTCCTGCTTCTTGGGAGCTTTCCCGTGTAAATAGTTTTATTTCTTTTCTCTTCTTTGGGGGTCGAGAGGAGAAGACCATAATGAAAATGTTGAGTGGCTCTTATATGCATTATTGTTGATCTAACAAAGAGCCCATGTTACCTTGTCTTCTCTCTTGAATTGAATGCTTGCAGATTCCAGCTTAGTCCAATGCATGTGCACTATTATTATTATCCACACTATTCAGTCGTGCAAGTGAAAGGCAATAATGATGATTATATGATGAACTTATTGAGATGAGAAAAGCTGGTATGAACTCGACCTCTCTTGTTTCTGTAAATATGATTAGTTCATCATTCCTGATTTAGCTTATTATGAATAAACATGTTTGCAATGACAATTAGAGATTGTAGTTGCTTATGCCATGCTTAATTAGCTAGGAGCTTATAATGGTTTACCTTGCGTGCCAACATGCTATTAAAATGGTTGTGATGTGGTATGATAGGGTGGTATCCTCTTTTGAATGATTCGAGTGGCTTGACTTGGCACATGTTCACGCATGTAGTTGAAACAAAATCAACATAGCCTCTACAATATTTATGTTCATGGGCATTATATCCTACTCATGCTTGCATTCGATGTTGATTAATTTTAATGCATGTTCATGACTGTTGTAGCTCTCTAGCTGGTCGCTTCCTAGTCTTTTTCTAGCCTTCACTTGTACTAAGCGGGAATACTGCTTGTGCATCCAATTCCATAAACCCCAAAGTTATTCCATATGAGTCCACCATACCTACCTATATACGGTATCTACTTGCCATTCCAAGTAAATTTGTATGTGCTAAACAATAAACCTTCAAATAAACATTGTGCTTTGTATGCTCAAATAGCTCATGTATCAACTAGGGTTGTCTGTATCTTCCATGCTAGGCGGGTTATTCTCAAGAGGAGTGGACTCCGCTCCTCACTCACGAGAAAATGGCTGGTCACCGGGATGCCCAGTCCCATGCTTTATGCAAATCAAATCAAAATAACTGCAAACAAAACTCCCCCGGGACTCTTGTTAGTTGGAGGCACTCGTTGTTTCGAGCAAGCCATGGATTGATTCTTGTTGGTGGAGGGGGAGTATAAACTTTACCATTCTGTTTGGGAACCACCTATAATGTGTGTAGCATGGAAGATATCGAGATCTCTCGGTTGTTATGTTGACAATGAAAGTATACCGCTCAAAATATTATTCATATCTATTTCAAAACCAAGCTCTGGCACCTCTACAAATCCATGCTTCCCTCTGCGAAGGGCCTATCTATTTACTCTTATGTTGAGTCATCATCCTCTTATTAAAAAGCACCAGTTGGAGAGTACTGCTGTCATTTGCATCCATTACTGTTAGTTTACATTGAGTATGACTTGACTGGATCTCTTTTACCATGAATTACAATGTCTAGTCAGTCCTTGATCTTTAAAGGTGCTCTGTATTTATGTTTTGCGGTCTCAGAAAGGGCTAGAGAGATACCATCTTGTCATATCATATCATGATTATTTTGAGAAAGTGTTGTCATCCAAGATTTATTATTATTGCTCGCTAGTTGATTATGCCATTGATATGAGTAAACATGAGACCTAAATGTTATCGCGAAGGTGATTAGTTCATAATCTTTTCTGAAAACTTGAATGTTGGCTTTACATATTTACAACAACAAGAGCAAACAGAGTTTGTAAAATTTTTTCTTTATCACTTTTAGTTTATCAACTGAATTGCTTGAGGACAAGCAAAGGTTTGAGCTTGGGGGAGTTGATACGTCTCCGTCGTATCTACTTTTCCAAACACTTCTGCCCTTGTTTTGGACTCTAACTTGAATGATTTGAATGGAACTAACCCGGACTGACGCTGTTTTCAGCAGAATTGCCATGGTGTTATTTTTGTGCAGAAATAAAAGTTCTCGGAATGACCTGAAAATCAACAGAGAATTATTTTAGAATATATAAAAAATATTGGAAGAAAGATCCATGTCAGGGGGGCCACCACCTGTCCACGAGGGTGGGGGCGCGCCCTACCCCCTGGGCGCGCCCCCTGCCTCATGGGCCCCCTGACGCTCCACCGACCTCAACCTTGACTCCATATATTCACTTTCGGGGAGAAAAAATCAGAGAGAAGGATTCATCGCGTTTTACGATACGGAGCCGCCGCCAAGCCCTAAACTCTCTCGGGAGGGCTGTGGAGTCCGTTTGGGGCTCCAGAGAGGGGAATTCGTCGCCATCGTTAACATCAACCATCCTCCATCACCAATTTCATGATGCTCACCACCGTGCGTGAGTAATTCCATCGTAGGCTTGCTGGACGGTGATGGGTTGGATGAGATTTATCATGTAATCGAGTTAGTTTTATTAGGGTTTGATCCCTAGTATCCACTATGTTCTGAGATTGATGTTGTTATGACTTTGCTATACTTAATGCTTGTCACTAGGGCCCGAGTGCCATGATTTCATATCTGAACCTATTATGTTTTCATCAATATATGAGAGTTCTTGATCCTATCTTGCAAGTCTATAGTCACCTATTATGTGTTATGATCCGTTAACCCCGAAGTGACAATAATCGGGATACTTCCGGTGATGACTGTAGTTTGAGGAGTTCATGTATTCACTATGTGTTAATGCTTTGGTTCGGTACTCTATTAAAAGGAGGCCTTAATATCCCTTAGTTTCCATTAGGACCCCGCTGCCACGGGAGGGTAGGACAAAAGATGTCATGCAAGTTCTTTTCCATAAGCACGTATGACTATATTCGGAATACATGCCTACATTACATTGATGAACTGGAGCTAGTTCTGTGTCACCCTAGGTTATGACTATTACATGATCGATCGCATCCGGCATAATTCTCCATCACCGATCCAATGCCTACGAGCTTTTCATATATTGTTCTTCGCTTATTTACTTTTCTGCTGCTACTGTTACCATCACTATAAAACCCAAAAATATTACTTTTGCTACCATTACCTTTTGCTATCGTTACCACTACTATCATATTACTTTGCTACTAAATACCTTGCTGCAGATATTAAGTTTCCAGGTGTGGTTGAATTGAAAATTCAACTGCTAATACTTGAGAATATGATTTGGCTCCCCTTGTGTCGAATCAATAAATTTGGGTTGAATACTCTTCCCTCGAAAACGGTTGCGATCCCCTATACTTGTGGGTTATCACGCAGAGTCCAGAACCACCAGATCCAATCTAAACACCATCACAAAGGGGTTCACCACTTCCATTGGTGCCTCTCCGATGATGCGTGAGTAGTTCCTTGTAGACCTTCGGGTCCGTAGTTAGTAGCTAGATGGCTTTCGCTCTCACTCTCGCTGAATTCTCAAAACAATGGTCTCTTGGAGATCCATATGATGTAACTCTTTTGCGGTGTGTTTGTTGTGATCTGATGAACTTCGAGTTTATGATCAGTCATATCTGTTTATATCCATGAAAGCTATTTGAGTTTCTTTGATCTCTTATATGCATGATCTCTTATAGCCTCATATTTCTTCTCTGATATTTGGGTTTTGTTTGGCCAACTTGATCTATTTATCTTGCAATGGGAAGAGGTGCCACGTAGTGGGTTCGATCTTACGGTGCTCGATCCCAGTGAAAGAAAGGGAAATGACAAGTACATATCATTGCTGCTAAGGATAAAAAGACGAGATCTATATCTACCACCATATAGATAAACAGATCTTGTCTACATCATGTCATCGTTCTGAGTGCATTACTCCATTTTTCCATGAACTTAATACACTAGACGCATGCTGAATAGCGGTCGATGTGTGGAGTAATAGTAGTAGATGCAGGGAGGAGTCGGTCTGCTAATCTTGGACGTGATGCCTATGTAATGATCATGGCCTGGATATCGTCATAATTATTTGAAGTTCTACCAATTGCCCAACAGTAATTTGTTTACCCACCGTTTGCTATTTTTCGAGAGAGAAACCAGTAGTGGAACCTACGGCCCCCAGGTCTTCTTTCTCATATATTTGCCTTGTGATCTACTTTTCCTTTGCATTTTTATTCAGATCTATTAAACCAAAAAATACAAAAATACCTTGCTGCATTTTATCTTTATTTATTTTATTTGGCGTTTGATCTATCAATCTACTACAATTTACCTCATGTCCGCTTGCCTATCTTGAGGCACCGTACCCCGGAAAGGATTGACAACCCCTTTCACTTGTCGGGTTGCGAGGTGTTGTTGTTTGTGTGCAGGTGATGTTTACGTTGTGTTGTTTGGTTCTCCTACTGGTTCGATACCTTCATAAATGAGGGAAATACCTACCGTCGCTGTGCTTCATCATCCCTCCCTCTCCGAGGAAATACCGACGTAGTTCCAGCTACCATCAAGGAGAATTTCTGGCGCCATTGCCGGGGAGGATCTTCAACATATACCAGGTTCCTAATCACAAATTTCATCTCCTCGCAATTTACATTATTTTCCATTTGCCTCTCGTTTTCCTCTCACCCACTTCACAAAAATTTGCCGTTTTATTCGCCCTCTTTCTCGTTCGCCGTTTTCTCGTCAGATCTCATGTTTGCTTGTGTTACCATGTGTCTTCTATTTGCTTGCATCTTCGCTTGCTAAAAATCAATTGATATGGATCCTCATCCACCTGCTAATCTTTTCAAGAGATCCAATTATGAGGAACCCATTGCTAGTGAATTGAGTTCACTAGATTATCTTTATGAAGTTTTGCTTGAGATTCATGAATCTGAAAATTGTGACGAAGAAATTTATGAAGTGATTCATGATAGCTCATTGAATGAGAAGCATGATTGCAATGATTTTACTATAAATTCTATTAATGTCAATTGTGCTAATAATATGCAAAACCCCAAGCTTGAGGATGCTAATTTTTCCATGTCTACTACTTTTTACAATGATCATGATTGGGTGATTTTCTTATGATTTGAAAATTTATTTAAGCCTCATGATGAATATGTTTGCAATAATATTAAAAGTGGGTTTGCACGAGTGTACTTTAGCTAAAAATAATCCCACTATTTTGGAAGAGTGTCAACGTTGCATGCATGTGGATCATAAAGAGAAAAATTTATATGATAGTTATATTATTAAATTTTATTATGATCCTACATATAATTATTATGATAGAGGAAAATATGGTTGTAGAAATTTTCATGTTATTAAATTTCCTATCATTGTGTTGAAATTATCAATGTTTTATTCCTCTCCTTTGCATATGCTAGGTGTTTCTTGTCTTGAAATTTGTTTTCCTATAAAATTCCTATGCGTAGGAAGTATGCTAAAATTAAATGTGTTGGTCACATGTTTCATGATGCTCTCTTTGTGTTTCGGTTATTATCTGTTGTGTGAGCATCGTTGAAATATTATGCCTAGCTAGGGGCTTAAAACTATAGCGCTTATTGGGAGGCAACCCAATGAATAAAATTTATTTTTGTTTTTGCTTCCTATTTTTGAGTGTTAGCACAATTATGCTACTGTTATGATTGTGTTTTTTATGTTTTAATTAGTGTTTGTGCCAAGTAAAGCCTTTAGGATCTTCTAGGGTGATAGTTGTTTGATCTTGCTGAAAAACAGAAACTTCTATGCTCACAAAATTAATTTTTATTTTTTACCAGAGAGCGATAAAATACCCATTCCAATCGCAGTATATCAATATACAAATTTCTCAGGTCTTGCTAATTTTTCAGAATATTTGGAGTTACATAAGTATTTGAAATAGTCAGATTTCTACATATTGTTCTGTTTTGACAGATTCTGTTTTCTTTGTGTTGTGTGCTTATTTTGATGGCTCTATGGTTTTCTTTGATGAGTTTTTGCCATAGAAAAGTTTAAATACAGTAGATATAATACAAAAACAAAATATGAATTGGTTTGATACAACATTTATAATAGTGATTTAGTATTCTTATACTAACGGATCTCACGAAGGCTTTGTTGAGTTTTGTGTGATTGAAGTTTTTAAGTTTTGGGTTATCTTACGATGGATGAAGGAATCATGTAAGAGCCTAAGCTTGGGGATGTCCCGACATCCCAAGCTATTTTACAAGAATGAGCAACCAACTAAGCTTGGGGATGCACCCAAGTGGCATCCCCGCTTTCTTCCAACAGCTATCGGTATTTTACTCGAGACTATATATTTATTCGTCACATGATATGTGTTCTGCTTGAAGCGTCTTGTATGATATGTGTCTTTGCTTGTTTTATTTTGTGTTTTACATCATCAATCCTTGCTGGACACACCTATTTGAGAGAGCCAAAATTATATCATGACTTGTTAGAATTGCTCTCTATGCTTCACTTAAATCTTTTATGAGCTAGGACTTGCTCTAGTGCTTCACTTATATCTTTTTGAGCACGGTGTGCCTTGTTATTTTTGAAGAAATGCTCTCTTGCTTCACTTAGATTTATTTGAGAGTAGGTAAAAGCTTGAAGAAATCTCTCTGGCTTCACTTAAATTATTTTAAGAGAAAGAAAATTGTTATGCTCATGATCTTCACTTATATTTGTTTGAGCTTATGAAAAGCAACACATGAAAATTAGTCTCAAAGTGATAGATATTCAAGAAGGATAAAGTAAAAGAAAATGTCATGAAGATCATTGGACAAAATAAACTTGATTCTTAGTAATAGTTTTGAGATATGATGATGTGATATGTGAGTTATGTTGATGAGTAATTGTGCTTTAATAGGAATATTGGTGTTAAGGTTTGTGATTCTCTATGCATGCATGAAAGTCAATAATCATGCGGTGAAAATTATATCCTCTTATGGTGCATTATTCGGTGTTAATTATGCTTAATGCTTGCTTATGAGATTATTTGCTTCTTGGTTGGTCGCTTCCCAATCTTTTGCTAGCCTTCATTTTGCATCAAGCATGATCTCTACTTTTGCATCCAAAATCCTTTAAACCAGTTTTGCCACATGAGTCTACTATATCTACCTATATGCGGTATTCTTTTGCCGTTTTAAGCAAATTTGCATGTGCCATCTCTAATTTTCAAAATAAACTTCTCTTTTGTGTGTTTGTTTCGCTCGTGGAACGATAACGGGTGGCTAATATTTTCCATGCTAGATGTGTTATTCTCAAGATGAGTGTTTATTCACTTGTCATTGCACGAGAGTAATGCAAAGGTATTAGGGATGCCGAGTCCCGAAATGCAAAAACAAATGCATTTACTTTATGCTGTCAAATAATAAATTTCTTAGAAAGTGTTAGTATGGAGGGCACCCATGGATACGGCTAGCCATGAGAAGTGTAAGAATGGTGGAAAAAAGAATAAACTTTATTTTTTGTTTGGGTACCGCCTATGGCATATCTAGCATGAAAAGTGCTGGAAACTCTTAAGTCGTTTTCGTTAGTGGGATGGATACACCTCCCAAAATGTTTTTATCTCTTATCTTTCGCTTTGAGCTCTAGCACCTCTATAAATCCCTACTTCCCTCTGCGAAGAGTCTTTTTTTTACTTTATGCAATTTTTATTTTGAAATTAGAGTCTCCATCTTTTCTCATAAAAAGCACCAAATAGGAGGCAATCACTACTAGGAAAAACACTACCAGTAGCATGGGTTTTTTGCATACAAGTAGCATGGGTCCCCGCGCTACTGCTACGGCGCTACAGCTAATTTTTAGCAGTAGCGCATTTTTTACCCCACGCTACAACTAAAAAGTTAGTAGTAGCGCGTGTACACCCGCGCTACTACTAACCTAACTACTTGTAGCCCTTACTTTTGACCCACGCTACTACTAACAATTTAGGAATTAAAAAAATAAAAATTTGATGTAGTACTCATAAATGGTAATACGCCCAGTGCAAACCAAACCAACGTCACAGAACCATCTCAAGATTCCATTTAACATCAAACACACACAACCATCATCGTAAGGTGGGTACCTTCTCTAGTGGTCTACCACCAACCCTAAACAGACCACTTCTCTAGATGTATCTACCAAGGATCGGAGTTCAGACGCTGGTGGACACAAATCCTCCCTCCCTCAGACGGTGGCATCGAGGTCCTCCACCTCAGTGACTTCCGGCGTCGAAATCACCTAGACGATAATCCGTGCGACATGGCCACCGGGCTTCACGGAGAAGTCTGCCTTCAAGTGGTTGAAGAGCACAACGCCCACTGGCCGTGCTAGTCAGCGACGATCACCCCTGCGCCCACGTTGAGAAAGTGAAAACTTGTTAGTACACAAATTGCATCAGTTCAACCAAATACTCCCTCAGTCCCAAAATAAGTGTCTTAACCTTAGGACAACTTTGTACTAAAGTTAGTACAAAGTTGAGACACTTATTTTGGGACGGAGGGAGTAGTATATTCCAATTCACAAGACCCATTAATTTAAGATTCCTTCTCATCTACTTCCTCCGTCCCGTAGTGTCAAAAACATTCTTATATTATGTGACGGAGGGAGTAGCAATTAGAAGGGGCTCATGCCGAAAATATATGCTTAATTCCTCACTGGCTATTCAAACTAAATAGTCCAGGAGCGCACATGGTTACCATGGATACTAGTCTAGATTAGTACTTACATATATCTTCTTACAAACTTAGATAAGCGATACAGCTAAAAGATATATGAATGAGCTCGTACTGAGAGAAGTAGTAGTAGTAGGCTGCTGTCCTATATGAATGAGCTCAGCTACAAATGTGGCATCACAAACCATCCATCCATCCATCATAATACTAAAAATCAGGGAGCAAACAAAGCCTATCACTTATGCATCAGGAGAGGGCTACCAAATCAAACATATGAAACAAGAGGAGCTTTCCATGACATTGCTTTAACAAGAGTGCTAAGCAAAGAAACAAAAATCGGCACTATACATGACATTATCACATCGCTCGTGATTTGGGGGCAGCAAGGGTATTAGTAATGGACTGTTGATGTATGTGCTACAATACAAGAAAGAGCTGGGTTGGATTTTAGTACCTTGTGTTGATGGAGCATGCACTTGATTGAATCATGGTCTTCTTTCTGCTGTTGTACCATGGAACCCTTGTGCTGCACAAGAAGGTCAAATGGTTGATGAGCTGAAACCGAAATCAATGGTTGCTGCTGCATAAGAGTCTAGAAGCTCAGCAATGAAAAAGACAAGTTTGTGTCTTAGAAAAGAAATATGTGATGTGTTTTCAATCAAGATCAAGATAAATGAATTTAATCAGTGTACAAGGCATAGATAGCACACAAATCACCTAAAAACAGATGAACAAGGTAATTCAGTTTAGCGGCAATGAAAACAGGACAGATTATGACCCTTTGAGTATGCTTTACAAAAACAGCACGTACAACTAATGCTAGAATGCACAGAAAATACTCATTTTTTCTGTATAAGTTAGCAGTATGGATCCCCCTACTACTTCAGCGAATGGAACCTTACCCAAATCGACCCCAGGAACAAAAAGGTGAATTTAAAAGGACAGCATGTACAACTAATGCTAGAATGCATAGAAAATACTTATTTTCTCTGTATAAGTTAGCAGTATGCACCCCCCAACTACTTCAGCGAATGGAACCTTGCCCAAATGGGCCCCAGGAAAAAAAAGGTGGATTTAGAGAAATGTTGATGTATAATCAAGAAGAATTAATATGGTCACTTATGTAGTCACTTTACACAAAATGGACGCCAGCAGAACTGTGCAAAACCCGGATGACAGGAAGACTGAACATTGAATTTAATAGCTCACATATATGCATCACATAGAGGATTTCTAGCCGTGATTGTCAGCTATTAGCATGTTAAGTTCTTTTTTCTCTTCTTGCAAGAATGCTTATGACTCCAGGACTATCTTCTAACAGATAATTTCCAGTCAAATTGTTTTAAGACACTGCTGGAACTTTGAACTTCCACCAGTTCCTTATATTTCCATGTTTGATAATAATGAATTGCATAGTACAGAATTCTAGGTATGTGCTTATAAACCTTAAGAGCCTAACTGGGATGCAAATTCTACAGAAATAGACATAAGAAAAATGTGGAATTGGGATGTCATAGGTTGTTGACCAAACAAAAACACATGAATGTGTCAGAATGGCCTTTCAAAATAGTACTTGCAAATTTTGCAGCAGTTTGAATAGAGATGTCTACAATACGAATGATTTTTCCATGAGGACAAGCTCATGTCAGAATTTCCTACAATGTAAAAGAGCCTAACTATTTCCATCTGCACAACAACTGCAGCTATTTGTTAATAAAGTTTTTACAAACTCAACAGATTAAATATGAAGATATCCATAAGAAGAGTTGACACTTGAATAGTCCAATAAAACTACTATTGCTCTGTCTATAGGCTTTTTCCTAGTAGTGACCTTTCATAGTGAACAGCAGCATTATAATGAACTCTACAAATCTGTCAAAGAAAGGTGTCTCTGTGAATAAGTGAAGCAAGAACTAGCATGACTAATACCTACCCATCCAATATGATGCAAAGGCCATCTACGGGTTCACCTTCACGAGCAATATAATCCCCAGGTTCTGCAAAATGCCAGCATGAAAAAAAATGCAAAAATCAACTTTGATCCCAGACCACACAATCAGTGAATACAAAATCACCACCATTCCAGATAAGCGCACACACCGAAGAGTCAAGGGCTAAACATCATCTAGTTAATGAGTACGCACTGCAGTGCAGCGCCAATACAGACTACAGACTAGTAAATCGGTCGTGGTCAGTGAGCTGCACACAGAATCATGTGCGCGATATGAAGTACAGTGAACTATAAATCATGACTGACACAGAGAGCATCCTCAGTAATTCAGTAAGCTAACAGTAGAGAGTACTCTGAGCTGACGCAAGCCAGATTTAGGCTGCGCTCGCCTGAAGTAGGCAAACACGGCGGGCCGACTACAGCACTCGGACGGGTGACGGCGCGACTCGCCGTAGTGCTTGACATGGACGGCCTCGGCAATCCTACGGATGGAAGAGCCGGGGAGGCACTGCAGGAGGGGCACCTGGCCCAGGAACTTCGTCACTGCACATCAACGGGAATCGTCCCCAGAATTAGCCACAGTCGCTCCCAAATCCGGAAGGGTCGCCGTCGCCTTACCTTCTTCTCGGTCCATCGGCGTCGGCGGGGCGGGAGGGGAGCAGCAGCGCAGCACCGGGGCGGGGCGAAAGACTAAACCTGAGCCTCCCACGCTGCAGGGAGTCGCCGCCGGCGCAGAGGAGGAAGGAGGCCGAGCTGGAAGCGGAGAGGGCGAGGGAGAGAGGGCCACCTCCCACCCCTACCGGTGCGGCGAACGCACATGATTCTGGTTCCGGTGAATGCTCCGCTTCCGGCCGGAGCTCGCCAGAACCGGTCGGCGTGGGTGGTGGCGGCGGAGAAGGGGTGGGGGTGCCAGAGAGTTTTTTCTAGGGATTCACGAGAGTTTGGTCGGGTGGGAGTATAGCTGGCCATCTCCGGCCCGGCCCGGCCCTAAAAAAGGGGCCTGGGAGGGCTGGGCTTGATCAGTGGGTCGGGCCTGGGCCTCAAAAGTAAGCCCTAGCAGTTATTGGGGCCGGGCCTGGGCTTCAATATTAGACCAAAATTAGGCCCATCCGGCCCTACTCCAATAGCAGCAACCAGCAGCCCAGCAGTCCACCACTCCACCTCCAGACTCTAGTCCTCGACTCCTCCACCGCATCGACTCGAACCCTAACTTATCCATCGACAAGTAATCGCTACCCCTCCCCTCCTCTGCCCGTGGCCCGTGCTGGCGGCGGCGACCTAGACCGTCCTGCAGTGTCGCGCCCCCGTCCCGCACCGTTGCCGGCAGGCTGCCTCTCCTCCCCAACCGCACCTTCACCGGCAGGCCTCCTCTCCTCCCCAACCGCGACGCCGGCAGGATTCGTCTCCTCCCCAACAGCGACGCCGCTCGGTTGCCTCTCCTCCTCAACCGCGACACCGCCCGACTGCCTCTCTTCCCCAACCGCACCGCCGCCAGCAGGCCTCCTCTCCTCCCCAACCGCGACGCCGGCATGCTTCGATTCCTCTCCAGCAACTAGCCGTCGTCCGAGCGCCGCCGGACCTCTGCTCTTAAGGTAATTTGATGCAGATTTTTTTTCTGTTCTTGACCAATTAGCAGGTGTACATGCATGTCAGCCGGATGGATTTGATGCAGATTTGTATTTCATAAACAATGGTAGATGATTTCGCCGTTGTACATGAATATAAGTGTGTGTAGACTAGAGAACTATAGATGAACTCACTGCTGTACATGAATATAAGTGTGTGTAGATGATTGATGAAACAGTGGCTATAAGTGTGTGTTGATATAGATATTTCTTGTTGTTGTTGACATAGATATTTCTTGCTGTTGACATATATATTTCTTGTTGTTGATATGGATTTAGCATGGAGGGTGTTGAGGGTGATGAACCAGACTATCATCCTGAAGAATTAGAAGGGCATGAGGCTAAGGGTTAGATGGAGTTGTTTATTGTACCTCCAAATCCTCCTCCTGTACGGCAGAAATCTGCAAGTAAAAGGGGGAAGAGGCCAGCATCTACTACATGTTCAGGAAGTGGACAATCGACATGACAAGAGCAGCCTACAACCGAAGCACAGCAGCAACCTACAGCCAAAGCACAGCAGCAACGCAGTGCGTCCTCTAGCAGTAGCAGACTGAAGTCAAAAGTATGGTTGGACTTCACCAAGATATCCAAAGATGGTGATGCCTATATTGTAGCTAAGTGCAACCATTGCTCCGCTGAGCTGTCAGCTAAATCTGGACACGGTACATCTCATCTCCTTAGGCACACCGAATCGTTGCATAAGACTGATCAATCAACAATGAATAATTTTTTCTTGAAATCTGAAACAAATGATGATGGAACAAATGCATTGAGAAATGTTAGATATGATGCTCAAGTAGCTAGACATGGAGTCTCTATTTATCTTGTGTCCGGTTCTCATCCATTTACAACAGTTGAAGAAGATGGTTTTAGAACAATGATGACTGATTGTTGTCCAGCATTCAAGAGTATTGGTCGGCACACAATAAAAGAGAGATAATGGCAATGTTTCTTGACCAGAAAAAAGAATTGCTTGAAATTATTGTTGCTGCCCCTGGTAGAGTAAGTTTCACATCTGACAATTGGAAATCTGAAGTCACCAAGCATAGCTATATTTGCATTACCTGTCATTACATAGATGCTGATTGGAAACTAAACCAAAGAATTGTCTGGTTCAAAAAAATTGATCCACCATATGATGGAGCATCTATTGCCGATGAGGTCCATCTAGCTTTTCGTGAATGGAGGATTGAGAAGAAAGTAATGTGCATCACTCTTGATAATGCAGCCTATAATGATAGAATCATTGTTTGCTTGCGAACCCACTTGTCTCAAGGTGCTTTACCTTTGTCCGGCAAATTCTTTCAAATTCGTTGTTGTGCACACATACTGAATTTGGTAGTTCAATCTGGTTTGACATTGATTGATAAAGCTATGGCCAAACTTAGAGATGGTATAATGTATCTAAAGGCTTCAAGTAATAGGCTGCACAAGTTTTATAGCACTCCTGCAACTACTTTCAACCTAGAAGAATCAAGGAACTTGAAACCTGACATGCCCATTCGTTGGAATTCAACGTATACTATGCTTGGCTCATGTTTATACTTTAAAGAAGTGTTACAGTGGTATTCTAAGAGGGATAGCATCTTCAAGGTGCATTTTTGGCCATGTGAGGAAGAATGGTCCAAGGTATCTCATATGTATCAGTTTTTGAAGGTTTTCTTCGAGGTAACTACTATTTTCGCAGGAACAAAATATCCAACAGCCAACTAGTACTTCATGAATGTTTATCTAGTTCACACTGCTATTATTGAGGCTACCGATGGTATACATGGCTACATGGGTCCAATATTGTTTATTATGAGATAAAAGTTCATGAAATATTGGTCTGACTATAGCGTATTTCTATCTTGTGCTGCTGTTCTTGATCCTCATATTAAGTTCAAGTTCTTGGCTTATTCCTACTCCAAGTTGTATGAAGAGGATGATGCCAAGCGTCGAATTGCTGATGTTAGAACTACCTTGACTTCTTTATTTAATGAATATGGTAATGTTGTACCCGTTCATGACAACTTATCCAAAACTAGTATGTCAAGCACTTGTGGACTTGGTGCCTTTGCTGACTATGATCAGTATGTGGAAAGCACGAGCACATTTGAAGAGAAATCTGAATTGGAATTGTACTTGGTTGAACCTGCGAAGAGGTTGAATGAGAACATTGATATCTTGGATTACTGGAGCAAGTCTGCAGCTAGGTATCCGCAGCTAGCAAGATTGGCACGTGATATCCTTGTTGTTCCCGTGTCAAGTGTTGCATCAGAATCTGCTTTCAGCTTGAGTAAGAAGGTCATAACCCCGAGCCGAGCCTCACTTAAACCAAAGACGGTTGAGGCCTTGACGTGTTTGCAAGATTGGTATCACTGCAAATTGGAGAAGAAAGATGGTATATAGTTTAACTTACTTTGTTTCTTTCTTCATGCTATGTACTTTAGAGTTTATAACTAACATGTTGTTGTAGTTGTAGGTAATAAGAGAAAGGCAGAAGTGGTTGAGCTAGATGATGAAAATTCTTCTTCCGATGATGAATGTAACATCCCTATTATTTGTTTATGTCAACTTGTCAAGTTCAACATGTACTTTAGAGTTTATAGCTAACCTGCTATTTATTGCATTTTGTAGAGTTCTTGCTAGAGCAATGAGATGAGTAGAAGATATGGAGAAGGCATGTCGAGATGGCAACAAGCAGCTACTGGTCCTTATTTTTGGTTCTATGAATTGGCCATCTGGCATGTAATAATACATTTATGCACTTGTGTTTCTAGAAACTTGAAACTAGAATGTTTGATACTATTTGATGTGAAAACAATGCTCTTTAGTGTTGTTTTGGTGCTGATGTGTTGCTGTTTTGGTGCTGTTTATGCACTTTTGGTGTTGCTGTGCACTTTTGGTGCTGTTTATGCACTTTTGGTGCTGCTGTGTTGTTTTGGAGCAATTTTGTTTTGGTGTTGTTTATGCTCTTTAGTGTTGTTTATGCACTTTAAGATACTATTTGTTGTGCTGTTTTGGAGCAATTTTGTTCTGATACTATTTGATGTTACAACGTCGAGGGCTTTTAGGAGGGCTTAGGGCTTTCGGGCTTTCTGTGTTGGGAGGGCCTGGGCCTGGGAAACGTTGTATTTTCGTGGGCCTGGGAGGGCCTGGGAAACAGACCTTGGGCTTGATGGGGCCTGGGCCAAAGCCCGGCCCGGCCCGGCCCATGGCCAGATATAGGTGGGAGTGGATCGGGGGAGTGGATAGGGGCCCATAAGTTTACACACAGAAAAATAGCAATAGCGTGTTTTGCCCACCAGGCGCTACAGATATGTTTTTACTAGTAGCGCTGGGTTCAGCACCCACGCTGCTACTATGTCTTAACTTGGGGATGTGGTGTGGCACATTTACTAGTAGCTCTGCCCAAAACAACCCACGCAGCTGCTAATTAATACCAGCAGTGCGTTTTGTACCAAGCGCTACTGGTACTTACCAGTAGCGTGGGGTCCCAAACATGCGCTACGGGTAAAGTTCTACGTATAAGCATTTTCCTAGTAGTGAATATGATCGTGCTCAAGTATTGGGAGTAGTTAATATTCGGGTGTGTTTCATGAATGGATCAATGTTTGAGCATGATGGGCTAGGGATAACTTGTTTTAGCATTGATATTTTGAAAGACATGGTTGCTTGTTGATATGCTTGAGTATCTAAATTATTATGTCAAAACTAGACTATTGCTTTGAATCACATAAAAGTCCAAATGTCCATGCTATAAAGAAAAGAATATGATATGACTTGATGAACAACACTCTGATGACCCACAAGTATAGGGGATCTATCAGAGTCCTTTCGATAAGTAAGAGTGTCGAACCCAACAAGGAGCGGAAGGAAATGATAAGCGGTTTTCAGTAAGGTATTCTCTGCAAGCACTGAAATTATCGGTAACAGATAGTTTTGTGATAAGGTAATTGGTAACGAGTATCAAGTAATAAAAGTAAATAAGGTGCAGTAAGATGGCCCAATCCTTTTTGTAGCAAAGGATAATCTTGGACAAACACTTATATGATGTAAAGCGCTCCCGAGGACACATGGGAATTATCATCAAGCTAGTTTTCATCACGATCATATGATTCACGTTCGGTACTTTGATAATCTGAGATGTGGGTGGACCGGTGCTTGCGTACTGCCCTTTCTTGGACAAGAATCCCACTTATGATTAACCCCTATTGCAAGCATCCGCAACTATAACAGAATATTAAGGTAAACCTAACCATAGCATGAAACATATGGATCCAAATCAGCCCCTTACGAAGCAACTCATAAACTAGGGTTTAAGCTTCTGTCACTCTAGCAACCCATCATCTACTTATTACTTCCCAATGCCTCCCTCTAGGCCCAAACAATGGTGAAGTGTCATGTAGTCGACGTTCACATGACACCACTAGAGGGATGACAACATACATCTCATCAAAATATCGAACGAATACCAAATTCACATGACTACTAATAGCAAGACTTCTCACATGTCCTCGGGAACAAACGTAACTACTCACAAAGCATAATCATAATCAGAGGGGTATTAATATGCATAATGGATTTGAACATATGATCTTCCACCAAGTAAACCAACTAGCATCAACTACAAGGAGTAATCAACACTACTAGCAACCCACAGGTACCAATCTGAGGTTTGGATACAAAGATTGGATACAAGATATGAACTAGGGTTTGAGATGAGATGGTGTTGGTGAAGATGTTGATGGAGATTGACCCCCTCCCGATGAGAGGATCATTGGTGATGACGATGGTGATGATTTCCCCCTCCCGGAGGGAAGTTTCCCCGGCAGAACAGCTCCGCTAGAGCCCTAGATTCGTTCCGCCAAGGTTCCGCCTCGTGGCGGCGGAGTCTCATCCCGAAAGCTTGCTTCTTATGTTTTTCTCAACGAAAGACTCCATATAGCAGAAGATGGGCATCGGAGGGCCACCAGGGGGCCTACGAGGCAGGGGCGCGCCCAGGGGGGTAGGGCGCGCCCCCCACCCTCATGGCCAGGGTGTGGCCCCCCTCTGGAACTTCTTGCACTCAGTATTTTTTATATATTCTGGAAATAGCTTCCGTGAAGTTTCAGGACTTTTGGAGCTGTGCAGAATAGGCCTCTAATATTTTCTCCTTATCCAGCCCTGAATCCCAGCTGCCGGCATTCTCCCTCTTTATGTAAACCCTGTAAAATAAGAGAGAATAGGCATAAGTATCGTGACATAATGTGTAATAACAGCCCATAATGCAATAAATATCGATATAAAAGCATGATGCAAAATGGACGTATCAACTCCCCCAAGCTTAGACCTCGCTTGTCCTCAAGCAAAAGCCAAAATCGAAAAATATGTCCACATGTTTAGAGATAGAGGTGTCGATAAAAATAAAATACGGACATGAGGGCATCATGATCATTCTTAGAACAGCAATATATATATATATATATATATATATATATATATATATATTGTCATATGATCTCTTATGCTAAAGTAACAATTCAATCACAATTTCAAGTATAAATCATAAACTTCATTGAGAACCAACAAACTCTAATCTCAGTCATTGAGGCAATTGCAATTTATCATAACATAGGAAAGAGTTAATATAAGAGCTTTTCAGCAAGTCCACATACTCAACCATCTTTTAGTCTTTCACAATTGCTAACACTCACGCAATATTTATGGGTATGAAGTTTTAACCGGACACAGAGAAAGATAGGGGCTTATAGTTTTGCCTCCCAACGTTCTACCTCAAGGGTAATGTCAACAATAACAGTTCATGAAGACTCACATCCTATTAGCTATATATATGAGGATCTTTCCAACACATTGTGCTTGCCAAAGGATAAAATGTAAAAAGAAAAGGTGAAGATCACCATGACTCTTATGTAAGGTAGAAGATAAAAGTAAAAGATAGACCCTTCGTAGAGGGAAGCAGAGGTTGTCATGCGCTTTTATGGTTGGATGCACGAAATCTTAATGCAAAAGAACGTCACTTTATATTGCCACTTGTGATATGGACCTTTATTATGCAGTCTGTCGCTTTTATTTCTTCCATATCACAAGACCGTATAAAGCTTATTTTCTCCGCACTAATAAGTCATACATATTTAGAGAGCAATTTTGATTGCTTGCACCGATGACAAGTTACTTGAAGGATCTTACTCAATCCATAGGTAGATATGATGGACTCTCATGGCAAAACTGGGTTTAGGGATATTTGGAAGCACAAGTAGTATTTCTACTTGGTGCGAAGAAATTGGCTAGCATGAGAGGGAAAGGCAAGCTCAACATGTTGGATGATCCATGACAATATAATTTATCTCAGATTTAAGAAAACATAACCCATTATGTTGTCTTCCTTGTCCAACGTCAACTCTTAGCATGTCATACTTTAATGAGTGCTTTCAATCATAAAAGATGTCCAAGATAATATATTTATATGTGACCCTCTCTTTCTTTATTACTTCCTATTAATTGCAACGATGACCAAAACTATGTTTGCCAACTCTCAACAACTTTTATTCATCATACTCTTTATATGTGAGCTCGTTACTTTCCAGAAGATCTATATGATCTCTTCGTTTCTTTTTATTTCTTCTCTTTTATTTTATTTAATTCCCTCAAGATCATAGAAAAATAATCAAGCCACTCAACACTAATCTTTATTATATAGCTCACGGACTCGATTACATAGGGGGATCATAAAGCAAAACTCGCAACTAGATCATACAAAAACTTTATTCTACTATATCAAGATATTACTAAAAGGATCAAACTAAGAAAAACGGTAAAGATAAAATTTGTGATGGTGATACGATACCGGTGCACTCCCCAAGCTTGGCAGTTGCCAAGGGGAGTGCCCATACCAGATACTTAGTTCTTCTTTGTTGGTGAAGAAGGTGATGGAGTTGTTGATGATGTAGGCTTGTCGTCCCTCTTCCAAGGCATGGGCTTACCATCATAGAAGGATGATCGGGTCTCCTGAATCCTCAAATTTGCAGCCAAACTCATCCTCTTGAATCTATATTCATACTCACAGTTTTGATTTTGCAGGTCATAGATATGGGCTTGGAGGTGCTCGATTTTCTCATGAAGCTTGAAGATGGCCTCCCCAATGTCCTTGACATCCAGCTTGTGTTTGTTGGTGAACTCCGTGATCATAATGTGATTGGAGTCGAGTCCACGCTCCACCATCTCCTAACACTTGAAAACTTGTTGCTCCAATGCCTCGAGCCTTGCCTCCGTGCTTCCGGTCCTCCTTGGTCCCTCAACATCGTAGATGTGCAACAACCCCTCACGCATCTCAATGGTTTGAGGGCATTGCAGCACCTCCGTGAGGTAGGGGTTGATGACCTTCTCGAAGAACTTGTCCTTGGGGGCACTTGAAGACGACATGACGACTGAGGGAGTCCTGAATTAGGGGGTGTTCGGATAGCCGGACTATACCTTCAGCCGGACTCCTGGACTATGAAGATACAAGATTGAAGACTTCGTCCCGTGTCCGGGAGGGACTTTCCTTGGCGTGGAAGGCAAGCTTGGCGATACGGATATGCAGATCTCCTACCATTGTAACCGACTCTATGTAACCCTAACCCTATCCGGTGTCTATATAAACCGGAGGGTTTTAGTCCGTAGGACAACATACACAACAACAATCATACCATAGGCTAGCTTCTAGGGTTTAGCTTCTCTGATCTCGTGGTAGATCTCTTGTACTACCCATATCATCAATATTAATCAAGCAGGACATATGGTTTTACCTCCATCGAGAGGGCCCGAACCTGGGTAAAACTTCGTGTCCCTTGCCTCCTATTACCATCCGGCCTAGACGCACAGTTCGGGACCCCCTACCCGAGATCCACCGGTTTTGACACCGACATTGGTGCTTTCATTGAGAGTTCCTCTGTGTCGTCACCGTCAGGCTTGATGGCTCCTACGATCATCAATGGCGATGCAGTCAAGGGTGAGGCCTTCCTCCCCGGACAGATCTTCGTCTTCGGCGGCTTCGCACTGCGGGCCAATTCACTTGGCCGTCTGGAGCAGATCGAAAGCTACGCCCCTGGCCGTTAGGTCAGATTTGGAAGTTTAAACTACACGACTGACATCCGCGGGGACTTTATCTTCGATGGATTCGAGCCACTGCCGAGCGCGCCGCACTGTCCCGACGAGCATGATCTAGCTCTGCTGTCGAACAGTGCCCTGGAGGCCGCACCCGCATCAGCTTCAACCCTTAATTCGGAGCCAACTGCGCCGATCGAGGATGGGCGGTTGGACGCCACCTCGGGGGCTGTGATCCCAACGACGATTGAGCCGAACACCAGCCCCGTACTCTGCGAGACTCGTGACTCCAAGGAGCCGGACTCCTTTCCGGACTCCGAACGCTCCGCGCCCCTGCCGATCGAATCCGATTGGGCGCTGATCATGGAGTTTACTGCCGCGGACATCTTTCAGCACTCGCCTTTCGGTGATATTCTGAAGATACTAAAGTCTCTCTCTTTATCAGGAGAGCCCTGGCCGGACTACGGTCAGCAAGGTTGGGGTACGGACGATGAAGAAATTCAAAGCCCACCCACCACCCACTTTGTAGCCACTGTCGACGACTTAACAGACATGCTCGACTTCGACTCCGAAGACATCGACGGTATGGACGCCGATGAAGGAGATGATGAAGAACCAGCGCCTAGTAGGCCCTGGAAAGCCACCTCGTCATATGACATATACATGGTGTACACCCCAAAAGAGGGAGATGGCAATGGAACAGCGGAGGACGACCCCTCCAAGAAACAGCCTAAGCGCCGGCATCAGCGGCGCCGCTCAAAATCCCGCCAAAACAAATACGGTGATTCCAGCACGGGAGATAATAATACTCCGGAAAGTGCCGAAGAAAACCCCCTCCAGCAAGATTTAGCACAGGAGGATGGAGAAACCAGCCCTCATGAGAGAGCGGCAGACAGAGAGGTCGAGGACGATAATTATATGCCTCCCTCCGAAGACGAGGCAAGCCTCGACGACGATGAATTCGTCGTACTAGAGGATCCCGTCGAGCAAGAGCGTTTTCAACGCAGGCTTATGGCCACGGAAAGAAGCCTCAAGAAAAAATAGCAACAGCTTAGAGCTAATCAAGATTTGCTAGTCAACAGATGGACTGAAGTCCTTGCGGCCGAAGAGCATAAACTCGAACGCCCCTCCAAGAGCTACCCAAAGCACAGGTTGCTACCCCGATTAGAGGAGGAAGCACCTGATGCGGCCGACCGGCCACCTCGTGGCCGCGACAGAGAGGCCTCTCGGCCCTCCACTCAAGCCGCACCCCGTACCAAGGCACGGGAACATGCGCCGGACTTACGAGATATGTTGGAGGACAAGGCAAGGCAAACAAGATCGATCTACGGATCGCGGGGGCGCCACACGGCTCGAGACGGTAACCGTCATGCCGGCCACAAATTCGGCAGGGCCGAACACAGTAGACAAAGCTCATTGGAGCTACGTCATGATATATCCCGGTACAGAGGCGCCGCACACCCACTATGCTTCACAGACGAAATAATGGATCATCAAATCCCCAAGGGTTTCAAACCCGTAAACATCGAATCATATGATGGCACAACAGATCCTGCGGTATGGATCGAGGATTATCTCCTTCATATCCACATGGCCCGCGGCGATGATTTCCACGCCATCAAATACCTCCCACTCAAGCTTAAAGGACCAGCTCGGCATTGGCTTAACAGCTTGCCAAAAGGATCAATCAGTTGTTGGGAGGACCTGGAAGCCGCATTCCTCGACAATTTCCAGGGCACTTATGTGCGACCCCCAGACGCCGATGACCTAAGTCACGTAATTCAACAGCCAGAGGAATCGGCCAGGCAATTCTGGACACGGTTCCTAACAAAGAAAAATCAAATAGTCGACTGTCCGGACGCTGAGGCCCTAGCAGCCTTCAAGCACAATATCCGTGACGAGTGGCTGGCCCGGCACCTTGGACAGGAGAAGCCGAAATCTATGGTAGCACTCACGACACTCATGACCCGCTTTTGTGCGGGAGAAGACAGCTGGCTTGCTCGTAGCAACAATATGACCAAGAACCCTGGTAATTCGGACACCAGGGACAGCAGTGGCAGGTCACGTCACAACAAGCAGAAGCGCCGCATTAACGGCAACAATGCTGAGGATACGGCAGTTAATGCCGGATTCAGAGGCTCTAAATCCGGTCAGCGGAAAAAGCCATTCAAAAGTAATCCTAGGGGCCCGTCCAGTTTGGACCAAATACTTGAGAGCTTGTGACAGATACATGGCACCCCCGAAAAGCCGACCAATCACACCAACAGGGATTGTTGGGTGTTCAAGCAGGCAGGCAAGTTAAACGCCAAAAATGAAGACAAGGGGCTGCATAGCGATGACGACGAGGAGCCCCGGCCGCCGAACAATAGTGGACAGAAGGGTTTTCCCCCACAAGTGCGGACGGTGAACATGATATACGCAACCCACGTCCCCAAAAGGGAGCGGAAGCGCGCGTTAAGGGACGTATACGCGGTAGAGCCAGTCGCCCCAAAGTTCAACCCATGGTCCTCCTGCCCGATCACCTTTGATCGAAGGGACCATCCCACTAGCATCCGTCATGGCGGATTCGCCGCATTGGTTCTAGACCCAATTATTGATGGATTTCATCTCACTGGAGTCCTTATGGACGGCGGCAGCAGCATGAACCTGCTTTACCAGGATACAGTGCGGAAAATGGGCATTGATCCCTCGAGGATTACGCCCACCAAAACAACCATTAAAGGCATAATACCAGGTGTAGAGGCCAACTGTACAGGCTCAGTCACACTTGAAGTGGTCTTCGGATCTCCGGATAATTTCCGAAGCGAGGAGTTAATCTTCGACATAGTCCCGTTTCGTAGTGGTTATCACGCACTGCTCGGGCGAACCGCATTCGCCAAGTTCAATGCGGTACCGCACTACGCATACCTTAAGCTCAAGATGCCAGGCCCTCGAGGAGTAATTACGGTCAATGGAAACACCGAACGCTCCCTCCGAACGGAGGAGCACACGGCGGCCCTTGCAGCGGAAGTACAAAGCAGCCTCTCCAGGCAGTTCTCCAGTCCGGCCACTAAACGACCGGACACCGTCAAGCACGCCCAGAGTAACCTACAACAAGACCGCCTGGCATGATCCGAATAGGTGTAGCAATGCGTCCCCAACTCCAACCCTCGCAAAAAGGCGACACTAGTACTTCGTGTACATAACTGCGCTCTAGAGATACCATGGGTACAAGGGGAGGGGCACCATCACGGCACGCCCGAAACACGGCTTAAACCATACCAGGGGCTGCCGATTTTTTAATTTTCTCTTACTTTCAGGACTCCATCCTTCGGAAGGCCTGTTCGGCAGTTCAATTGCCGCACAAATGATGCAAGAACCAGGGAAGCAGACAAGCCACGCCGCATTACAGAACTCTCAGGTGGTCTCTATCACGAGCAGTATACCTGTTCCGCATACTATTCTGCAGCTTGCCCCTGGAACGGACATGTTAACTAGTCCAACCTTTCACTTATCGCATTATTTGTATCGTTCTGCTTTGATCGCAGCCCTTTTTAATAAACAATGCATAGCTTTCGTCTATTTTTGCATTACCTTTTTTCTTCATATATGTTCCTTAACGACATGTTGCACCCGTACACGTTGGTACGGCCAAAATACGCCAGGGGCTTTAGTACCCCTCAATATGGTGTGAGAAGTCCGAACACTTTAACAAGTGCGGCACCCCGAACTTATAGCATTATATGCATCGGCTCCGAATCATGTCTTGGGTCAATAGTTGGGTTTGCCCGGCTCCTATGTTTTGGTGCCTTACGTTCCGCTATATTGGCTAAGGTAGCACTAGGAGAACCACTACGATTGTGCCCCAGTTGAGCTGGGTCAAGCACCTCAGTGGAGAATGCTAAAACTGACTGTCATGATGAAGCGAGATCTGGTCGCTGTTCGAGAGGTTTTTCGAGTCCCTAAAGACTTATGCCGCTTAGGGCGAGGAGTCGGCTCTGTCCGGCCAAGGTGTGGATAGCGCCCCGAACTCGGTCTTCCGAATACCAGGGGCTTCGCTGAAATTTAAAATTATAGAATTCTATGGCTAAGTGAGAGTGTTCACACATTATAGTCCGATTGCCTTGTTCGTTGGGCTGAGCGCCTCCCTCGAAGGACCCAAACATGGGAACAAGAGCGCTCAGGTTTATCCCCGAACACCCCAGCACTAGCGGCACGGGGGCAGAAGCCGACGACTCGCCATCTCTCAGAATTGATAAACAGCCGCACAGAAGGTAATATTTTAAATTCCAAGAGCATTGCTTAGCACATATGAACAAGTTTTCAGCGCACAGGACAAAACGAGCAAGTTTCACTCAAAAATTACATCCCTAGAACATTCATCCGCCACAAGGCAGGCACCCTTCAGAACATCCTTATAGTAATTCTCGGGCTTGCGATGCTCTTTACCCGGCGGTCGCCCATCCTTCACAAGCTTCTCAGCATCCAGCTTGCCCCAGTGCACCTTAGCACGGGCAAGGGCCCTACGGGCACCTTTAATGCAGACGGAGTGCTTGATGACTTCGAGCCTTGGACAGGCCTCCACCAGCCACCGCACCAGCCCGAAATAGCTCCCAGGCAGAGCCCCTCCAAGCCACAGCCGAACTATGAGGCCCTTCATGGCCTGTTCGGCCGCCTTGTGGAGCTCGACCAGTTGCTTCAGCTGGTCGCTCAGGGGCACGGGGTGTCCGGCCTCAGCATACTGAGACCAGAACACCTTCTCTGTCGAGCTGCCCTCCTCGGCTCGGTAGAATGCGGCGGCATCGGACATACTCCGGGGAAGATCTGCGAACGCTCCTGGAGAGCTCCGGATTCGGGTAAGTAACAAGTAACTCACTTTTATGTGTTTGCTTTGCATAAAGAATGCCTTACCCGCCGCTATCTTCTTCACCTCATCCAACTCCTGGAGGGTCTTCTGGGATTCGGCCTTGGCAGACTTGGCATTTTCAATAGCCACCGCGAGCTCGGACGCTCGCGTCTTTGAGTTAAGCTCCAAACTCTCATGTTTTTCCATGAGAGCCTGGAGCTCTTGCCGTACCTTGCCAACCTCGGCCTCATACTTCTCCCGCTCGGTGCACTTCGTGGCCGCCCTCTTCTCGGCCTCGACCAGCGCTTGCTTAAGGGTCGCCACCACAGATGTGGCCCCTACAATAGCCACGGTAATCCTGTTATTTTTTGCAATTGCACCTTTTTATATATATTTAAAAAACAAGGTATTTCTTACCTTCATTGTCCTCGAGCTGCTTCTTGGCACGCCCGAGCTCTTGCTCGGACTGCTCGAGGTTCTGCTTTAGCGTGTCCACTTCCGCAGTCAGTGCGGCGGACGCAAGCAGAGAAGCCTGCATACGCATATTGACTCATTTTTGTTAAACTCCTGCGAATTTTATTTGATCCTCTATCCGGCTTTTCTTCCCAAACGCCAAACAGAGCATCAGGGGCTACTGTCTATGTGGTAATATTATTTACACATTCTTTACTTACCTCAAAGCCTGTTAAAAGGCTAGTACAAGCTTCAGCCAGTCCGCTCTTGGCGGACTGAACCCTCTGGACCACCGCACTCATAATGGTGCGGTGCTCCTCGTCGATGGAGGCGCCTTGGAGCGCCTCCAACAGATTGTCCGGCGCCTCCGGTTGGACGGGGGTCACCGGCATGGTGGGCTTGCTCCTCTTGGAAGGAGATCCCCCGCCGGACTCTGGAACCTTTGAAGGTTCCGGAGCGGTGTCCGTCCTAGAGCCGGACTTGGAGCCCTGGGGGGTTTCATCCCCTTTACTCCTGGAGTCCGGGAGGTCGCCTTGCGGCGCCTCCAGGACCACCTCCTCCCGGCTTGGAACCTGTTGGGACAACACTTCGGTGTCGTCCGTAGGGCGGGAGGAGGAAGCCGTCGGAAGCGAGTTCACATCCGACGAGTCCAGTGAGCCGCTCGACGATGCGTCGAGCCGGTCTTTGGGTGGGCTGCATAAACATATTCGACATAAGAGAAAGATGTGCAATAAACGAATACTATGAATTACTCTGGTATCTAGATACTTACGATTTTGCACGGGGCTTGGCCCTGGGCAGCCACTCCTCTTCGCCGTCGTCGGCGTCGGTGGAGTAGTCTGGAGGAAGGGTTTTCCCCTTCTCGGACCCTCCAGCCTCCCTAGAGAGGGCGTCCTTCCTTTTCTTCTCTCCTCCCGCTGGAGGGGGAGAGGTCTCTTCTTCTTCCTCCTCGTCTTCACGGGAGGAATGCGCCTCGGAACCGTCGGATGACGGATCCGACACCTCCTGGCGCCGGGCACTCTTTTGAGTCCCCGTGGCCTTTTTCGTGGCCTTGTTCTCTGGCACCACATAGGGTGCCGGAACCAGCAGCTTCGCCAAGCGAGCGTCCGCTGGGCCTTCGGGCAAAGGAGCCGGACAGTTGATCTGTCCGGACGTCACCTGCCAATCCTGTCAAAGGTAAGGGAGCTTAGATCCCGCATGGAGTCAAACTATGAAAAACTGATACCCTGTAAAAGGAAAAAACAGCTTACAGCGAGAGCGTGACGCTATGCACTGAATCCTCGATCCTCGGTAGCGGATGCGGGAGCCTCGGCGCCCTTGAAAAGCACCTTTCAGGCATGTTCGTACGTCGTGTCGAAGAGCCTGCTCAGAGTTTGGTGCCGCGCCGGGTCGAACTCCCATAGGTTGAAAGCCCGTTGTTGACACGGGAGGATCAAGCAGATGAGCATAACCTGGACTACGTTGACAAGTTTGAGCTTCTTGTCCACCAGGGTTTGGACGCATGTTTGGAGTCCGGTCAGCTCTCCTTTTTTACCCCATGACAGGTCCGTCTCCTTCCAGGAGGTGAGCCGTGTAGGGGGTCCGGATCGAAACTCGGGGGGTGCAACCCATTCGGCGTCGCACGGCTCGGTGATGTAAAACCACCCCGATTGCCACCCCTTCAGGGTCTCCACAAAGGAGCCCTCGAGCCATAGGACGTTGGCCATCTTGCCCACCATGGCGCCTCCGCACTCCGCCTGGTTTCCACGCACCACCTTCGGCTTGACATTGAAAGTCTTGAGCCATAGGCCGAAATGGGGGCGGATGCGGAGGAAAGCCTCGCACACGACGATAAACGCCGAGATGTTGAGGACAAAGTTCGGGGCCAGATCGTGGAAATCCAGGCCGTAGTAGAACATGAGCCCCCGGACAAATGGGTGGAGAGGGAAGCCCAGTCCGCAGAGGAAATGGGGGAGGAACACCACCCTCTCATGGGGCCTAGGGGTGGGGGTGAGCTGCCCCTTTTCGGGAAGCCGGTACGCGATGTCGTTAGACAGGTATCCGGCCTTCCTCAGCTTTTTGATGTGTCCCTCCGTGACGGAGGAGACCATCCACTTGCCTCCTGCTCCGGACATGGCTGGAGAAGGTTGAGGTGGGGAGTGCGGACTTGGGCGCTAGAGCTCGAGTGCGCAAGAATGGATAGGCGAAGGAGGAAGAAGGCGTAGGTGAAAAGGTGGATCCTTATCCCCTTATATGGGTGGACGCAACTACATGTCCCCACCAGCCTGGTAAAACTCGCTTATCTCCAAGCGCCGTAATCAATGGCGCGGTTGGGTTACCCACGCCCGTATTGATGAGAATCCCAGAATAAGGAGACACGATCTCTGCTTTAACAAGACGTGCCAAGGAAACCGCCTCGCATGACGTGCTGAGGTGGGATAATGAAACGACTCGGATAAAGGCTTGGCCGTGGTGTGACACGCTACGGAATACGTCAGCAGATTAGATTGGTGTAAATATTATTCTCTCTATGGCAATATGTGGAAACTTATTTTGCAGAGCCGGACACTATCTTTGTGTTCAAAATCTTCTATGAAGTACTTGGAGGAGGAACCCGCCTTGCAATGCCGAAGACAATCTGCGCGCCGGACTCGTCGTCATTGAAGCCTGGTTCAGGGGCTACTGAGGGAGTCCTGGATTAGGGGGTGTTCGGATAGCCGGACTATACCTTCAGCCGGACTCCTGGACTATGAAGATACAAGATTGAAGATTTCGTCTCGTGTCCGGGAGGGACTTTCCTTGGCATGGAAGGCAAGCTTGGCGATACAGATATGCAGATCTCCTACCATTGTAACCGACTCTATGTAACCCTAACCCTATCCGGTGTCTATATAAATCGGAGGGTTTTAGTCCGTAGGACAACATACACAACAACAATCATACCATAGGCTAGCTTCTAGGGTTTAGCCTCTCTGATCTCGTGGTAGATCTACTCTTGTACTACCCATATCATCAATATTAATCAAGCAGGACGTAGGGTTTTACCTCCATCGAGAGGGCCCGAACCTGGGTAAAACTTCGTGTCCCTTGCCTCCTGTTACCATCCGGCCTAGACGCACAGTTCGGGACCCCCTACCCGAGATCCGCCGGTTTTGACACCGAGAACGACCTAGATCTGTCAGAAAAACAGCTCGAAACAAAGACAAGAGATATTTGCGTGATACGATGGTCAAAACCTTCGGGAGATTATATAATGAATTTTTACCGACCAAAAGAAGTATCATGCAAGAAAACAGAGTCCGGAAAGCGCACGAGGTGCCCACGAGGCAGGGGGGCGCCCAGGGGGTAGGGCACGCCTCACACCCTCGTGGGAGCCTCATGTCCTTTCCGGTCTGCTTCTTATTTTCCTATTTTTCTAAATATTCCAAAACGAAGAAATATTGCCATTAGAACTGTTTTGGAGTCGGTTTACTTACCGTACCACGTACATATTCCTTTTCGGAGTCTGAAACATTCTGGAAAGTGTCGCTTATGTATTCCTCCGGGGTTACGGTTTCAATAATATTAGTTTCAACATTTATAGGATTACTGAGATAAAATGTTTGATTCTTTGACCGTTCACCACCACTACTAGGGAAAACCTTATACATAGAACTTTACCAGTAGCGCGGGTCAAAAAAGCACGCTGGTGCTAAGTAGCAGTAGCGCGCCTGTTCAAATCGCGCTGCAGATAAAGTTTTAGCAGTAGCGCGTCTTGTTCTAAACATGTTACTACTAAAATTCCCACGGCTTAGCCGATAGGCTACACATAGTAGTAGCGACATATATCGAACCGCGCTATCGCTACTTTCTTTGTAGCAGCGCGTTTTAATCTAAACTCGCTACTGCTAAAGGATATAAAATTAAATGGAAAGCAAATAGAAAGGTAATTGAAAATGAAAGAAATAGAATAAGGTGAAAGTAAAAAAAATAAAATGTGAAGAAAACTAAATGAAAAAGGGGAAAAAAGAGAAAGGAGTAGCAGTAGCGTGTATCCCAGAACGCGATGTAGCTAACGTAGCAGTAGTGCGCTTTCTGGAACGCGCTACTGCTACTTCTGACTTAACCACGGGGTTCGTCCTTCCCCACGGCCACTTCCCCCAAATCCAGCTCTCCACTCTCGCTGCCGCTGTCGCCCGTCGGCCGCCGCGCGCTCTCCGCACACCCTCTATGCCGCCCCCGACCCCAGATTCAACATCGCCCCCGCCCCCGACCTCAACGCCGCCCCGACCCCGACCTCAACGCCGCCATCCTCCGCGCGCCCAAGCCCCGACCCCGACCTCGACGCCGCCTGCCTCTCCCTCGTTGCAGCCACCCGAGGTGAGCACGCCTGCTCCTCCCTATCCCCTACCTCTGCCTAGGGTTTCTTTATATTTTAGTTGCATCAAATTAGTTAGGGTTCATGTAAGGGTGGAAACGAATCGGATGCGGATGCGGCTCAAATGAGTTAGGGTTCATGTAAGGGTGGAAAGGAATCAAATTTCTAAGATGAATCATAAAATGAGTAAAATTTGACCACTTATTTCACTTTATAGTTGGATAATTGGAATATCCGCTACCACTTTCCACCCCTAGCTTCATCAAATTATATGGTAATTAGGGCAGTAGTTCCTAAGTACTAATTAGTTAGTAAGAACTAGGTACTAATTAGGTACTAGTTTATTTTTATTTATAGTAAGTTTATTTTTAATAAGAACTAGTTGAATTAATAGAACTAGTTAGTAAGAACTTGTTGCTATTTTTTAGTTAAAGCAATTTTTCCCGCATCGACGTGGACGATGCCTATCCCGCATCCTCGTCGTCGAGTCGGTGGAGGACGACACCTGCTTGACCAGATGGGCCATGTCCGGGACTGGGCTCCGCCGGGGTGGTACTGGGAGGCGCTACCTACCGAGGGCGTAGGTTGGTGAGGAGCTAGCCTGTCGTTGACTCGAACCTTCTTTGGTGGCGGTCGCGTGGGCCAGTGATGGTCCAGAGGCTCGAGGACCCCGCGGATGTGGTGCGTCACCGTGTCAGTGAGGAGGACGCGCACGTCCGTCGCTACTTGTTTGCGTTGGAGCACAAGTTCTCCAATATCTGGCAGGTTCTCCAAGGATCTCATTGGAGCTATGATCCCGTGATGGTTCCTTCTCTGTGGGTGTCCACCGCCCGCGCCGATACCTGTCTTGTGCTAGGGTTTTAGTTGTATTAGTGATGTTATATGTATGACACTATTCAGGATGTATTAGCGATAATATTCGATGATGTACGGACGCATGAGATGATTTACTTTTGCTTATTGAATGCATGCTAATTTGAGTCCTATAAGATATTTTGAAATGTATATCTTGTGTTGCTCAAATAGGATATGTGCTTGCCCAAGTGGCCGATCATGTTTGCAGGTTACACCTCCGAGTGGCCTATGTTTTGCCGGAGTGTTGATTCATTTCTGTTCCGGCAAATTTCAGGCGCTCGATATGTCCTATTTTAGCAAAGGTCATGCCGGATTTTTCCGTGAATTTTGGCATGACTTGTGCCAGAATATGTAGGAAATATCGAGTGCCCCGGATTTGTGTGTTGAGTATCCTGGTAGTTGTATTCGATCGATTTTCAATTAATGTTTTAACTATGAACATAGGAAATGTCTGACGATGAAAAGGATTTCGGTATTTGCAAATACTGCGAAGACGAGTGCGGCCTGTGCGACGGAATCTTCCTAGATGATGATAGGCACTTCAGCATCAAGCTGGAGGAGAACTTTGAAGTGGATACAGTAAGTCACAACGACAAGTCTTTTTTCGTTATTAAGGATGACATTTGCTTCAACTTATAATTTAAGCATGACATTAAGCATGACAAGTCTTTTTTTACTATTCTACTAGCGTATCCCCTGCCATGCAAGAGTTTTTGTATTGGATAAGATAGGTTTCAGTCGTACTATGGAGGAAAAGAAAGTTTACTTGAAGACCGAGCATGGTTATATTTTCCACGCAAAATTATACAATTTAGATGACTACACCTATTTTGGATGCAAAACATGGCGAGCACTATGCAAGACTTATGCATTTGAGCCTGATATGGTTATCACCTTTGATATTCGTCCGGAAGATGATATTGAAGGTAATACCGACATCTGGGTCGATGTGCAGACGCCTCCAGTTATACCATTATGTAAGTTTCTCAACCATATTTATGTCTTTGATATTGTTTATTCAAAAATAGTTGACAACTAATTTGTATTGTCAGCTTATTTCGGTGCAAGCAAACATGTCCAGCGCTTGGTAGACAGGACCTACTACTGTCCCGAGGCTGAACTAAACTGCGAGGAGCTAAGTCATTATGTTTCATGGCTTGAGGATCTTGATAATGTCAAGACAAATTTTCTTCCCGCACTTAGAAATGTTAGTACTGAAAATGTGCGACCAATAGTGTTCGTAATGAACTACGGTCACATCTATTTAAGAAGGATGGTAAGATTTTTACTATTTGTCCTCAGTGCATCTTTTCCATACATTATTTTTGAAGCTAAACTTCATTGCTAAGTATGTTACCATACAATGTTCTTCAACAGGGACTCCCGATGAATGTTGTGCCTTATGGGGATCGAGACTAAAGGTACCATGAGTATTATTAGCTTACGGCCAAGATATCCTACATATTACTTTAGTGCATTCAATATTAGCGACGGATGCTTAATAGTGCAAGACTGGACCAAATGTGTGATGGAGAAGCGCAGAGAAGTACTAGGGGGCAGCAAAGCGATGCGCTACCCACGATTAGGAGACAGGTTCATATGCATGCTTCAACTTGATCAAGGAGGAGAGCTATGTTGGGGAACGTTGCAGAAAACAAAAAATTTCCTACTCGTTTCACCAAGATCATCTAGGAGTTCATCTAGCAACGAGCGATTAGATGCATCTACATACCTTTGTAGATCGCGCACGGAAGCGTTCAAAAGAACGGTGATGATGTAGTCGTACTCGACGTGATCCAAATCACCGATGACCAGTGCCGAACGGACGGCACCTCCGCGTTCAACACACGTACGGGACGGGAGACGTCTCCTCCTTGATCCAGCAAGGGGGAAGGAGAGGTTGATGAAGATCCAGCAGCACGACGGCGTGGTGGTGGATGCAGGGCGTCACAGCAGCAGGGCTTCGCCGAGACTACGAGGGAGAGACGTAACGGGGGGAGATGGAGGCGCCAGGGGCTGGTGT
>NC_041380.1:88926124-88960915 GCF_002162155.2 Triticum dicoccoides | reverse complement strand
AAGACAATTATCATGAACAAGGAAATATAATAATAATGCTTTTATTATTGCCTCTAGGGCATATTTCCAACAGTCTCCCACTTGCACTAGAGTCAATAATCTAGTTACATTGTGATGAATCGAACACCCATGGAATTCTGGTGTTGATCATGTTTTGCTCTAGGGAGAGGTTTAGTCAACGGATCTGCTACATTCAGGTCCGTATGTACTTTACAAATCTCTATGTCTCCATCTTGAACATTTTCACGAATGGAGTTGAAGCGACGCTTGATGTGCCTTGTCTTCTTGTGAAACCTGGGCTCCTTGGCAAGTGCAATAGCTCCAGTGTTGTCACAGAAGAGCTTGATTGGCCCCGACGCATTGGGTATGACTCCTAGGTCGGTGATGAACTCCTTCACCCATATTGCTTCATGTGCTGCCTCCGAGGCTGCCATGTATTCCGCTTCACATGTAGATCCCGCCACGACGCTTTGCTTGCAATTGCACCAGCTTACTGCCCCACCATTCAAAATATACACGTATCCGGTTTGTGACTTAGAGTCATCCAGATCTGTGTCGAAGCTAGCGTCGACGTAACCCTTTATGACGAGCTCTTCGTCACCTCCATAAATGAGAAACATTTCCTTAGTACTTTTCAGGTACTTCAGGATATTCTTGACCGCTGTCCAGTGTTCCTTGCCGGGATTACTTTGGTACCTTCCTACCAAACTGACGGCAAGGTTAACATCAGGTCTGGTACACAACATGGCATACATAATAGAACCTATGGCTGAGGCATAGGGGATGACGCTCATCTCTTCTATATCTTCTGCCGTGGTCGGACATTGAGCTGAGCTCAATTTCATACCTTGTAACACAGGCAAGAACCCCTTCTTGGATTGATCCATATTGAACTTCTTCAATATCTTATCAAGGTATGTGCTTTGTGAAAGACCTATGAGGCGTCTCGATCTATCTCTATAGATTTTGATGCCTAATATATAAGCAGCTTCTCCAAGGTCCTTCATTGAAAAACTTTTATTCAAGTAGGCCTTGATGCTGTCCAAGAGTTCTATATCATTTCCCATCAACAGTATGTCATCTACATATAATATGAGAAATGCTACAGAGCTCCCACTCACTTTCTTGTAAACGCAGGCTTCTCCATAAGTCTGTGTAAACCCAAACGCTTTGATCATATCATCAAAGCGAATGTTCCAACTCCGAGATGCCTGCACCAGCCCATAAATCGAGCGTTGGAGCTTGCACACTTTGTCAGCATTCTTAGGATCGACAAAACCTTCCGGCTGTATCATATACAATTCTTCCTTAAGGAAACCATTAAGGAATGCCGTTTTGACGTCCATTTGCCATATTTCGTAATCATAGAATGCGGCAATTGCTAACATGATTCGGACGGACTTCAGCTTCGCTACCGGTGAGAAAGTCTCATCGTAGTCAACCCCTTGAACTTGTCGATAACCCTTAGCGACAAGCCGAGCTTTATAGATGGTCACATTACCATCCGCGTCTGTCTTCTTCTTAAAGATCCATTTATTTTCTATGGCTCGCCGCTCAACGGGCAAGTCAGTCAAAGTCCATACTTTGTTTTCATACATGGATCCTATCTCGGATTTCATGGCTTCTAGCCATTTGTCGGAATCCGGGCCCGCCATCGCTTCTTCATAGTTCGAAGGTTCACCGTTGTCTAACAGCATGATTTCCAAGACAGGGTTGCCGTACCACTCTGGTGCGGAACGTGTCCTTGTGGACCTTCGAATTTCAGTAGGGGCTTGATCAGAAGTATCTTGATCATTGTCATTTACTTCCTCTCTAGTCGGTGCAGGCACCTCAGGAACATTTTCTTGAGTTGCGCCATTTTCCGGTTCAAGAGGTAATACTTCATCAAGCTCTACTTTCCTCCCACTTACTTCTTTCGAGAGAAACTCTTTCTCCAGAAAGGACCCATTCTTGGCAACAAAGATCTTGCCTTCGGATCTGAGGTAGAAGGTGTACCCAATAGTTTCTTTTGGGTATCCTATGAAGACGCATTTTTCCGACTTGGGTTCGAGCTTTTCAGGTTGAAGTTTCTTGACATAAGCATCGCATCCCCAAACTTTCAGAAACGACAGCTTAGGTTTCTTCCCAAACCATAATTCATACGGTGTCGTCTCAACGGATTTCGACGGAGCCCTATTTAAAGTGAATGCGGCAGTCTCTAAAGCATAGCCCCAAAAGGAAAGCGGTAAATCGGTAAGAGACATCATAGATCGCACCATATCTAACAGAGTGCGATTACGACGTTCGGACACACCATTACGCTGAGGTGTTCCAGGCGGCGTGAGTTGTGAAACTATTCCACATTTTCTTAAGTGTGCCCCAAACTCGTGACTCAAGTATTCTCCTCCACGATCTGATCGTAGAAACTTGATTTTCCTGTCACGTTGATTTTCAACCTCACTCTGAAATTCCTTGAACTTTTCAAAGGTTTCAGACTTGTGTTTCATTAAGTAGATATACCCATACCTACTTAAATCATCAGTGAGGGTGAGAACATAACGATAGCCACCGCGAGCCTCAACACTCATTGGACCGCACACATCGGTATGTATGATTTCCAATAAGTCGGTTGCTCGCTCCATTGTTCCTGAGAACGGAGTCTTGGTCATTTTACCCATAAGGCATGGTTCGCACGTTCAAATGATTCATAATCAAGAGACTCTAAAAGTCCATCAGCATGGAGCTTCTTCATGCGTTTGACACCTATGTGACCAAGGCGGCAGTGTCACAAGTATGTGGGACTATCATTATCAACTTTACTTCTTTTGGTACTCACATTATGAACATGTGTAGCATCACGTTCGAGATTCATAAAGAATAAACCATTCACCATAGGAGCATGACCATAAAACATATCTCTCATAAAAATGGAACAACCATTATTCTCAGATTTAAAAGAGTAGCCATCTCGAATTAAACGAGATCCCGATACAATGTTCATGCTCAAAGCTGGCACTAAATAACAATTATTAAGGTTTAAAACTAATCCCGAAGGGAGATGCAGAGGTAGCGTGCCGACGGCGATCACATTGACCTTGGAACCATTCCCGACGCGCATCGTCACCTCGTCCTTTGCCAGTTTCCGCTTATTCCGCAGCCCCTGCTTTGAGTTACAAATGTGAGCAACTGCACCGGTATCAAATACCCAGGAGCCACTACGGGCACTAGTAAGGTACACATCAATTACATGTATATCACATATACCTCTTGTTTTGCCGGCCTTCTTATCCGCTAAGTACTTAGGGCAGTTCCGCTTCCAGTGACCGCTTCCCTTGCAATAAAAGCACTCAGTGGGCTTGGGTCCATTCTTTGGCTTCTTCCCGGCAGCTTGCTTGCCGGGCGCGGCAACCTCCTTGCCGTCCTTCTTGAAGTTCCTTTTACCCTTGCCTTTCTTGAACTTAGTGGTTTTATTGACCATCAACACTTGATGTTCCTTCCTGACTTCTACCTCTGCTGATTTCAGCATAGCAAATACTTCAGGAATGGTCTTTTCCATCCCCTGCATATTGAAGTTCATCACAAAGCTCTTGTAGCTTGGTGGAAGCGACTGGAGGATTCTGTCAATGACCGCATCATCCGGGAGATTAACTCCCAGCTGAGTCAAGCGGTTATGCAACCCAGACATAGTGAGTATGTGCTCACTGACAGAACTGTTTTCCTCCATCTTACAGCTGAAGAATTTGTCGGAGACTTCATATCTCTCGACCCGGGCATGAGCTTGGAAAACCATTTTCAGCTCTTCGAACATCTCATATGCTCCATGTCTCTCAAAACGCTTTTGGAGCCCCGGCTCTAGGCTGTATAGCATGCCGCACTGAACGAGGGAGTAGTCATCGAAACGTGCCTGCCAAGCGTTCATAACATCTTGTTCTGCAGGGAGAACGGGTGCGTCACCAAGCGGTGCTTGTAGGACATAATCTTTCTTGGCAGCTATGAGGATGATCCTCAGGTTCCGGACCCAGTCCGTATAGTTGCTGCCATCGTCTTTCAGCTTGGTTTTCTCTAGGAACGCGTTGAAGTTGAGGACTACGTTGGCCATTTGATCTACAAGACATATTGCAAAGATTTTAGACTAAGTTCATGATAATTAAGTTCAACTAATCAAATTATTAGTGAACTCCCACTTAGATTAGACATCCCTCCAGTCATCTAAGTATTACATGATCCGAGTTAAACTAGACCGTGTCCGATCATCACGTGAGACGGACTAGTCAACGTCGGTGCACATCTTCATGTTGATCGTATCTACTATACGACTCATGCTCGACCTTTCGGTCTTCTGTGTTCCGAGGCCATGTCTGTACATGCTAGGCTCGTCAAGTCAACCTAAGTGTTTGCTTGTGTAAATCTGTCTTACACCCGTTGTATGTGAATGTCTGAATAAAACACCCGATCATCACGTGGTGTTTTGAAACAGCGAACTGTCGCAACGGTGCACAGTTAGGGGGAACACTTCTTGAAATTATTGTGAGGGATCATCTTATTTACTACCGTCGTTCTAAGTAAACAAGATGCAAAACATGATAAACATCACATGCAATCAAATAATAAGCGTGACATGATATGGCCATTATCACATAGCTCCTTTGATCTCCATCTTGGGGCTCCATGATCATCTTGTCACCGGCTTGACACCATGATCTCCATCATCGTGTCTCCATGAAGTTGCTCGCCAACTATTACTTCCACTACTATGGCTAACGCGTTTAGCAATAAAGTAAAGTAATTTAAATGGCGTTTCTTGATGACACGCAGGTCATATAAAAGAATAAAGACAACTCCTATGGCTCCTGCCGGTTGTCATACTCATCGACATGCAAGTCGTGAATCCTATTACAATAGCATGAACATATCATACATCACATATAGATCATTCATCATTCATCACAGCTTTGGCCATATCATATCACAAACCACTTGCTGCAAAAACAAGTTAGACGTCCTCTAATTGTTGTTGCAAGTTTTACGTGGCTGAATTAGGGTTCTAGCAAGAACGTTTTCTTACCTACGTTAAAGCCACAACGTGATTTGTCAACTTCTATTTACCCTTCATAAGGACCCTGTTCATCGGTTCCGCTCCAACTAAAGTAGGAGAGACAGACACCCGCCAGCCACCTTATGCAACTAGTGCATGTTAGTCGGTGGAACCGGTCTCACGCAAGCGTACGTGTAAGGTTCGTCCGGGCCGCTTCATCCCACAATACCGCTGAAGCAAGAAAGGACTAGTAACGGCAAGAAAGTTGACAAATCGACGCCCACAACAAATTGTGTTCTACTCGCGCAAGAAGAACTACGCATAGACCTAGCTCATGATGCCACTGTTGGGGTACGTTGCAGAAAACAAAAATTTTCCTACTCGTTTCACCAAGATCATCTAGGAGTTCATCTAGCAACGAGCGATTAGATGCATCTACATACCTTTGTAGATCGCGCACGGAAGCGTTCAAAAGAACGGTGATGATGTAGTCGTACTCGACGTGATCCAAATCACCGATGACCAGCGCCAAACGGACGGCACCTCCGCGTTCAACACACGTACGGGACGGGAGACGTCTCCTCCTTCTTGATCCAGCAAGGGGGAAGGAGAGGTTGATGAAGATCCAGCAGCACGACGGCGTGGTGGTGGATGCAGGGCGTCACAGCAGCAGGGCTTCGCCGAGACTACGAGGGAGAGACGTAACGGGGGGAGATGGAGGCGCCAGGGGCTGGTGTGAAATCCCTCCTCTCCCCCCCACTATATATAGGGGTGCCAAGGGGGGGGGGCGCCGGCCCTAGTAGATGGCATCTACTAGGGGGGGCGGCGGCCAAGGGGAGGTTTCCCTCCCCCCCAAGGCACCTAGGGGTGCCTTCCACCACATGGACTCTTCCATGGTGGAAACCCTAGGCGCATGGGCCTATAGGGGCTGGTGCCCTTGGCCCATCTAGGCCAAGGCGCACCCCCTACAGCCCATGTGGCCCCCCGGGACAGGTGGCCCCACCCAGTGGACCCCCGGGACCCTTCCGGTGGTCCCGGTACAATACCGATAACCCCGAAACTTGTCCCGATGCCCGAAATAGCACTTCCTATATATAATTCTTTACCTCCGGACCATTCCGGAACTCCTCGTGACGTCCGGGATCTCATCCGGGACTCCGAACAACATTCGGGTTTCTGCATATACATATCTTCATAACCCTACCATCACCGAACCTTAAGTGTGTAGACCCTACGGGTTCGGGAGACAAGCAGACATGACCGAGACGACTCTCCGGTCAATAACCAATAGCGGGATCTGGATACCCATGTTGGCTCCCACATGCTCCACGATGATCTCATCGGATGAACCATGATGTCGAGGATTTAATCAATCCCGTATGCTATTCCCTTTGTCTATTGATATGTTACTTGCCCGAGATTCGATCGTCGGTATCCCAATACCTCGTTCAATCTCGTTACCGGCAAGTCACTTTACTCGTACCGTAATGCATGATCCCGTGACCAGACACTTGGTCACTATGAGCTCATTATGATGATGCATTACCGAGTGGGCCCAGTGATACCTCTCCGTCATACGGAGTGACAAATCCCAGTCTTGATCCATGTCACCCAACAGACACTTTCGGAGATACCCGTAGTCTACCTTTATAGTCACCCAGTTACGTTGTGACGTTTGGCATACCCAAAGCACTCCTACGGTATCCGGGAGTTACACAATCTCATGGTCTAAGGAAAAGATACTTTGACATTGGAAAACTCTAGCAAACGAACTATACGATCTTGTGCTATGTTTAGGATTGGGTCTTGTCCATCACATCATTCTCCCAATGATGTGATCTCGTTATCAATGACATCCAGTGTCCATAGTCAGGAAACCATGACTATCTGTTGATCAACGAGCTAGTCAACTAGAGGCTCACTAGGGACATGTTGGTGTCTATTATTCACACATGTATTACGATTTCCGGATAACACAATTATAGCATGAATAAAGACAATTATCATGAACAAGGAAATATAATAATAATGCTTTTATTATTGCCTCTAGGGCATATTTCCAACAAGCTACACATGTTTTATGTTATTTTACCTAAGAGAGAGCAGCAGGAGTGATTAGCTAGCTAGAAATGAGTTTGAGGATGATGATGTGCTACACTATTACTATGATGATAAAATAGCTAGTGTTGGTGGTAATGACTATGATGATTATTATTAGCTAGTGTTAGTGGTGATTAAATAAATATTGTTGGTGGTAATGACTATGATGATGATTAAATAGCTTGTGCTGGCGGATTAGATTCAAGTGGAGGCAACATGTGGTGCACATCGAAAGTACTACTAGTCCAAACTAGATCAAGTTTGGATTAGTAGTATACTTTTGACATGCACCACATATTGCCTCCACTTGAACCTAATCCAACTTCATTTGACACACTGTTATGGACATAATGATGTAAACCTCATAACTGGTATTGTACCAATATTTGTACGATGGTGCATAAATACACTAAAAATAAAAAATAAAAAAAGAATACTAGTAGCGATGGAGAGAAAACACGCTGCCAGTAGTTACATTAGTAGTAGCGTGGGAGTGAACAAACGTTGCAGCTATTTGTCCTAGCAGTAGCGCGTGCGGGCACGCGTTACTGCTAAGCAATAGCTGTAGCGCCTTATTAGTAGCGCGCCTACCGCGCTACTAGTGAGCACAAAACCAACGCTACTGCTAGGGTTTTCCCTAGTAGTGCACCCTCGGATATGCGCCTTCGAAGTTGTTGATTTTTATGGCACCGGAACAGTAGACCTCCTCGATAACGTAAGGGGCTTCCCATTTAGAGAGAAGTTTGCCTGCAAAAAATCTTAAATGAGAGTTGTATAGCAATACATAATCACCTACATTAAACTCACGCTTTTGTATCCTTTTGTCATGCCATTTTTTAACTCTTTCTTTAAACAACTTGGCATTTTCATACGCCTGGGTTCTCCATTCATCAAGTGAGCTAATGTCAAATAAACTCTTCTCACCGGCAAGTTTGAAGTCATAGTTGAGCTCTTTAATGGCCCAATATGCCTTATGTTCTAGTTCAAGAGGTAAGTGACATGCTTTACCATAAACAATTTTATACGGAGACATACCCATAGGATTTTTTGTATGCAGTTCTATAGGCCCATAATGCATCATCAAGTTTCTTGGACCAATTCTTTCTAAATCTATTAACAGTCTTTTGCAAAATTAATTTGAGCTCTCTGTTACTTAATTCTACTTGACCACTGGACTGTGGGTGATATGGAGATGCAATTATATGATTAACATCATACTTAGCAAGCATTTTACGAAAGGCACCATGAATAAAATGTGAACCACCATCAGTCATTAAATATCTAGGGACTCCAAACCTCGGGAAAATAACTTCTTTAATCATCTTAATAGAGGTGTTATGATCAGCACTACTAGTTGGAATAGCTTCTACCCACTTAGTAACGTAATCAAAAGCAACTAAAATATGTGTATACCCATTAGAGGAAGGAAAAGGTCCCATATAATCAAAGCCCCAAACATCAAATGGTTCAATAACAAGTGAATAATTCATAGGCATTTCTTGACGTCTACTAATATTACTAATTCTTTGACATTCATCACAAGACAAGACAAACTTATGGGCATCCTTGAGGAGAGTAGGCGAATAAAAACTGGATTGCAATACCTTGTGTGTAGGTCTATCTCCAGCATGGTGTCCTCCATAAGCCTCGGAGTGACACTTGCGTCGGATCTGTTCCTGTTCAAGCTCGGGTACACAACGTCTAATAACACCATCTACTCCTTTATAAAGATGTGGGTCATCCCAAAAGTAATTATCAAATCATAGAAGAACCTTTTCTTTTGCTGGTATGTGAAACTAGGTGGTATAAATTTAGCAACAATATAATTAGCATAATCAGCATACCATGGAGCAGTACGAGAAGCATTTATGACATTTAATTGTTCATCAGGAAAGCTATCATCAATAGGTAGTGGGTCATCAAGAACATTTTCTAACCTAGACAAGTTATCTGCAACAGGGTTCTCAGCTCCCTTTCTATCAATAATATGTGAATCAAATTCTTGTAGCAAGAGAACCCATCTAATAAGTCTAGGTTTAGCATCTTTCTTTTCCATAAGGTATTTAATAGCAGCACGATCAGTGTGAATAGTTACTTTAGAATCAACAATATAAGGTCTGAACTTATTGTTGGGGAACGTTGCAGAAAACAAAAAATTTCCTACGGTTTCACCAAGATCCATCTATGAGTTCATCTAGCAACGAGTGATCGGATTGCATCTACATACCTTCGTAGATCACGCGCGGAAGCGTTCAAAGAACGGGGATGAGGAAGTCGTACTCGACGTGATCCAAATCACCGGAGATCCTAGCGCCGAACGGACGGCACCTCCGTGTTCAACACACGTACGGTCAGCGTGACGTCTCCTCCTTCTTGATCCAGCAAGGGGGAAGGAGAGGTTTATGAAGATCCAGCAGCACGACGGCGTGGTGGTGGATGCAGCAGTCACCGCAGCAGGGCTTCGCTGTTCTTCTGCGAGAGGGAGAGGTGTAGCAGGGGAGAGGGAGGCGCCAAGAATCAAGGGTGCGGCTACCCCTCCCTCCCCCCTTTATATAGGCCCCCTAGGGGGTGCACCGGCCCTAGGAGATGGGATCTCCTAGGGGGGGCGGCGGCCAAGGGGTGGAGTGCCCCCCAAGCCAGGTGGGCGCCCCCCCCCACCCTAGGGTTCCCAACCCTAGGCACATGGGGTGGGCCAAGGGGGGCGCACCAGCCCACTATGGGCTGGTTCCCCTCCCCAATTTAGCCCATGGGGCCCTCCGGGATGGGTGGCCCCACCCGATGGACCCCCGGGACCCTTCCGGTGGTCCCGGTACAATACCGATGATCCCGGAAACTCTCCCGATGGCAGAAACTGCACTTCCTATATATAATTCTTCACCTCCGGACCATTCCGTAACTCCTCGTGACGTCCGGGATCTCATCTGGGACTCCGAACAACTTTTGGGTTACTGCATATTCATATCTCTACAACCCTAGCATCACCGAACCTTAAGTGTGTAGACCCTATGGGTTCGAGAGGCATGTAGACATGACCGAGACGGCTCTCCGGTCAATAACCAACAGGGGAACTCTATACCCATGTTGGCTCCCACATGCTCCTCGATGATCTCATCGGATGAACCACGATGTCAAGGATTCAAGCAACCCCGTATACAATTCCCTTTGTCAATCGGTATGTTACTTGCCCGAGATTCGATCGTCGGTATCCCAATACCTCGTTCAATCTCGTTACCAGCAAGTCACTTTACTCGTACGGTAATGCATGATCCCGTGACCAGACACTTGGTCACTTTGAGCTCATTATGATGATGCATTACCGAGTGGGCCCAGAGATACCTCTCCATCATATGGAGTGACAAATCCCAGTCTTGATCCGTGTCAACCCAACAGACACTTTCGGAGATACCCGTAATATACCTTTATAGTCACCCAGTTATGTTGTGACGTTTGGTACACCCAAAGCACTCCTACGGCATCCGGGAGTTACACGATCTCATGGTCTAAGGAAAAGATACTTGACATTGGAAAAACTCTAGCAAACGAACTATACGATCTTTTGCTATGTTTAGGATTGGGTCTTGTCCATCACATCATTCTCCCAATGATGTGATCTCGTTATCAATGACATCCAATGTCCATAGTCAGGAAACCATGACTATCTGTCGATCAACGAGCTAGTCAACTAGAGGCTTACTAGGGACATGTTGGTGTCTATGTATTCACACATGCATTACGATTTCCGGATAACACAATTATAGCATGAATAAAAGACAATTATCATGAACAAGGAAATATAATAATAATCCTTTTATTATTGCCTCTAGGGCATATTTCCAACAGTCTCCCACTTGCACTAGAGTCAATAATCTAGTTACATTGTGATGAATCGAACACCCATGGAATTCTGGTGTTGATCATGTTTTGCTCTAGGGAGAGGTTTAGTCAACGGATCAGCTACATTCAGGTCCGTATGTACTTTACAAATATCTATGTCTCCATCTTGAACATTTTCACGAATGGAGTTGAAGCGACGCTTGATGTGCCTGGTCTTCTTGTGAAACCTGGGCTCCTTGGCAAGTGCAATAGCTCCAGTGTTGTCACAGAAGAGTTTGATCGGCCCCGACGCATTGGGTATGACTCCTAGGTCGGTGATGAACTCCTTCACCCAAATTGCTTCATGCGCTCCCTCCGAGGCTGCCATGTACTCCGCTTCACATGTATATCCCGCCACGACGCTCTGCTTGCAACTGCACCAGCTTACTGCCCCATCATTCAAAATATACACGTATCCGGTTTGTGACTTAGAGTCATCCAGATCTGTGTCGAAGCTAGCATCGACGTAACCCTTTACGACGAGCTCTTCGTCACCTCCATAAACAAGAAACATTTCCTTAGTCCTTTTCAGGTACTTCAGGATATTCTTGACCGCTGTCCAGTGTTCCTTGCCGGGATTACTTTGGTCCTACCTACCAAACTTACGACAAGGTTTACATCAGGTCTGGTACACAGCATGGCATACATAATAGAACCTATGGCTGAGGCATAGGGGATGACACTCATCTCTTCTATATCTTCTGCCGTGGTCGGACATTGAGCTGAGCTCAATTTCACACCTTGCAACACAGGCAAGAACCCCTACTTAGACTGATCCATATTGAACTTCTTCAATATCTTATCAAGGTATGTGCTTTGTGAAAGACCTATGAGGCGTCTTGATCTATCTCTATAGATCTTGATGCCTAATATATAAGCAGCTTCTCCAAGGTCCTTCATTGAAAAACTCTTATTCAAGTAGGCCTTAATGCTGTCCAAAAGCTCTATATCATTTCCCATCAAAAGTATGTCATCTACATATAATATGAGAAATGCTACAGAGCTCCCACTCACTTTCTTGTAAACGCAGGCTTCTCCATAAGTCTGCATAAACCCAAACGCTTTGATCATCTCATCAAAGCGAATGTTCCAACTCCGAGATGCTTGCACCAGCCCATAAATCGAGCGTTGGAGCTTGCACACCTTGTCAGCATTCTTAGGATTGACAAAACCTTCCGGCTGCATCCTATACAATTCTTCCTTAAGGAAACCATTAAGGAATGTCGTTTTGACGTCCATTTGCCATATCTCATAATCATAGAATGCGGCAATTGCTAACATGATTCGGACGGACTTCAGCTTTGCTACCGGTGAGAAAGTCTCATCGTAGTCAACCCCTTGAACTTGTCGATACCCCTTAGCGACAAGCCGAGCTTTATAGATGGTCACATTACCATCCGCGTCTGTCTTCTTCTTAAATATCCATTTATTTTTCTATGGCTCACCGCTCAACGGGCAAGTCAGTCAAAGTCCATACTTCGTTTTCATACATGGATCCTATCTCGGATTTCATGGCTTCCAGCCATTTGTCAGAATCCGGGCCCGCCATCGCTTCTTCATAGTTTGAAGGTTCACCGTTGTCTAACAACATGATTTCCAAGACATGGTTGCCGTACCACTCTGGTGCGGAATGTGTCCTTGTGGACCTACGAAGTTCAGTAGCAACTTGATCTGAAGTTTCATGATCATCATCATTAACTTCCTCTCTAGTCGGTGCAGGCACTTCAGGAACATTTTCTTGAGTTGCGCCATTTTCTGGTTCAAGAGGTAATACTTCATCAAGTTCTACTTTCCTCCCACTTATTTCTTTCGAGAGAAACTCCTTCTCTAGAAAAGATCCATTCTTGGCAACAAAGATCTTGCCTTTGGATCTGACGTAGAAGGTATACCCAATAGTTTCTTTAGGCTATCCTATGAAGACGCATTTTTCCGACTTGGGTTTGAGCTTTTCAGGTTGAAGTTTCTTGACATAAGCATCGCATCCCCAAACTTTTAGAAACGACAGCTTAGGTTTCTTCCCAAACCATAACTCATACGGTGTTGTCTCAACGGATTTTGACGGAGCCCTATTTAAAGTGAATGCGGCAGTCTCTAAAGCATAGCCCCAAAATGATAGCGGTAAGTCGGTAAGAGACATCATAGATCGCACCATATCTAATAGAGTGCGATTACGACGTTCGGACACACCATTATGCTGAGGTGTTCCAGGCGGCGTGAGTTGTGAAACTATTCCACATTTTATTAAGTGTGTGCCAAATTCGTGACTCAAGTATTCTCCCCCACGATCTGATCGCAAGAACTTGATTTTCCTGTCACGTTGATTTTCAACCTCACTCTGAAATTCCTTGAACCTTTCAAAGGTCTTAGACTTGTGTTTCATTAAGTAGACATACCCATATCTACTCAAGTCATTAGTGAGGGTGAGAACATAACGATAACCACCGCAAGCCTCAACACTCATTGGACCGCACACATCAGTATGTATGATTTCCAGTAAGTTGGTTGCTTGCTCCATTGTTCCTGAGAACGGAGTCTTGGTCATTTTACCCATGAGGCATGGTTCGCACGTGTCAAATGATTCGTAATCAAGAGACTCTAAAAGTCCATCTGCATGGAGCTTCTTCATGCGTTTGACACCTATGTGACCAAGGCGGCAGTGCCACAAGTATGTGGGACTATCATTATCAACCTTACATCTTTTGGTACTCACACTATGAATATGTGTAGCATTACGCTCGAGATTCATTAAGAATAAACCATTGACCAGCAGGGCATGACCTTAAAACATATCTCTCATATAAATAGAACAACCATTATTCTCGGATTTAAATGAGTAGCCATCTCATATTAAACGAGATCCTGATACAATGTTCATGCTCAAACTTGGCACTAAATAACAATTATTGAGGTTCAAAACTAATCCCGTAGGTAAATGTAGAGGTAGTGTGCCGACGGCGATCACATCGACCTTGGAACCATTCCCGACGCGCATCGTCACCTCGTCCTTCGCCAGTCTCCGCTTATTCCGCAGCTCCTGCTTTGAGTTACAAATGTGAGCAACTGCACCGGTATCAAATACCCAGGAGATACTACGAGTACTGGTAAGGTACACATCAATTACATGTATATCACATATACCTTTCGTTTTGCCGGCCTTCTTGTCCGCTAAGTATTTGGGGCAGTTCCGCTTCTAGTGACCACTTTCCTTGCAATAAAAGCACTCAGTCTCGGGCTTGGGTCCATTCTTTGGCTTCTTCCCGGCAGCTTGCTTGCCAGGCGCGGCAACTCCCTTGCCGTCCTTCTTGAAGTTTTTCTTACCCTTGCCTTTCTTGAACTTAGTGGTTTTATTCACCATCAACACTTGATGTTCCTTTTTGACTTCTACCTCTGCTGATTTCAGCATTGCAAATACTTCAGGAATGGTCTTTTCCATCCCCTGCATATTGAAGTTCATCGCAAAGCTCTTGTAGCTCGGTGGAAGTGACTGAAGGATTCTGTCAATGGCCGCGTCATCCGGGAGATTAACTCCCAGCTGAGTCAAGCGGTTATGTAACCCTGACATAGTGAGTATGTGCTCACTGATAGAACTATTTTCCTCCATCTTACAGCTGAAGAACTTGTCGGAGACTTCATATCTCTCGACCCGGGCATGAGCTTGAAAAACCATTTTCAGCTCTTCGAACATCTCATATGCTCCGTGTCTCTCAAAACGCTTTTGGAGCCCCGGTTCTAAGCTGTAAAGCATGCCGCACTGAACGAGGGAGTAATCATCAGTACGTGTCTGCCAAGCGTTCATAACGTCTTGTTCTGCAGGGAGAACAGGTGCTTCACCTAGCGGTGCTTGTAGGACATAATCTTTCTTGACAGCTATGAGGATGATTCTCAGGTTCCGGACCCAGTCCGTATAGTTGCTGCCATCGTCTTTCAGCTTTGTTTTCTCTAGGACAACGTTGGACATTTGATCTACAATACATGTTGTAAAGATTTTAGACTAAGTTCATGATAATTAAGTTCATCTAAATCAAATTATTCAATGAACTCCCACTTAGATAGACATCCCTCCAGTCATCTAAGTATAACATGATCCGAGTTAACTAGGCCGTGTCTGATCATCACGTGAGACGGACTAGTCAACATCGGTGAACATCTTCATGTTGATCGTATCTTCTATATGACTCATGCTCGACCTTTCGGTCTTCTGTGTTCCGAGGCCATGTCTGTACATGCTAGGCTCGTCAAGTCAACCTAAGTGTTTGCATGTGTAAATCTGTCTTACACCCGTTGTATGTGAACGTTGGAATCTATCACACCCGATCATCACGTGGTGCTTCGAAACAACAAACTGTCGCAACGGTGCACAGTTAGGGGGAACACTTTCTTGAAATTATTATGAGGGATCATCTTATTTACTACCGTTGTTCTAAGTAAACAAGATGCAAAAACATGATAAACATCACATGCAATCAAATAATAATAGTGACATGATATGGCCAATATCACATAGCTCCTTTGATCTCCATCTTGGGGCTCCATGATCATCTTGTCACCGGCATGACACCATGATCTCCATCATCGTGTCTCCATGAAGTTGCTCGCCAACTATTACTTGTACTACCATGGCTAACACGTTTAGAAATAAAGTAAAGTAATTTACATGGCGTTTCTCAATGACACGCAGATCATACAAAAAAATAAAGACAACTCCTATGGCTCCTGTTGGTTGTCATACTCATCGACATGCAAGTCGTGATTCCTATTACAATAGCATGAACATCTCATACATCACATATATATCATTCATCATTCATCACAACTTTGGCCATATCACATCAAAAAACACTTGATGCAAAAACAAGTTAGACGTCCTCTAATTGTTGTTGCAAGTTTTACGTGGCTGCAATAGGGTTCTAGCAAGAACGTTTTCTTACCTACGTGAAAGCCACAACGTGATTTGTAAACTTCTATTTACCCTTCATAAGGATCCTTTTCATCGAATCCGCTCCAACTAAAGTGGGAGAGACAGACACCCGCCAGCCACCTTATGCAACTAGTGCATGTCAGTCGGTGGAACCGGTCTCATGGAAGCGTACGTGTAAGGTTGGTCTGGGCCGCTTCATCCCACAATACTGCTGAAGCAAAATAAGACTAGTAGCGGCAAGAAAGTTGACAACATCTACGCCCACAACAAATTGTGTTCTATTCGTGCAAAGAGAACTACGCATAGACCTAGCTCTGATACCACTGTTGGGAAACGTTGTAGAGAACAAAAAATTTCCTACGGTTTCACCAAGATCCATCTATGAGTTCATCTAGCAACGAGTGATCGGATTGTATCTACATACCTTTGTAGATCACGCGTGGAAGCGTTCAAAGAACGGGGATGAGGAAGTCGTACTCGACGTGATCCAAGTCACCGGAGATCCTAGCGCCAAACGGACGGCATCTCCATGTTCAACACACGTAAGGTCAGCGTGATGTCTCCTCCTTCTTGATCCAGCAAGGGGGAAGGCGAGGTTGATGAAGATCCAGCAACACGACGGCGTGGTGGTGGATGCAGCAGTCACCGCAGCAGGGCCTCGCTGTTCTTCTGCGAGAGGGAGAGGTGTAGCAGGGGAGAGGGAGGCGCCAAGAGTCAAGGGTGCGGCTGCCCCTCCTCCCCCCTTTATATAGGCCCCCTAGGGGGTGCGCCGGCCCTAGGAGATGGGATCTCCTAGGGGGGCGGCGGCCAAGGGGTGGAGTGCCCCCCAAGCCAGGTGGGGCGCCCCCCCACCCTAGGGTTCCCAACCCTAGGCGCATGGGGTGGGCCAAGGGGGGCACAACAGCCCACTATGGGCTGGTTCCCCTCCCCACTTTAGCCCATGGGGCCCTCCGGGATGGGTGGCCCCACCCGGTGGACCCCTGGGACCCTTCCGGTGGTCCCGGTACAATACCGGTGATCCCCGAAACTCTCCCGATGGCCGAAACTGCACTTCCTATATATAATTCTTCACCTTCGGACCATTCCGGAACTCCTCGTGACATCCGAGATCTCATCCGGGACTCCGAACAACTTTCGGGTTACTGCATATTCATATCTCTACAACCCTAGCGTCACCGAACCTTAAGTGTGTAGATCCTACGGGTTCGGGAGACATGTAGACATGACCGAGACGGCTCTCCGGTCAATAACCAACAACGGGATCTGGATACCCATGTTGGCTCCCACATGCTCCTCGATGATCTCATCGGATGAACCACGATGTCGAGGATTCAAGCAACCCCGTATACAATTCCCTTTGTCAATCGGTATGTTACTTGCCCGAGATTCGATCGTCGGTATCCCAATACCTCGTTCAATCTCGTTACCGGCAAGTCACTTTACTCGTACGGTAATGCATGATCCCGTGACCAGACACTTGGTCACTTTGAGCTCATTATGATGATGCATTACCGAGTGGGCCCAGAGATACCTCTCTGTCATACGGAGTGACAAATCCCAGTCTTGATCCGTGTCAACCCGACAGACACTTTCGGAGATACCCGTAATATACCTTTATAGTCACCCAGTTACGTTGTGACGTTTGGTACACCCAAAGCACTCCTACGGCATCCGGGAGTTACACGATCTCATGGTCTAAGGAAAAGATACTTGGCATTGGAAAAACTCTAGCAAACGAACTATACGATCTTGTGCTATGTTTAGGATTGGGTCTTGTCCATCACATCATTCTCCCAATGATGTGATCTCGTTATCAATGACATCCAATGTCCATAGTCAGGAAACCATGACTATCTATTGATCAACGAGCTAGTCAACTAGAGGCTTACTAGGGACATGTTGGTGTCTATGTATTCACACATGCATTACGATTTCCGGATAACACAATTATAGCATGAATAAAATACAATTATCATGAACAAGGAAATATAATAATAATCCTTTTATTATTGCCTCTAGGGCATATTTCCAACACTTATCACAAGCAAATACAACTGCTAAGAATTCTTTTTCAGTAGTAGCATAATTTCTCTGGGCATTGTCTAGAGTTTTACTAGCATATTGAATAACATTTAATTTCTTATCAACTCTTTGCCCTAGAACAGCACCTACAGGATAATCACTAGCATCACACATAATTTCAAAGGGTAAATTCCAATCAGGTGGCTGAAAGATAGGTGCAGAAATCAATGCTTTCTTAAGTATTTCAAATGCTTCTACACAATCATCATCAAAGACAAAAGGAATATCTTTTTGTAATAGATTAGTTAGAGGCCGAGAAATTTTTGAGAAGTCTTTAATGAACCTCCTATAAAAACCGGCATGACCGAGGAAACTTATTATACCTTTAATGTCCTTGGGACATGGCATCTTTTCAATAGCATCAACTTTAGCTTTGTCAACTTCAATACCTCTTTCAGAAATTTTATGTCCCAAACCAATACCTTCATTAACCATAAAGTGGCACTTCTCCCAATTCAAGACAAGATTAGTTTCTTCACATCTCTACAAAACTCAATCAAGGTTGCTTAAGCAATCATCAAAAGAGGATCCATAAACGGAGAAATCGTCCATGAAAACCTCACATGTCTTTTCATAAAAGTCAGAGAATATAGCCATCATGCATCTTTGAAAGGTATGAGGTGCATTACATAAACCAAAAGGCATACATCTATAAGCAAAAGTACCGAAAGGGCAAGTAAAAGTGGTCTTTGATTGATCATCAGCTGACACGAGTATTTGAGAGAAGCCAGAGTAACCATCTAGAAAGCAAAAATGTGTGTGTTTGGATAATCTTTCTAGCATTTGATCAATAAAAGGCAAAGGGTAATGATCTTTTTTTAGTAGCCTTATTTAATTTGCGGAAATCAATTACCATCCTATAACATGTAATAATTCTTTGCGGAATCAATTCATCTTTATCATTAGGAACAACAATAATACCTCCCTTCTTGGGGACACAATGAACAAGACTTACCCACTGACTATTAGCAACGGGATAAATTATACCTGCCTCAAGGAGCTTTAATATTTCCTTTCTTACCACTTCTTTCATCTTAGGATTCAACCGTCGTTGATGATCAATAACTGGTTTGGCGTCTTCCTCCAAATTTATTTTGTGTTGACATAGAGTGGGACTAATGCCCTTAAGATCATCAAGAGTATATCGAATAGCAGCACGATGCTTCTTCAGAGTTTTCAATAATTTCTCTTCGTCCTTCTCTGAAAGGTTAGCACTAATAATAACATAATATATTTTCTTTTCATCAAGATAAGCATATTTAAGAGTATCAGGTAATGGTTTAAGCTCAAACACGGGATCGCCCTTGGGTGGAGGGGGATCCCCTAGGATTTCAACTGGCAAGTTGTGTTTCAGAATAGGTCCCTGTTTAAAGAATACTTCATCTATTTCCCTTCTTTCATTCATGAACATATCATTTTCATGGTCTAGCAAATATTGTTCTAAAGGATCAGTAGGAGGCATGGCAATAGAAGCAAGACCAATAATTTCATCTTTACTAGGCAATTCTTTATCATGGGGTTGTCTATGAAATTTAGCACAATTAAACTCATGAGACATATCCCCTAAACCAACAGAAACAATATCCTTATTGCAGTCTATCTTAGCATTGACAGTATTCAAGAAGGGTCTACCAAATATAATGGGACAAAAGCTATATTGTGGGGAACCAAGAACAAGAAAATCAGCAGGATATTTAACCTTCCCAGACAAGACTTCAACATCTCTAACAATCCCAACTGGTGAAATAGTATCTCTATTGGCAAGCTTAATGGTAACATCGATATCTTCTATCTCAGCGGGTGCAATATCATGCATAATTTCTTTGTATAAGGAAATAGGTATTGCACTAGCACTAGCACCCATATCACATAAGCCATGATAACAATGATCTCCTATTTTAACAGAAATAACAGGCATGCCTACGACAGGTCTATGTTTATCTTTAGCACCAGGTTTAGCAATTCTAGCAGTCTCATCACAGAAGTAAATAACATGCCCATCAATATTATCGGCCAAGAGATCTTTAACCATAGCAACATTAGGTTCAACTTTAACTTGCTCAGGGGGTTTAGATGTCTTAATATTACTTCTGTTGACCATAGTTGAAGCTTTAGCATGATTCTTTATTCTAACAGGGAAATGTTGTTTCTCAACATAAGCAGTAGGAACAATAGGATCATTATAAGTGATAGTCTTTTCTTCAACTTTAATAGGTGCAACTACTTTTACTTCAATGGTAGGTTTATATTTAAACCACTTCTCTTTAGGGAGATTAATATGAGTAGCAAAGGATTTACAGAAAGAAGCTACTATCTCAAAGTCAAGTCCATATTTAGTGCTAAATTTACGGAAAACATCGGTATCCATAAAAGATTTAACACAATCAAACTTAGGTGTTATACCTGACTCCTTACCTTCGTCGAGATCCCAATCTTCAGAGTTGCGTTTAATTCTCTCCAATAAATTCCATTTGTATTCAATAGTCTTCATCATAAAGGAACCAGTACAAGAAGTATCAAGCATGGAGCGATTGTTGTCAGAAAGCCGAGCATAAAATTTTTGAATAATCATTTCTCTTGAGAGCTCATGATTGGGGCATGAATATAACATTGACTTAAGCCTCCCCCAAGCTTGAGCGATGCTTTCTCCTTCGCGAGGCCAAAAATTATATATATAATTACGATCACAATGAACAAGATGCATAGGATAAAACTTCTGATGGAATTCCAATTTTAACCGTTTGTAGTCCCATGATCCCATATCATCACATAGCCTATACCATGTCAATGCACCTCCCTTCAAAGATAAAGGGAAGACCTTCTTCTTGATAACATCATCGGGCATACCTGCAAGCTTAAATAATCCACAAACTTCATCCACATAGATTAAGTGTAAATCGGGATGCAGTTTTCCATCTCCTGCAAAAGGATTAGCTATCAGTTTCTCTATCATACCCGAAGGAATTTTGAAGTAAACATTTTCATTTTCAGTAGGTGAGGTGAAGATACCCCGAACAAGCCCCTCAAAGGATTACTTTCCATAGTAACAGGTGACAGTAAATTTCAGCACACTATATAAATTTTTCCTTACCAAATTCCACCTACCAAAGGCGCTTCACTCCCCGGCAATGGCGCCAGAAAAGAGTCTTGATGACCCACAAGTATAGGGGATCTATCGTAGTCCTTTCGATAAGTAAGAGTGTCGAATCCAACGAGGAGCAGAAGGAAATGATAAGCAGTTTTCAGCAAGGTATTCTCTGCAAGCACTGAAATTATCGGTAACAGATAGTTTTGTGATAAGGTAATTGGTAACGAGTAGCAAGTAATAAAACTAAATAAGGTGCAAAAGGATGGTCCGATCCTTTTTGTAGCAAAGGACAAGCCTGGACAAACTCTTATATGATGTAAAGCGCTCCTGAGGACACATGAGAATTATCGTCAAGCTAGTTTTCATCACGATCATATGATTCGCGTTCGGTACTTTGATAATCTGATATGTGGGTGGACCGGTGCTTGGGTACTGTCGTTTCTTAGACAAGCATCCCACTTATGATTAACCCCTATTGCAAGCATCCGTGACTACAACAGAAGTATTAAGGTAAACCTAACCATAGCATGAAACATATGGATCCAAATCAGCCCCTTACGAAGCAACGCATAAACTAGGGTTTAAGCTTCTATCACTCTAGCAACCCATCATCTACTTATTACTTCCCGATGCCTCCCTCTAGGCCCAAACAATGGTGAAGTGTCATGTAGTCGATGTTCACATGACACCACTAGAGGGATGACAAAATACATCTCATCAAAATATCGAACGAATACCAAATTCACATGACTACTAATAGCAAGACTTCTCCCATCTCCTCAGGAACAAATGTAACTACTCACAAAGCATATTCATATTCATAATCAGAGGGGTATTAATATGCATAATGGATCTGAACATATGATCTTCCACCAAGTAAACCAACTAGTATCAACTACAAGGAGTAATCAACACTACTAGCAACCCACAGGGATCATTCTGAGGTTTGGATACAAAGATTGGATACAAGAGATGAACTAGGGTTTGAGATGAGATGGTGCTGGTGAAGATGTTGATGGAGATTGACCCCCTCCCGATGAGAGGATCGTTGGTGATGACGATGGTGATGATTTCCCCCTCCCGGAGGGAAGTTTCCCTGGCAGAACAGCTCCGCCAGAGCCCTAGATTGGTTCCGCCAAGGTTCCGCCTCGTGGTGGCGGAGACTCGTCCCGAAAGCTTGCTTCTTATTTTTTTTCTCAACGAAAGACTCCACATAGCAGAAGATGGGCATCGGAGGGCTACCAGGGGGCCCACGAGGTAGGGGGCGCGCCTAGGGGGGTTGGGCGCGCCCCCACCCTCGTGGCCAGGGTGTGGCCCCCCTTTGGAACTTCTTGCGCTCAGTATTTTTTATATATTCTGGAAATAGCTTCTGTGAAGTTTCAGGACTTTTGGAGTTGTGCATAATAGGTCTCTAATATTTGCTCCTTTTCCAGCCCTGAATCCCAGCTGCTGGCATTCTCCCTCTTTATGTAAACCTTGTAAAATAAGAGAGAATAGGCATAAGTATCATGACATAATGTGTAATAACAGCCCATAATGCAATAAATATCAATATAAAAGCATGATGCAAAATGGACGTATCACACTCCACATCAAAAATTCTGTTTTTATCACTTACCTACTCAAGGACGAGTAGGAGTTAAGCTTGGGGATGCTGATACGTCTCCAACGTATCTGTAATTTTTGATTGTTCCATGCTGTTTTATTATCAATCTTGGATGTTTTAGTCATTTTATATAGATTTTTGGTACTAATCTATTGACATCGTGCCAAGTGCCAGTTGCTGTTTTTCCATGTTTTTTACATCGCAGGAAATCAATATCAAACGGAATCCAAATGCCACGAAACTTCACAATGATTTTTATGGGCGAAAAGGAAGTAGATGAGCCCTGGTTGCACCTGGGGGGGATGTGACGCCCCGAGACCGATGCGCCAGGTGTCTTCTAGTTATTCGTTGTCTTTATCATGTCAGTTGCTTGCGTGTTGCGTCTTGCCATGTCATCATGTGCATTGCATCTGCATGTTTTTCAAAACTTGCATCCGTCCCAGTCTCCTTGTTCTTTCCGTTGTCCATTCTGAGCCCAGACACACTTGCACGCGCCCGCGGCACCTCCGAAATATTAGTTTATAAGTGGTCGAAAAATGTTCTCGGAATGGGTTGAAAGTTGGCATGCGGTGTTTTTATGTTGTAGGTAGGCCGCCTGCCAAATTTCATCGCATTCGGAGATCGTTTGATGCCCCAACGGATAACTATAGCGACATTATAGTCGGCCAAAATGTCGGACATTTTCGGTCTCCGGAAACCGTTGCCGGGCTGCTTTCTTTTCTCTTCTCTTATCTCAGCCCAAGGCTTTCTGCACAGTCAACTACCACTCACCTGCATCCCATCTAGTCCCCTTCTGTCTGTAGCCGTATAATCGCGATCCGAGGGTTCGGAAATCCCCCAAATCCCCATTAAACCCTAAACCTGCCTATTTAAACCACCTCCCCCTTCCAAATCTGGCTATCCCTCTCCTCCCTCGTTTCCCGTGCCATCCTAACCAGCCGCCGCCACCATCCTCCTTGTTTTCCGGACGGTCCTTGTTTTCCGGCACCCTCCACCTCGTCCCTGCCACTTGCCACGTAGCCATTGGTTACGCCGCCACCCAGCGCCGCCCGTGGCCAGTACCAAGCCGCCACGTCACCCGGTCCTTTCCTCTACCGCACCAGGCCCATCCGTGGCCCGCTCGAGCCCATCTGGGCCCGGAGGAACTCCTCCCATGCCTGCAGGCTCCCCGCACGCCCGAGCCGCTCTCTCCTCTACCCCGCTGGATCAAGGGAACGCAGGGTCCTGCCCCGCCTCGCCGGAGCTGCCTCCCCCGCCGGCGAGCACCTTCACCAGGCCACATTCGGCCAGGTCGCGTCGCCCCTGCCTCGCCTCCTTCCTTTCCCTACTCTCTCCCGGTCTCTCAATCTTCTCTTTCTTCTCTGTCCCGCAGGAAGCCATGGCTCCAACTTGACCCTGCCAATCTGCTTCGCCGTCGTCGGGAATGGAGCCTCCGCAGCGGAATCTGCTCGGATCCGTTCCTCTCCGGTCCTCCTCGCCACCCTCGCCTGCCAGAGTCGGTGCCGCCCTTCCATTGACTTCGGGCGCCGCCGTCCCTGTCTCATGCTCCTGCGCCTGTGCCAGACACGAGGAGGACGAGTGCCTCAACACCCTGCATCGCTAGCACGTTGGACCGCCCTGTGAGGCCCAACACTGCGCAAGGCCTAGCGCGCCAGCACCCCTCTGCAACCTGCTCCATTGACCGGGCCTTGGACCATGGGTGAGCTCCCCGCAGCTCCTCCTCTGTTGGCCCAGTCCAGCAGATTCGGCCCGCTTTATTTTTTTCCCTTTCAGCAAATTTGTTCTTTTCCCAGGAATTACAGATTTGTAGAAAAGTCCCTTTAGATCATGCATTTAATAACTCACCAACCATGCATCACATGTAAAAACTTAATATATGAAACTTGCTTAGAATTTTGTGTAGATTAATAATTTGCAACTTTCATCTATGTTTAAAATGGTTAAAATGATGTTTGCCTATATTTTGCCATATTGCCATGTTAAAATGATTTAATTCATAACTAAATAACCGTAGCTCCAAATTTAATAAACCTTATATGTAAATGGGGTAGAAAAATGCATAGTTTATCATGGTGGCATTACTTTGCATGTTTAATAACTCTAAAATGGTGTTTAGGTCAGAACAGTACCAAATTCAAATATTGCACATGGGGATTTTCCGGATTTGTTGTTTGCTATATCCGACCTCATTTAAACTTGCCTAGATAGGTAGTTTTCTTATGCTTCACCTCTTGCCTTGTTTAACAATATTTAATATTGATGGGTACCTAAAGGAGAGAGAACTAAATAAGTCCTGTGGTGTTTCATCAATATGCAACTCATTGCATATTGAGCTCCACTTAACTTGTAGTTTTGCTGGTGCACTTTGCCATGCCATGCCTCATTAAACCGGACATGCATCATACTTGATTGTGCATCATGCCATGATTATGTGATGGTTGTTTACTATGTGGTTTGCTTCTTTCCGGTGTTGCTTCTTCGGGTTAGTTCCGTTAACGTCGCGTTTGTGAGGATCCGTTCGACTACGTCCGTTTGTCTTCTCCATGGACTCGTTCTTCTTCCTTGCGGGATCTCAGGCAAGATGACCATACCCTCGAAATCACTTCTATCTTTGCTTGCTAGTTGCTCGCTCTTTTGCTATGCCGGGATACCCACCACTTGCTTTATCATGCCTCCCATATTGCCATGTCCAGCCTCTAACCCACCTTGTCCTAGCAAACCATTGTTTGGCTATGTTATCGCTTTGCTCAGCCCCTCTTATAGCATTGCTAGTTGCAGGTGAAGATGAAGTTTGTTCCATGTTTGGAACATGGATATTGTTGGGATATCACTATATATATTTTCTTTAATTAATTCATCTATATACTTGGTAAAGAGTGGAAGGCTCGGCCTTATGCCTGGTGTTTTGTTCCACTCTTGCCACCCTAGTTTCCGTCATACCGTTGTTATGTTACTGGATTTTGCGTTCCTTACGTGGTTGGGTTATAATGGGAACCCCTTGACAGTTCACTTTGAATAAAACTCCTCCAGCAAGGCCCAACCTTGATTTTACCATTTGCCACCTAAGCCTTTTTCCCTCGGGTTTCTGGAGCCCGAGGGTCATCTTTATTTTAACCCCCCCCCCCCGGGCCAGTGCTCCTCTGAGTGTTGGTCCAAACTAGAGCCCCTTGCAGCGCCACCTCGGGGAAACTTGAGGGTTGGTTTTAGTTGTACGGACTGCTCATCCGGTGTGCCCTGAGAACGAGATATGTGCAGCTCCTATCGGGATTTGTTGGCACATTCGGGCGGCTTTGCTGGTCTTGTTTTACCATTGTCGAAATGTCTTGTAACCGGGATTCCGAGTCTGACCGGGTGTTCCCGGGAGAAGGAATATCCTTCGTTGACCGTGAGAGCTTGTGATGGGCTAAGTTGGAACACCCCTGCCGAGTTTGAACTTTCGAAAGCCATACCCGCGGTTATGGGCAGATGGGAATTTGTTAATGTCCGGTTGTAGAAAATTTGACACTTAACTTAATTAAAATGCATCAACCGCGTGTGTAGCCGTGATGGTCTCTTTTCGGCGGAGTCCGGGAAGTGAACACGGTTCTTGTGTTATGCTTGAATGTAAGTAGTTTCAGGATCACTTCTTGATCACTTGTAGTTCACGACCGTGCTTTGCTTCTCTTCTCGCTCTCATTTGCGTAAGTTAGCCACCATATATGCTAGTGCTTGTTGCAGCTCCACCTTACTACCCTTCCCTACCCATAAGCTTAAATAGTCTTGATCTCGCGGGTGTGAGATTGCTGAGTCCTTGTGACTCACAGATTACTTCAAACAGTTGCAGGTGCCGATGATAACCGTGCAGGTGACGCAACCGAGCTCAAGTGGGAGCTCGATGAAGATCGTGTTTGTTGTGTTGTTTCGTTTCCTTTCGATCAGTAGTGGAGCCCAGTCGGGGCGATCGGGGATCTAGCATTAGGGGTTGTCTTTCTTTATTTGGTTTCGTAGTCGGACCTTGATTGTATTCTGGATGATGTAATGCTATATTTATGTTTTGTGTGAAGTGGCGGTTGTAAGCCAACTCCTTATCTCATTCTTATTCAGTACATGGGATGTGTAAAGATTACCCCTCTTGCAACATGCCTACAATGCGTTCATGCCTCTAAGTCGTTCTCCGACACGTGGGAGATATAGCCGCATCGTGGGTGTTACAAGTTGGTAATCAGAGCCTTCCCCGACTTAGAAGCCCCCTACTTGATCGAATCGCTGGCGTTGTTGAGTCTAGAAAAAATGTTTTGAGTCTTATAGGATTATATATATCGGAGAATAGGATTCTTTTTACTCCTCGGTCCCTTCGTCGCTCTGGTGAGGCCTCCTGACGTAGAGTTTTGACTCTTCTCTTCTCAAATTTCACTAAAAAAATTTAGGATCAAGCGGGTATCTTGGAATCATTCCGATAGTTTTGTGACAAGAATATTGTTCTTGGTGCCTCCTGACATTTAGGGGTTGTGGCAGTGTCCCGGGGAGTTGAGCTCCGAGGTGTTGTCGTCACAATTTTATCGTTGCAGTTCTGGAATACCTGAGTTTCGCCGACATCGAAAATCTCTTTTATGCAGTTGTTGGTGAGATAACCTCGACGCCACCCAGTACTGGGGCGGGAGTTCGGGAGTATTGCCATAACTCGTATAAGGGATGCTTTTCGAATGTTGAGGTAAATGATTTCCGAAGGTTTCTTGGTTATGTGTTGAAGGATGGATACAGCTGGATGTAGGATTCGTTAGTTTTGGGTGAGATATTATGCTTCCCCTGTATCCCCAACACCTGATTGCATAACCAGAAAGTTTCGGGAGTTTATAAGTGGGAATTCAAGTAGCTCCTAGAACAATCTTTCCAACAGACACATGATACGGTATGGGATCTATCATATGTTTGTTTCCGGCTTATTCTGCAAGCCAATCCTTTGTTTTGTTTTTGTTGTGCTATTCGAGTTGCTTCAATGTAAAATGTGTTTCCATACCTTTTCCAAGCGGTGTTCTCATACTTCTATGTGAATACCAATCCTTCTTGATAATCTAGATTGTCATGTCAATCCTTTTCAACCGGTGAGCTTCACTTCAAGTGGATCCGTTCATTTTCAACATCCGCAGGACCAACTCTAATTATTCTCAACGGTGTTTGTTTCATTCGTCCCAAATTATCTTTATTTTCCCACCCTCCCACCCTTTTCCTTCAAGGATTCGGATTTCTTAATCAACTATCATGTTATTGATGAGAAGTCTCTCCATTCTTTTCCGTCAATATTCTTACCCGGTGGTTCTCGTAAAGATGCTCTACAAGTTCAACATTCTTCGTTCTCTTTCTTCTCCGGTGGATCCAATTCAAGCTTTGTTGATCATACCCTTTTCCTCGTTTCAAATGCTTTCTCATGCCGGTGCACCTCTTAATCATCCGCTTCTCGCCATTCATTTGTTCCGTTGTGTTGAAGATATCTCGAAAGATTCGCGTTGCCATTCTCAATCGTTCAAGTTATTTCGATATTGTTATCTCATTCAAGCCATTTAATTCAACCGGTGCAATCTCTCTTTTCAAGTAATTGTTCGATGGTGTTTTCTTTGAGTGGGCCCTAACCCACAGGTCTTTTCCCAGGATCTTACCTGACTCTTCTAATCTTCCCGGAGTTACTCTCAAATTCTTTTCCAAGTTTGACGTAAGAATGAATTATCATCAGTCATATGTCTTTCTCCAAGATCTTTCAAATTCTTTTCATCGTTTGGTTCAACCTTTTTAATTTCCATCCCGGAGTATCTCAACAATTCATGGTGGTGTTTCTCATCATCATTCTCAACATTTGAAGACCGAAGAAGAGTTCCTCTTAAATTCTTATCCGTTCTTCCAAAGATTCATGGTTCTAGCTTGCTGCCATCCTCTCATAATTATTTTGATTGTGAGAATTCTTCCATCCATCCGGAGCATTTCATAAGTTGTTTTCATTTCTTTCCTCTGAAGGCCATCACTTCAGAAGAATTATTCATTCTCAGTTTTCAGCTCTCATTCTCTAAATCTTACCGGTGCATCGTTCAAGTGTTCTCTAATCAGCTCGTCATCTCTTTGTTCTCATGTATCTAAATTCTCTCAAGCATCTTTGTTTATTTGCTAATCCTTCCCGGTGTTTCTTCATCTTTTACTCGTTCATTTTCAATTCTTACGGTGTTTCGTTCAAGATCTCTCTTCCTTCGTTATCATATCAATTCATTTGTTCTTTGCAATCCTACCAGTGGTTCGTTGAAGACCTTTCTCAAGTTTGCGCTATATCTCTCTTAATCCTTTCTACGAGAATAAGTAGTATGCCAAATATGTTGCTTGTCATCAATTTAATTGGTGAAGGATACGCATAACATAATTCTTATTCTTGCTTCATCCTAATGATGGATTCATTCTTCTGGAGTTTGTTCACGATGAGTCAATTCTCGGTTTCAATTGTTTCATCTTTCTTTTGTTACCGGAGTTCCAAGATCTCTCAATTATGTCATTGCGAAGCTCCATCTAATCATTGCAAGGCTTCACCTTGTGTTTTCAACTTCTCTTTCCTTTTGTTATCCTTTTTTATTACCGGAGTTCTTTAGGGAGGCTCTACATGATGGCTCATCAAGGATTTAATTCCTTCTCGAAGTGTTCATCGAGATTCTTTTTAAAGGAGCTCAAGTATTCTTCATCTTGCATTCCGAAGTGCAATTCTTTCTATCTTATCTTTTCAGGTGGTGTTATGTCTTTTTTGACAATTTCCCTTCATGCTTCATGATTCACAAATTGTCTGGAATGACATATTTTAAACCCATCATTTTCAATTCGTTCATGAGTTTCTTTGCAACCCATCAATCTCTTCATTGGAGTTATCTTGGGTTATATTTCACCTAAAGCTTTCCCGAAGGATTGTTGCTATCACGGTGCTTATAAATGACCCAAGTTCTTCACTTATCCTCCCGGTGAAATAAGTTTCTCGTCTCCTTGTTCATATCAATCCAATCTATTGTTTCCATTAGTGGCAGAATTTCACCTCAAGTTTTCGAGATGTTTTCCATAAGCCCACAACAAGCTTACTCTTTTCGTTGTTGGTTTTCCAACAACTCCTTTCAACCTTTTCGTCGTAAGCATGCTCTTTCAATTTTATTTGCGAGAGTTGTCATTCGTCTTCTCCGTTCTTTTTCTTTCCAACCATCTAGTTTTCCATTCATTTGTTTCGGAGGCATTGTGATGTTGCTCTCTTCACTCATCATCTCGGATTGTTAGGACCATGTTCTTTTCGTGCTTATCCATTTAACCGGAGTGTCGTGCCCTCTTTTCAAGTTCTCTCATCTTATCAAGTTTTTGCCTCCCTTCTCAACCGGAGTGCTGTCTGAAATCTTTCTTACCCCTTGTGCCATTATTTCAATAGTTCCGAAGGCAGTGTGTTATTGATTTTGTCAAGTATCATCCAATCTTATCAAGTTCTTATTCAATTCCTTTTTTTCAGTCGGAGTGCTGTCCAAATTATATCATTTTTCCTTCTCTATATTGTTTTAACCGGAGTGTTGTGGCTATTATTCCTCTTCTAACTGGACTCTCATCCAAGTGCTTTCATTTTGCCAAGCTCATATTCTTTACCTTCCATTTCCAACCGGAGTGTTGTCGTAATTGATCCTTATCGTTCCTTGTGCATCTCGTTCTACCAGAGTGTTTGCATGTACTTATTGTCCATTGCAATCCTTTTCTGTTGTCTTTCAACCTACAAGGTTCTCGTAATGTTCCTTGTTCCTCTTTTCTAACGGAGGTTTTCAACTTTGTTCATCTTTGTTGTATTCTTTCTTTCAAATTTGTTCAACCTCTCAAGGTTCGTGGCTTCACTCGTTTGTCCAAGAAATAACTTAGTTTCACCTCACCTCTTCCTCTTCCTTTTCCCTCCGGTGCCATCCCTAGGATCTCGGGTCGAGATCCTCTCGCAGTGGTGGAGTGTTGTGACGCCCCGAGACCGATGCGCCAGGTGTCTTCCAATTATTTGTTGTCTTTGTCATGTCAGTTTCTTGCGTGTTGCGTCTTGCCATGTCATCATGTGCATTGCATCTGCATGTTTTTCAAAACTTGCATCCGTCCCGGTCTCCTCATTCTTTCCGTTGTCCGTTCTGAGCCCAGACACACTTGCACGCGCATGCGGCACCTCCGAAATATTATTTTATAAGTGGTCGAAAAATGTTCTCGGAATGGGTTGAAAGTTGGCATGCAGTGTTTTTATGTTGTAGGTAGGCCGCCTGCGAAATTTCATCGCATTCGGAGATCGTTTGATGCCCCAACGGATAACTATAGCGACATTATAGTCGGTCAAAACGTCGGACGTTTTCAGTCTCTGGAAACCGTTGCCGGGCTGCTTTATTTTCTCTTCTGTTATCTCATCCCAAGGCTTTCTGCATGGTCCACTACCACTCACCTGCAGCCCATCTAGTCCCCCTCTGTCTGTAGCCGTATGATCGCGATCCAAGGGTCTGGAAACCACCCAAATCCCCCCTAAACCCTAAACCTGCCTATTTAAACCACCTCCCCCTTCCAAATCTGGTCATCCCTCTCCTCCCTCGTTTCCCATGCCATCCTAACCAGCCGCCGCCGCCATCCTCCTTGTTTTCCGGCGCCCTCCACCTCGTCCCTGCCACTTGGCACGTAGCCATTGGCTGCGCCACCACCTAGTGCCGCACGTGGCCAGTACCAAGCTGCCATGTCGCCCCGGTCCTTTCCTCCACCGCGCCAGGCCCATCCGCGGCCCGCCCGAGCCCATCTGGGCCCGGACGAACTCCTCCCTTGCCTGCAGGCTCCCCGCACGCCCGAGCCGCTCTCTCCTCTACCCGCTGGATCGAGGGAACGGAGGGTCCTGCCCCGCCTCGCCGGAGCTGCCTCCCCCGCTGGCGAGCACCTTCACCAGGCCGCCTCCGGCCAGGTCGCGTCGCCCCTGCCTCGCCTCCTTCCTTTCTCTGCTCTCTCCCGGTCTCTCAATCTTCTCTTTCTCTCTGTCCCGCAGGAAGCCATGGCTCCAACTCGACCCTGCCGATCTGCTTCGTCGTCGCCGGGAATGGAGCCTCTGGTCCTCCTCGCCGCCCTCGCCTGCCGGAGTCGCTGCCGCCCTGCCATTGACTTCGGGCGCCGCCGTCCCTTTCTCATGCTCCTGCGCCTGTGCCAGACACGAGGAGGATGAGTGCCTCAACACCCTGCATCGCTAGCACGTTGGACCGGCCTGTGAGGCCCAACACTGCGCAAGGCCCAGCGCGCCAACACCCCTCTGCAGCCTGCTCCATTGACCGGGCCTTGGCCCATGGGTGAGCTCCCCGCAGCTCCTCCTCTGTTGGCCCAGTCCATCAGATTTGGCCCACTTTATTTTTTCCCTTTCAGCGAATTTGTTCTTTTCCCAGGAATTACATATTTGCAGAAAAGTCCCTTTAGATCATGCATTTAATAACTCACCAACCACGCATCACATGTAAAAACTTAATATATGAAACTTGCTTAGAATTTTGTGTAGATTAATAATTTGCAACTTTCATCTATGTTTAAAATGGTTAAAATGATGTTTGCCTATATTTTGCCATATTGCCATGTTAAAATGATTTAATTCATAACTAAATAACCGTAGCTCCAAATTTAATAAACTTTATATGTAAATGGGGTAGAAAAATGCATAGTTTATCATGGTGGCATTACTTTGCATGTTTAATAACTCTAAAATGGTGTTTAGGGAAGAACAGTACCAAATTCAAATATTGCACATGAGGATTTTCCGGATTTGTTGTTTGCTATATCCGGCCTCATTTAAACTTGCCTAGATAGGTAGTTTTCTTATGCTTCACCTCTTTACTTGTTCAACAACATTTAATATTGATGGGTACCTAAACGAGAGAGAACTAAATAAGTCTTGTGGTGTTTCGTCAATATGCAACTCATTGCATATTGAGCTCCACTTAACTTGTAGTTTTGCTAGTGCACTTTGCCATGCCATGCCTCATTAAACTAGACATGCATCATACTTGATTGTGCATCATGCCATGATTATGTGATGGTTGTTTACTATGTGGTTTGCTTCTTTCTGGTGTTGCTTCTTCGGGTTAGTTCCGTTAACGTCGCGTTTGTGAGGATCCGTTCGACTACGTCCGTTTGTCTTCTCCATGGACTCGTTCTTCTTCCTTGCGGGATCTCAGGCAAGATGACCATACCCTCGAAATCACTTCTATCTTTGCTTGCTAGTTGCTCGCTCTTTTGCTATGACGCGATACCTACCACTTGCTTTATCATGCCTCCCATATTGCCATGTCTAGCCTCTAACCCACCTTGTCCTAGCAAACCGTTGTTTGGCTATGTTACCGCTTTGCTCAGCCCCTCTTATAGCGTTGCTAGTTGCAGGTGAAGATGAAGTTTGTTCCATGTTTGAAACATGGATATTGTTGGGATATCACTATATATTTTGTTTAATTAATGCATCTATATACTTGGTAAAGGGTGGAAGGCTCGGCCTTATGCCTGGTGTTTTGTTCCACTCTTGCCGCCCTAGTTTCCGTCATACCGGTGTTATGTTCCTTGATTTTGCGTTCCTTGCGCGGTTGGGTTATAATGGGAACCCCTTGACAGTTCGCTTTGAATAAAACTCCTCCAGCAAGGCCCAACCTTGATTTTACCATTTTCCACCTAAGCCTTTTTCCCTCGGGTTTCTGGAGCCCAAGGGTCATCTTTATTTTAACCCCCCCCCCGGCCAGTGCTCCTCTGAGTGTTGGTCCAAACTAGAGCCCCTTGCAGCGCCACCTCGGGGAAACTTGAGGGTTGGTTTTAGTTGTACGGACTGCTCATCCGGTGTGCCCTGAGAATGAGATATGTGCAGCTCCTATCGGGATTTGTCGGCACATTCGGGCGGCTTTGCTGGTCTTGTTTTACCATTGTCAAAATGTCTTATAACCGGGATTCCGAGTCTGATCGGGTCTTCCCGGGAGAAGGAATATCCTTCGTTGACCGTGAGAGCTTGTGATGGGCTAAGTTGGAACACCCCTGCCGAGTTTGAACTTTCGAAAGCCGTGCCCGCGGTTATGGGCAGATGGGAATTTGTTAATGTCTGGTTGTAGAATACTTGACACTTAACTTAATTAAAATGCATCAACCGCGTGTGTAGCCGTGATGGTCTCTTTTCGGCGGAGTCCGGGAAGTGAACACGGTTCTTGTGTTATGCTTGAACGTAAGTAGTTTCAGAATCACTTCTTGATCACTTCTAGTTCACGACCGTGCTTTGCTTCTCTTCTCGCTCTCATTTGCGTAAGTTAGCCACCATATATGCTAGTGCTTGCTGCAGCTCCACCTTACTATCCTTCCCTAACCATAAGCTTAAATAGTCTTGATCTCGCGGGTGTGAGATTGCTGAGTCCTTGTGACTCACAGATTACTTCAAACAGTTGCAGGTGCCGATGATAGCCGTGCAGGTGGCGCAACCAAGCTCAAGTGGGAGCTCGATGAAGATCGTGTTCGTTGTGTTGTTTCGTTTACTTTCGATCAGTAGTGGAGCCCAGTCGGGGCGATCGGGGATCTAGCATTAGGGGTTGTATTTCTTTATTTGGTTCCGTAGTCGGACCTTGATTGTATTCTGGATGATGTAATGCTATATTTATGTTTTGTGTGAAGTGGCGATTGTAAAACAACTCCTTATCTCATTCTTATTCAGTACATGGGATGTGTAAAGATTACCCCTCTTGCGACATGCCTACAATGCGGTTATGCCTCTAAGTCGTGCTCCGACACGTGGGAGATATAGCCGCATCGTGGGTGTTACAGGAGAGTCCGTAGGAGGGGACAACCCACCAGGGCGCGCCAGGAGGCCCTGGCGCGCCCTGGTGGGTTGTGCCCACCTCGGGTGCCCCGTGACCGCCTCTTTGCTCTATAAATACCACAATATTCCAGAAACCCTAAAGGCGTTGACGAAATATTCATCCAGCCACCGCAGAGTCCAGAACCACCAAATCCAATCTAGACACCATCATAGAGGGGTTCACCACTTCCATTGGTGCCTCTCCGATGATGCGTGAGTAGTTCCTTGTAGACCTTCGGGTCCGTAGTTAGTATCCAGATGGCTCTCTCTCTCT
>NC_041380.1:88913283-88925697 GCF_002162155.2 Triticum dicoccoides | reverse complement strand
TCTCTCTTGCTGAATTCTCAATACAATGGTCTCTTGGATATCCATATGATGTAACTCTTTTGCGTGTGTTTGTTGGGACCTGATGAACTTCGAGTTTCAGTCATATCTTTTTATATCCATGAAAGTTATTTGAGTTTCTTTGATCTCTTATATGCATGATCTCTTATAGCCTCGTATTTCTTCTTCGATATTTGGGTTTTTTTTGGCCAACTTGATCTATTTATCTTGCAATGGGAAGAGGTGCGCGGTAGTGGGTTTGATCTTACGGTGCTCGATCCCAGTGACAGAAAGGGAAACAACACGTACGTATCGTTGCTACTAAAGATAAAAAGACGAGATATATATCTACCGCCATATAGATAAACGGATCTTGTCTACATCATGTCATCATTCTTATTGCATTACTCCGTTTTCCATGAACTTAATACACTAGATGCATGCTGGATAGCGGTCGATGTGTGGAGTAATAGTAGTAGATGCAGGCAGGAGTCGGTCTACTAATCCATGAAATCCAAAGAGGCAATTATCATTGAGAAAGGGCATGTCAAGCATATATAACAAAACAGTTGTGCTTGGTTTTTTTGAAGTTAAGGGAACATATTTCTTACCCTATGAGTTCCGAACTAAAGAACTTGATGAGCATCAAGAGCGCAATATGTGGCCAAACAAAGTTTGATTGACAAGGACCTTCAAGGTGATGAGGCATGTAATATAGAAAAAGAACATGACAAGGTGTTAGGGAGCCATCCAAAAGAGAAGCAAGATATTGTCCGGTCATGAAACCATCATGCTCTCTCAACATATTTGAAGAGGTGTATCTAGCAAGTAATTTACCTATTTTCTGATTTTGTCATAATTTTGTTGTTGATGCATATATTAGAAAAATCTTCATAAGAAATCTTGAGAGGCCAATTAGGAAGGATGATTTATTTGTTAGCAATAAGATTGTTACAAAGCATATCGGTCAACATAATGTACTCTTTAGTGAGGCCGATAGTGACAATTTATTACAGCCAAAGCTTTCCCCATTGGTTCATTTAGAGTTTATATCAACATGGGTAGTTTTGCTTGTTCCATACTTGGTTTATATTTGGTCTCAAATAAGACGTGTGTTCTAACTATTTTTTCTCAAAAACATAAAGCCAAAGTTTAAATATTTTGAGAAAATCGATGATAGTATAACTTCTTATTCAAAGACATATGAGAGAGAATGCAAAACACAATACATAGCCGAATGGCTGATGTAAAATCTGAACCATTTGATTGCTTAGTTCCAAAGGCGGTCTCACAACAAGATCGGCTAAAGATTGATAAGTATACCTTCAATTCGAGCATGTGTAATCATATCTCTGATTTACTACTGAAAATGATTATATTAGAATTATTTATAACCATGTAGAGCCATCAATGCAAGGATGGACGTATTGCAAGTTGCATGGTTCGTATGAACATAATTTTGAAGGTTGCAACATGTTTCATCAATAGTACAATCAACCATTGATAAAGGACGTTTGAAACTTGTTGAAACACAAATGAATGACCAATCTACACCTATTGGTCATGATGGACAAAAGCTATTGCATCGACTAACTCAAGCCGATTCATCTAAAGACGAGAAGGTAAAAGTTGCATATGATGGAATCAAGCTTTCAAGTAAAGAGATTGTTCGAGTGCACAATGAAGATATTCTTGAAGGTGGGAATTCAATCAAAGTTACAATGAAGACGCTAAACACTGGGGACAACAGGAAAAATCCAAAGATTGATGCAAGCAAACCAAAGGAGACAAAGGCCACAATAAGCACAAGAGTAAGAAATCAAAAGTCACTTTCGCAAAGTTATTAGATAAATATATCAAAAGAAGAGTGAAGAGAAACGTACTTATCGACCAGATAATCCAAAGAAGTCAAGATCACCCCTTAGGTGTAAGTTTGAGTAGTACTAGAAAAGGGAGAATTTTAATGTTGCATATTCATATCCTACTTTTGGGTCGCCAATGCCAATGCCATGGATACCTCCTTATGCTAATTTTTATTCATATTCATCATGGGACATGTATGATTCAAGGGCATATTCTCCATCTTATTTCAAACCATCTCGCCAAGATTATGCAGCTCCAAGTAGACCAACATTCAATGAACAATCATATGTTAAAGACTGTTTAAATAAAAAAAGAATCGGCCTGCAGCTCAAGAATGAAAAAAAGATGTGGTCAAGTGGTGTATCCTGTGAATCGAAGGCAGCAATTTGATATCGAACAAACAGAAATCAATGAATACAAGTGCTCCTGGCATATGAATTAATTCACCAAACCAAGGATCACGAAGGGGCTACAATCTGGATAAGAGAATCAAGGATGAGAAGATCACAGATCAAAGATAGAGGAGCAGGAGATGATGCACTGCTGGATACTAGAGGAGGCAGTAAGTTGGAGGAGGAAGAAGGCATTAGCATGATCCCCTTTCGCTTGCGGCTGCTCTCCTCTTGTAGCCACTGAACTAAGAAGTCCATTGTAGCGAGCCCACAACCCATGTCCGCTCAGCCCAAATTACCTCTACGTATGGGTATGACATCAAGCAAGTTTATCGTGTTAAGAAAGATGTTGTAAGTGTGCAACTTCAGATTTTTATTTCAAATGATGAAAGGCCAATCGAGATGTTGTAATTTGCTAAAAAGGCATTGAGGTGAAGCAATCGATTGTTGAAAATCAAGGTGCCAAGTCTAAACAAAAGAAATTGAGAGTGCGCAAGTTCAAGAAAGAGTTGCCATTGTCTAAAATGGAATCATAGTTGAGGTGCCACTCGCTTGGAGTTTAGAGTAGGGAGTTGGGTCAAGATTAAACATGGGATAAGTCGTTTTATTCCCAATCCTCTGTTTGATGCATGATAGAAGTTATGTATGAGAATTTGAGGAGAAATTATACTCCTTTGTTTGGTTCGTTGAAATTGACATAGGACTGGACAAGGAAAGGTAGGATGAACGGTTAAGATTAACTCACTTAAACAATTCCTTTTCAATTCCCACCCCCTCACTGTTAATAAAACGGTGGGAGTTAGAGTCTCCCATGCCTCTTCCCTTATGAATTCCCAATCCCTCCAACCAAATAATAGCTTTTAAGTCTCATACCCTTTCAATTCCCATTGAGAGAAGTGCATATTACACCCCCCAACTCTAGCCCTAGTCTAATATACACCCCCCAACTCCAAAACCGTCTACTCTGCAACCTCCAACTCTTAAAACCGGCCAAAATTCAACCCTCCCCTCCCCTTGACCGGTTTTGACCGGGTTTGACCCATTGGCTGATGAACAGTAAGTTCGGAAAAAAATGAAAATTCAGAAAAATAAAATTTTAGAAAGCATTTTTTGCCTCCGGATGAACGGTATTTCAAAAAAAAATTGGGAACATAATTTTTAAAAAATAAATTCGACTTTTCACCGATGAACAGTATTAAAAATTCAGTTTTTTTTACATGTACCCGGAGGTAATAAATTGGAAACAAAATTCACCGGGATTTGTTTTTTGAATTACTGTAAACAATGTGAACAGTATTCAAAAAAGTAAAAAAAATCAGGAAAATCATTTTTTCACTGTGTGAACAGTAACCGAGGGAAAATTTTCGTTCCAAAAGGTCGAACTTTTTTTTAATTACTGTGGAAAAGTTGAAATTATTTTTAAAATTTTGTTCCCAACTATTTTTTGAATTTACAAATATTTTTATTTTTCTGAATTTTCCATTTTTTCAAATTTACTGTTCATCAGTCAACGGGTCAGACCCGGTCAAAACCGGTCAAGGGGAGAGGAGGGTTGAATTTTGGCCGGTTTTAAGAGTTGAAGGTTGCAGATTATACGGTTTTGGAGTTGGAGGTTGTATATTAGACTATGGCTAGAGTTGAAGGGTGTAATATACACTTCTCTCATTCCCATTCCCTGGCTCTAATTATCCCCAACCAAACACGTTGTAACGTGCACAAGGGCTGAAAAAGAGGAACATGGCATGAATAACCAAGGGAAGCAGTCAAAACAAGAATAATGTGCAAGTTTCTATTGCAACAAGTGCAACAAAAATAAAGGAGAAGAATGGAAGCAACAAACAATTAAATGAAAGGTTTGCACTGCCACTTCAAAATCTTCGATTAGCACATCATCTATGTTCTTCAACCATGCCATTGATGCCTTTGCCCAAGTACCCTCCGTGGGCAGATTTCAGAAACTATAGTACTATGCACTGCAGTGCAAAGCTTCTTGCATATATATGTGTTCAGACAGTACATATCGTATACGGTGAAGTGACACCGTCTTCTTCGATAGTGGCAAGAAAGTGTGTCACATATCATGAGTGATATATGCTACTCTGGAGCACTCCTTTTGATCACACAGCTTTATTTACAATCCACAATAGCAAAACACCAACTACCACTACAGTAAGTTATCTGATACACGAAGTAGAAGGGCTACGGCGCATAGGAAAACAATGGTGGCATCCATGACTGCATCTAGTCCCATCAACCGCGCCATCATCTCTGCGAGGGTTTCGCGCCCATGCATCTGCCAAACATGAGGTTTCAAGTAAGTACCCACTAAAGAAATGTTCAAACGAAGATAAGCAACTGCAATTTTTTCCTTTCTTTCACATTCAGTCTTGACACTATGATAGTGTCAAAAAATCGTCTTATATTTTAATAGAGGGGGTATTCAGGAGTGTATATCTAATGTCATTTCTGTGTTCATTTGTTGTTAATGACAACCCAGAGGCGGAGCCAGCCAACTTCTGGAGCTTAGGTCAAACCTTCAGTGTGGCAGTTCTGATGAGTGCTTGCCCAACCAAGTTTTCGCTTGACCCCTAGAGCTTAACTAGAGACCTGAAACTTGTTCTGCCAAAAGATTCCAATTTGTATTTTTCTGAGCGCCATTTTTTATTGCCCCATAAATATGTGTGGGTTCATAAATAAGAGAGATCACATAAAACCTCTACTAGTACTACGTAAAAGCCGGACGGGAGTGCTTTCTCACCATAAATTAAGGCAGTTTGTACTTTGTAACATCCATATAAATCTTAATAGCCAACCAGGAAAAAGGTAAAGATTGAACGAGAGCAGGTCCAGCAATTTTCCTTGATTGGCAGAAAATTGGGGCCTACCTATGAAGGTTACAACTGTTACTCTTACTGTTTACCTGCACTTCTACCCCGTAACCCAGTAAAAATTAAGTCAAATGGGTCTTCACTTGCATGAGTATGACTTGTACGAAAAATCAATTTAGTTTGCAATGTACATATGAACTTCATATACAGTATGAACAATAGATGAATGATATATCAGGGGGAAGAAATCAAACCTCTACAAGATTCTTCAGTTTCATAGAGAAGTTCTGCTCAGCATGTTGGATACAGTAACGCAACATATCCAACACAGCTATATCAGTTTCATAGTCATCAGAACCTGTGTAGAAGATATAAGGTGTATTTCTTAGTTATGCATCATATTGAGAACGTGGCAAAAGCAACTGTGCAATACCTGGTATATCAAAAATTTGTTGGGGTGGAATGGCAAGTGTCTCTGCTAACTCATTCTGAACTTGGGAACGCTGTTGAAACGATAGTCTATCCCCGTGAGTAACCACAACAGCAGGCTTGTCATCTGCAATCACATTTGTTAAAATCACTCTGATGCTGACAGTACCAAATATAAATTTATCATACTGGTTAATTAATGAAACACATTGTTCAATGAGAACGCTGAGAATAAAAAGGCAATAATTCTATACAACAAATATACATTACATAAATCACAAATCTGTATACAAACCTCCTGAAAGAAAATATGTTTCAAACTATTCAAAGGAATATTAGTAAAAAATACATATGTGTTCATTTGTACATGCATATATTTATTACACATTTAGCACATTAAGGAACTACATAAAACTATAAGCATCATAGCTGCCCATACCTCCAAAAGACAAGAATGGATTCATAAATGTCCCGCGGAGCATATCCATATATCCATTCTTATCACTTCCAATTGATCTTAATATAGAAACACCATCAACCACAAATATCACAAAGTTGACCTTCCTGGTTTTGCAAGGCAAAAAACTGTATTGCCTCCCCATTGATTTGAGGTTCTTAATCTTAGCGTCATCATCAGTATCCCTGTCAAAAAAAAAAAGTGTTATGAAAAAAGTTAGCTAGTGCAATGTCGAGTAGTTAGTTTTCATATGTTGTATATTGCTTCGTTTAAGACTAAATAAGATTTATGAAAAACGAAAAAGGAAATGACAAAACAATGTTGAAACATAAGAATAAACTGGACACCTCTCTATGCATGTTCTGAAGGATAGTACTTGCAGGAAGCACAAGAAATAATTTGCAGGAAACATTTCAAATAATTCTCCATGTGTTCCCTTTAAGATACTAAAACATATTGTGACATCAAATTCTGTACAGATCTTGAACGGCGAAATGTTGACAATCACAGATATTTTGACTGACACAAAGATCCACTTGATAATGTATCTTTTGGTGTGAAGAATTAAAAGACCTGGAATACTCATACCCATAATTACAAGTGTAAGATTATTTTTTGCGAGAAAATCACAAGTGTTGGATGACAACAAATTTCTCCGAAATGAAAAGCCTAATGCACAGAACACCTACAAGACAATATAATTGAATTAAGGATCACGTCTTACCATGTCACCATTTCCCCATGGCTAATTCCCTTCATCATCCAACGTTGCAGCATTTTGAAATCCTTTTTTGGGTTTCTGGACAAGCTCCTTGTATCACAAATACATATACCGTTTGAATTTCTTGGGATTTTATACTCCCGGATGAAGCTTGTACCATTTGATTTGGAATTATCTAGCAATGTAAACAGCAGTAGGAAAATCAGCTGCACTCGCACATATCGAAATACTGCACCCAAAATTGATAAGACTTACAGGAAACCTGTGCCTGCTCTGGTGCAAACGGATCGTCATCTTTGTCAAAGACCCGTGTAATTCGGTTCACAAGTGTACTTTTCCCAGCACCTCTGGGACCCACCAATAACAATGTGGTGGTATCAGGCAACAAACAATCCCCAGCTTTTGTGTCGCCAACTCCTTCAATCCAATACCCAGGCTTATACCTGCTCATAGATTGAAATTACTGAACGAACATGCTGACCTCTCTATGATCTTTATCTACAAGATTTTTTAACTAGCTTTGCTACTTCAGTGTCATGTCATGAAAAATATTTATACAGTAGAATTTTTCTCTCTCCATGTTTGTTTACATAACCGCCTATGAACTCACTCAGACCAAAGAACTCATTGGAGTAGATACATAATACATAGCAATGCTGTATTAGGAAATACACCATAAATAACACCACACTAGTTTTTTAAGATAGATACTGACCATTTCAACTTACGGGTTTATGAAACGTAAGTTTTGTAACCTGAGGTTCAAAATGGTAACCCAATTTAAGAGGACAAATTAGTCTAAATCAACCCCAAGGTGGGACTGAAACATTGCTGTCCCATAACGCAGACTTCAGTGATGACCATGTGTAAAGCGAATACACATCAACATACGTTCATTCCAAAACCAGAGACATGACACCACTTTCCAGCATCCCTTTTAGAGAATCATGCATGTGGCGCGTCAAACTACATGTTCTAGCAGTAGCACTCGGCATTTTCAAACAATAGTAGCATCTTATAAGTTCTTAACACAGAGACCGGGGCCTATTTTCAACAACCACTAACCCTTCAGCGTAGATGTAAATATCACAGGAGCAGAGCACAAGGGATAAACAAACAAATTAAAAGGGCTACGCTACCTCCTGATGAGGTCTTTCGCCTCCCGCAGCGACCGGTGCTGAAATTGGCTGCCGTAGAGAAGGGCTTCCACCTCGGGGTCGTCGCAGATGCAGCCCCCTTCGGAGTCGCCGTCAGAGACCGGCACATAATCGGCAAACTCTGTCACCACATAATTAAGCGGTCCATGCCCAAAAAGGTCAAGAAACAGAACCGATCGTACTACCAGATAGAAATTGGGATCCATCGGTTACTGGCAGAGCGAATCACCTCGAGGAAGGGACTCCGATGAGGACGAAGAAGGGGAGGCGGGGATGCCGGTGGAACTGAGGTCGCCGCTGCCGCCACCCATGGATTTCTTGAAGAGGTCGCGCGATTTGGGGTTTCGGCGGGTTTGGGGGTGGAGAATAACGGGGAGATGGCGGGGCAGAGTAAAGCGGTCACGGCGTTAGTATTCCGATCGAGATATTTTGACGATGCAAGCAGGGGTCCGCCGATTTTATTTTGTTATTAGGCCGACTCCAACTTATCGACCCATTTTATTGTGTCCATTTGAATTTGCGTAGCCAAAAAATACTATCCAACGCGCCGACATAAAGGAATTCATCGACACCGAGCGAAAGCCCACGACTTCCTTTCTTTGTCCTCCCCTGGCTCATCTATGACACAACGGTCATTACCCCCTTCCACACCTGACCTTGTTGTCCTCGTCACCCTCATCCAATTTCGGCCTCTCCACCATCGCCGCTTCCATCGACCGGACCACCGCCGTCGCATCCACCAACGCCCACTCTTACCAGCATTGTGACCGTTTTTCGGTGTCGTCTGAGTACTACAAAGCCTGCTTACCCAGGGTCGCCGGCAGCCTTCAGCATACCACCTCTACCTCATAGTCACCGCCGGAGGATGCGGGCTTTGACAGACCTCCTGCATGAACGGACCAAGGATGGTGCCCTTCGCCACGACTCGTGCACACCCGTCTCCATCGTTGCCCACAAGGTGTTCAGCCCTTTGCAGGTCGAGGCTCCTTCACACCCATCACCGTCTAGTAAGGTAAGAATTCGTCACTCCGAAGGATCATGGAGGAGCCACCAAACTGATTGAGAGGAGCAGCCAACAACCACTTATCCATGTTTATGCCCTCCTTATGAGGTAAAACACTATTCCCGCTCGTGTTGTACATTGCAGTGGGGGTGTACAAAGTACGGAGATATTCTAACTTATAATGTTCTCCCTATCGACTAGTTTGACCCTGTCTTATATAAGATACCGCCCTCTAGGGTTACATGAACCTAGTGAGCTACGTTGATGGAGGTGAGTCCTTTACCGAAAAAGGGTTTCCCCGCTTTATATTATAAAGCCTTCCGTCTTCCTTCTCTAGAGCCCATGGGCTAGCATGATGGCGTGGGGGCGGAAACGGACCTAAGGGACCTTGGGTCGGCCTACTTGGGGCGACAACCAAAGAGGTGAGGCATCCCTGAGCCGTTACACCACCAGTAGCTCCCGAACCGGTCTTTAAGCTTGGTTGCATCCTAATCGGCACCAATCTTCAACGTTATCTTATCACTTGCCGAGGTTTAAACTGGTTCTTTGTAGCTCCCTTGAAAGTGAATGATTATCGCCCACCACCTATGGTCGGCTTGCTCGCAAAGCCAAAGGAACCACCCCAGTCTTGATTTGTTGATGAAGATAGCCGACCTACGCAAGAGAGCTTCCTGCGCAGCCGGCCCCCGCAAGTTGAACTCTCGGGAAGCACCTTTGAAAATTACGAGCCCAGTCTTGTCTTAGTCAGACCGGATCAGGCTCCCCAACTGATTGAATCAGACCACGTGTAAGAACGGACCGCTGCTCAACATGACTTGTGAGTGTGCGTTGGAATCCCACTTAGGCCACGTCCCATCAATAATGTGGCGTGCTCCTCATTCCCGCGGTACTAACGGCGACTCCTTGATCCCCGCGCACTTCGAGAATAGGTGCTATGATCGATCAAGTTCTTTCTTTCAAGCAACTGAAAGAAGCTCCGTCTTTTCATACAAAAAAAGGGATTGACTAGTATCTTCTCTACTTCATATAAAACATGGAACCTTATTTAGTTGCTGCATTAATCTGCTACCTACCTAATTAGTTAATGGTGTTTTCGTCCAAAATTCTCTTAATTTTTGTGCCTTGATCACCGCGCTCAAAAAAATACATCTTAATAAAGGAACAAAGGGAGTAGAATATTTATATCTCATTGTAACGCACGGGCATTGTCCTAGTTTGTAAAGAAAACTAAACAAAAACCAACATAACCGAGTTAATCAGATCAGCCCTGAGGCTGTGCACTAAATGAGTCAAAACAACTCAGTCATCCAAGCCAGCAGAGTCAGACACCCCACAACATGATATTGAGCCACCACTCGGGCTTATGAAAAACGCGCACGCACACACTGATCGAGCAGCCCTTAGTCTGTGTACCAGCCGTGTCGACCACTTTATCAATGCACGAAAAAATTCTAGATCCTAGCTTGGCCAAAAGTCATGATTATATATATTCCAGCACTCCTCCGGTCCGTTTTACTCTGTGTATTAGATTTTTGTCAAATCAGATTTTAGAAAACCTGACCAAATTTATATTAAAAAATATCAAATATCAACATCTACAATAGAAAATATATATACTATGAAACCACATTTCACAATGAATCTAACAATATTAATTTGGCATTGTGAATGTTGATAAATTTTTTATAAGTTTGATCAAGATAGAGATACTTTGACTTCGGACAAAACTTATATACAGATTAAAAAGACCAGGAAGAGTAATGTTCAAGAGTCAATTTCTTTGTGAACTACGCCAAGGTGCAAGAAACAAGGAGCGCACGCACGCATGTACACGTTTATTGTTAGCTGATGTTACACACAAAATGAGTTGACAAGGAAATGTCTGTGGAAAATAAAGAAAAATACAAAATTAAAGCGGAGCATGGCTTCCGATGCACATGGTTGGTTGCACCGCGGCTAAGTCAACTGTTACAGCCTTTCCTGTATATACTGATTTGATCGATTCTTATCCAAAAGCGGGCAAACAAAGCAAGACAACTAATACTATCATGGATCAATATATTGTATTTTAGCTCAGCGAAATTCCAGTTTACGTGGTGGTTACCCTAAAAAAAAGTTACATGGTTGTGTAGTACACTAGCACGCCATGATGCAATGGTGCATAAATTTTATATCGCACTCAGTAGTGGTTTAAACGGTTTTATATTAGTTTATAGTATTAAGCTACTACTTCCTCCCTCGACTAGATATATCCGTTTGAGCGTTATCTAATTTTAGACTGAGAGAACAATATTTTTTAAAGTACAACTAGTAAAATTGCCCGTGCGTTGCAACGGGATACATATTATTGCAATGATCAAAATGGGTGAATATCGACAATAACCAAATACCGATAATAAAAACAAGACAATATAAAGCTGGTTCATAAAATAATGTACGAACATCTGGGTGCCTTCATCAACAAAGGAAAAAATAACCAAAAAATAGCGGCTGTGAAACTTCACTTATATAGAGAAGATAGTTTGACATTAGTACTCAATGGATTTCTACTTAAGATGAAGTTATAATTTAGGAAATCTACTTCCTAATACACCTAACCATTTCTAAGTTGTACAAATTCAGAAAAATGTAAACTCTAGCTTCACTCTGGTTGTACTTAAGCATGTGTACTAATAATTGTTTTCTTAGTTCCCACCATCCTGCATGAGAATATATGTCATTATGAGGACAAACCCATTTAGCAATTTGTTGCTTCAAACAATCACATGTTGTGCAATCATTTTAATATTTCCCTAGCGCTGCCCTTGCACGTCTCCAGCAATCCAATGCGAAACAAGTTTTAAATGCCTTTGTCATAGTATAATTCATCCAAGATTGAGTCTAATTGGCAACCTATATAAAAACATTGTAGAGCGAAATTCCCAGCTAAATTGTAATTGACCAAGGAGCGCTAGATTTGCTTCGATTAACTAAATAAATACATGGTCACCTAAAAATATGTGTCGATTTCTATGTAAGAGCTAGACTCTGGTGAGTTTATTTATCTTTGGGGCTGTAAGAGCTAGACTCTGGCATAAGCCTGCACATAACAGAACTCAGAAGAACATCTATAAAGTAATATTTGCGTATTGCTATTAAAAACATGTCATGTGTGAAGGAGATTCATTTTCCATGAGATGATGAAACAAAAAATAAATATTTGGATGCTTACTTAGCATGCTGTAGCAACCTCGGAAGTGACTCAATGAGACAAGCGCACAAAACATTTGAAAACATGCAGTGAAGAGCTGCCAACTGCAGTAATTTTCTTAATGTATGTACTATTAGTTGGAAAGGGAAATTGATTTTGTGCCACCAATGAATGGACATCATCTCATCCGCTTATTCTGCATGGCTAGAAATATGCAGTCCGTTTGCCGGCCAATTGACAACAATGGTCGAAGCATGTTTATACAGATACATAGCAATGAACATACAAAAATAATAAGGAACTAAAGTTAAGAGTACCCCCCCCCCTCCCCCCCCGGCGCGCGCGTATTTCTTCAGTTTCGTTAGATTCCTCATCTC
>NC_041380.1:88899743-88913097 GCF_002162155.2 Triticum dicoccoides | reverse complement strand
TCCTCATCTCCAGCATTTTGACCATATTTGTCAAGTCATTATCAGGCCTAAGCCTGGCTCTGTTGTTGGCATGGCTGCTGCATGCCACAACCATTATATCAATTAGAGCAAACAGAAGCAGGCCCTAATTAGTCCAGATAAAAAAAATTAGAGGTAACACATTACACATACCAGAAGTCCAGCCACAATATCATGGCAAGCGGATATCGAAAGAACAGCAACCACAATCAGAGGCTCGGGATAGACCAAATGCAGCGATCGTGTTGTCACTACCGGTGGAGGCGGCATCACAAATTGTGTTTTTACTTGTTGAGTACTAACACTACCCTGAACATATTTTTGAAAAAAAAAATACTACCCTAAACATTCATCGTCTTACATGTGTCTCTATGTGGCTGATCATGTCTCCTTGAGCCTCAACCAACACTGCCATATCCAGGAATATCTACAAGCCAAAACCCAGGAAAGGAAATCCCTTCGATTCACATATGCATGCATGGTAGGTGTCAAGTGTCAACTATAAAATAAATTGCAAAAGAGCTTGTGCATTAAAACAGTATAACCTTCTGCAACTCCAGAAGCTTCCTCTCTAGATCTCTTACAGCATCATGCTGCTCCTGTATCTCAACAACAGTATCCAATATCTGCAACATGGATGAAAAATTATCATCCTGAGATTTCGATGTGTTTTTCCCACAAGTGTCCAGATCATGACCAAGTTATAACTCATATATACCTGGGCTCTCCCCTGCTTCTGAACTGCATCTTTGAAAATCTGCTCACTTCTTCCTGTCTCGATTAAACCATCAATTGCCCGCAGGTTCCAAAGTTACAAAGGAGGCACACTGTAAGAAAGATAAACAATAGAAAGAAAAAAGCACAAATTTAACCATAGAAAAAAATGTTGCCACTATACCTCTTCATCAAGGCGATTACCAGTTACAGTGAATACCCTTCTTTCAACGACTTCCCGGTATTCCTGCCCGATTGATTCTCTCATTACCTGCATCCGAGGGTAACAACACCGAATCACACACATTATACTATTCTATCTTCAGAGATATCAGGCTGATAGCTTCTATCAATAATCTACCATAATGGTTAAGAAGCATTTGTGTAAAGTTACTCAAAGTCCAGAGGACAATTGGCAAAAACATACTCGCTCCGTCCCAAAATAAGTGTCTCAAGCTTAGCACAACTTTTTTCTAAAGTTAGTACAAAGTTGAGACACTTATTTTGGGACGGAGGGGGTAGTTGAGTAGTATCTTTCTTTTACTTTCTAGAACATATAAGCATCAGCGAAGTAACTTGCACCCTGCTAGATGTTCAGAATTCATATGGGTTCTAGACTGGATGGCTCATAGACATGGCAAAGTAGGGTGGTTTCTCCCTGCTGCTGCTCTATGAGGGCATATCAAATCAAATAGCCCTAGTAGTAAACAGAAATAAGGACTGGTTTTAACTTTTTGTGCATGTATCTAAAGAAAAGATTAGAGGGAACATTTATTCATAGATAGAAGAGGAAAGTCATCACATACATATCAATTTGAACATTTCCAGTTGAAAACAATACCTGAAATCATCCATCTGTTCCTTCATTTTCTTTTTCACTGCTCTGTAGAGAGAGAACAGTAAGCAGAGTGAACAAGGACTAATTCATGCATGCAAGAAGAGACCGGAAACAAAAATTGACAGAAAATTAATTTACCAAATAGTATGTTCCCTTGATCGATCTACCGCAGAGCCCTTTCCTCATCCAGGTTTCTGCCTGTTAGGTAAGTTCTGTAGCACAACACAGGGGCAAGCATCAGACCATAAGCAGATACAGCTAGGAAAGAATAACACAGACACAAGCAAGGTTAAGTGAAAGCATACATACGCAGCAGGTGATCAGCTAAGACAACTATTTGCGTACCAATCAATGTAAAAATACAACCTTTGTTCATTGTAGCAATAATATGGTGCCAGTTTAAAGTACTTGTACCAGGAAAGAAAACACAGACCATCTTATATTTTTCAGATCTCTGAAAGTAAAAAACCAACAGGTGCAAGAATCGGAACAAAGAATAGTGTAATCCACACTTTTCTTCATAACTGCCCGAAGAACATACCATCGAACACCTTCCGTGCACGCTCCAGATCACCTGGCCGCAGCCCAGGATCAGCGTGCTGAAGGAGTAGAGGTCTAGAACGACGCACTCGTTGACCCGGGCATTGTGGATCACCCTGGCCATGGCCCCATGGCCGCGCAGCAATCCGGACCTGAGCCGCTGCATGCCAGTGGTCAATTCCTCCCCATTGACGACCCCAACGCAAGGATGATCCACCTTGTGTTGAGCCCTCCTCCGCCTCCTCCACTGCCAGTACGTGGACATGAACTCGTGATCGCATTCGTCCCTCTCATGGGCGACCGGATTGACGGGAGACACGGTGGTCGCGTGCCCGAGCGGCACGTGTTGTTGACTCGTCGTTCGTGGCAGCTTGACTCCCGCGTCCATCCCTCCAACCTCTCCTTCCCGAGCTCGTCATACTCCCTGCCGTCTTCCCCCAATCACGGCCTTCAGCAGCGCCATCTCCCGCCCCTTCCGTCGGAGCAGATGCAGCGGCGCCCGCGAGCTCACATTCTCGTTCAAGGCAAAATCGACCGGGCGGCCGGCAGATCCAACCATGGAAACCATGCAAGGGGGTGGGGGTGGCGGGGGATGGGCCAGCGGCGCGCGGCCGCGGGGGCGTGGCGTGGCAGGAGGCGGCGGTGTGCTGGAGTCGGAGATAGGATTGGGAGGCAGGGTTGTGAGGGTGTTTTCTTTTATCTCGGCCATACCGGTTCGGCTGACTTATTTAAAATACTGCGGATCGAATACCAAAAGACACAGGGAATATTTTGCAAAAACGCCGCGACGGTAAGCCCGAGGACTCAATCCGTGCTTTATTATTGGGCGCTGTACTCCCGCGGCCACGCAACAGCGGTTGAGGTGGGGTTCGGCGCTGGATCAAGGTGGCGGCGTCTTTCACGAGCTCGGGCAGGGCATCCATGGCCGGAGCGCCGGAGCACCGGCGACACGTGGACTTGGGGACCCCGGAGACGGCGCTGGAGGTGTGGATCCAGTGTGAAGGTGGGGTTCGGCGTCGAATCAAGGTGGCGGCTGAAGGAAATATGCCCTAGAGGCAATAATAAAGTTATTATTTATTTCCTTATAATCATGATAAATGTTTATTATTCATGCTAGAATTGTATTAACCGGAAACATAATACATGTGTGAATACATAGACAAACAAAGTGTCACTAGTATGCCTCTACTTGACTAGCTCGTTAATTAAAGATGGTTATGTTTCCTAACCATGAACAATGAGTTGTTATTTGATTAACGGGATCACATCATTAAGAGAATGATCTGATTGACATGACACATTCCATTAGCTTAGCACCCGATCGTTTAGTATGTTGCTATTGCTTTCTTCATGACTTATACATGTTCCTATAACTATAAGATTATGCAACTCCCGTTTACCGGAGGAACACTTTGGGTACTACCAAACGTCACAACGTAACTGGGTGATTATAAAGGAGTACTACAGGTGTCTCCAAAGGTACATGTTGGGTTGGCGTATTTCGAGATTAGGTTTTGTCACTCCGATTGTCGGAGAGGTATCTCTGGGCCCTCTCGGTAATGCACATCACTTAAGTCTTGCAAGCATTGCAACTAAATGAGTTAGTTGCGGGATGATGTATTACAGAACGAGTAAAGAGACTTGCCAGCAACGAGATTGAACTAGGTATTGGAATACCGACGATCGAATCTCGCGCAAGTAACATACCGATGACAAAGGGAACGACGTATGTTGTTATGCGGTCTGACCGATAAAGATCTTCGTAGAATATGTAGGAGCCAATATGGGCATCCAGGTCCCGCTATTGGTTATTGACTGGAGACATGTCTCGGTCATGTCTACATTGTTCTCGAACCCGTAGGGTCCGCACGCTTAAGGTTACGATGACAGTTTTATTATGAGTTTATGCATTTTGATGTACCGAAGGTTGTTCGGAGTCCCGGATGTGATCACGGACATGACGAGGAGTCTCGAAATGGTCGAGACGTAAAGATTGATATATTGGAAGCCTATATTTGGACATCGGAATCGTTCCGGGTGAAATCGGCATTTTTCCGGAGTACCGGGGGGTTACCGGAACCCCCCTGGGGGTTTATTGGGCCCACATGGGCCTTGAGGGAGAAGAGAGAAGGAGGCAAGGGGTGGCCGCGCGCCCCTCCCCTTCCTAGTCTGAATAGGACAAGGGAAGGGGGGCGGCGCCCCCTCTTTCCTTCCTCTCTTCCACCTCTTTTCCCTCTCTCCTTGTCCAACTAGGAGTCCTACTCCCGATGGGAGTAGGACTCCCCCTTGGCGCGCCCACCTTGGCCGGCCGCCCCCTCTCCCTGGCTCCTTTATATACTGAGGCAAGGGGCACCCCAGAAACACACAAGTTGATCCACATGATCTATTCCTTAGCCGTGTGCGGTGCCCCCTTCCACCATAGTCCTCGATAATATTGTAGCGGAGTTTAGGCGAAGCCCTGCTGCAGTAGTGCATCAAGATCGTCACCACGCCGTCGTGCTGACGGAACTCTTCCCCGACACTTTGCTGGATCGGAGTCCGGGGATCGTCATCGAGCTGAACATGTGCTAGAACTCGGAGGTGCCGTAGTTTCGGTGCTTGATCGGTCGGATCGTGAAGACGTACGACTACATCAACCAAACGCTTCCATTGTCGATCTACTAGGTATGTAGATCATACTCCCCCCTCGTTGCTATGCATCACCATGATCTTGCGTGTGCGTAGGAAATTTTTTGAAATTACTACGTTCCCCAACAGTGGCATCCGAGCCTAGGTTTTATATGTTGATGTTACATGCACGAGTAGAACACAAGTGAGTTGTGGGCGATACAAGTCATACTGCCTACCAGCATGTCATACTTTGGTTCGGCGGTATTGTTGGACGAGACGACCCGGACCAACATTACGCGTACGCTTACGCGAGACCGGTTCTCCCGACGTGCTTTGCACATAGGTGGCTTGCGGGCGACTGTCTCTCCAACTTTAGTTGAACCAAGTGTGGCTACGCCCGGTCCTTGTGAAGGTTAAAACGGAGTCAAATTGACAAACTATCGTTGTGGTTTTGATGCCTGGGTGAGATTGGTTCTTACTTAAACCCGTAGCAGCCACGTAAAACTTGCAACAACAAAGTAGAGGACGTCTAACTTGTTTTTGCAGGGCATGTTGTGATGTGATATGGTCAAGACATGATGCTGAATTTTATTGTATGAGATGATCATGTTTTATAACCGAGTTATCGGCAACCGGCAGGAGCCATATGGTTGTCGCTTTATTGTATGCAATGCAATCGCGATGTAATGCTTTACTTTATCACTAAACGGTAGCGATAGTCGTAGAAGCACAAGCTTGGCGAGACGACAACGATGCTACGATGGAGATCAAGGTGTCACGCCGGTGACGATGGTGATCACGACGGTGCTTCGGAGATGGAGATCACAAACACAAGATGATGATGGCCATATCATATCACTTATATTGATTGCATGTGATGTTTATCCTTTTATGCATCTTATCTTGCTTTGATTGACGGTAGCATTATAAGATGATCTCTCACTAAATTATCAAGAAGTGTTCTCCCTGAGTATGCACCGTTGCGAAAGTTCTTCGTGCTGAGACACCACGTGATGATCGGGTGTGATAGGTTCTACGTTCAAATACAACGGGTGCAAAATAGTTGTACACGCGGAATACTCAGGTTATACTTGACGAGCCAAGCATATACAGATATGGCCTCGGAACACGGAGACCGAAAGGTCGAGCGTGAATCATATAGTAGATATGATCAACATAACGATGTTCACCATTGAAAACTACTCCATCTCACGTGATGATCGGTTATGGTTTAGTTGATTTGGATCACGTGATCACTTAGAGGATTAGAGGGATGTCTATCTAAGTGGGAGTTCTTTAATTAATTTGACTAATTGGACTTAAATTTATCATGAACTTAGTACCTGATAGTATCTTGCTTGTTTATGTTTGATTGTAGATAGATGGCTCGTGCTGTTGTTCCGTTGAATTTTAATGCGTTCCTTGAGAAAGCAAAGTTGAAAGATGATGGTAGCAATTACACGGACTGGGTCCGTAACTTGAGGATTATCCTCATTGCTGCACAGAAGAATCACGTCCTGGAAGCACCGCTGGGTGCCAGGCCTGCTGCAGGAGCAACGCCGGATGTTATGAACGTCTGGCAGAGCAAAGCTGATGACTACTCGATAGTTCAGTGTGCCATGCTTTACGGCTTAGAACCGGGACTTCAACGACGTTTTGAACGTCATGGAGCATATGAGATGTTTCAGGAGTTGAAGTTAATATTTCAAGCAAATGCCCGGATTGAGAGATATGAAGTCTCCAATAAGTTCTATAGCTGCAAGATGGAAGAGAACAGTTCTGTTAGTGAGCATATACTCAAAATGTCTGGGTATAATAATCACTTGATTCAATTGGGAGTTAATCTTCCAGATGATTGCGTCATCGACAGAATTCTCCAATCCCTGCCACCAAGCTACAAGAGCTTCGTGATGAACTATAATATGCAACGGATGAATAGGACTATTCCCGAGCTCTTCGCGATGCTGAAAGCTGCGGAGGTAGAAATCAAGAAGGAGCATCAAGTGTTGATAGTCAACAAGACCACTAGTTTCAAGAAAAAGGGCAAAGGGAAGAAGAAGGGGAACTTCAAAAAGAACGGCAAGCAAGTTGCTGCTCAAGAGAAGAAACCCAAACCTGGACCTAAGCCTGAAACTGAGTGCTTCTATTGCAAGTAGACTGGTCACTGGAAGCGGAACTGCCCCAAGTATTTGGCGGATAAGAAGGATGGCAAGGTGAACAAAGGTATATGTGATATACATGTTATTGATGTGTACCTTACTAATGCTCGCAGTAGCACCTGGGTATTTGATACGGGTTCTGTTGCTAATATTTGCAACTCGAAACAGGGACTACGGATCAAGCGAAGATTGGTTAAGGACGAGGTGACGATGCGCGTGGGAAACGGTTCCAAAGTCGATGTGATCGTAGTCGGCATGCTACCTCTACATCTACCTTCGGGATTAGTATTAGACCTAAATAATTGTTATTTGGTGCCAGCGTTAAGCATGAAAATTATATCTGGATCTTGTTTGATGCGAGACGGTTATTCATTTAAATCAGAGAATAATGGTTGTTCTATTTATATGAGTAATATCTTTTATGGTCATGCACCCTTGAAGAGTGGTCTATTCTTGTTGAATCTCGATAGTAGTAACACACATATTCATAATGTTGAAGCCAAAAGATGCAGAGTTGATAATGAGAGTGCAACTTATTTGTGGCACTGCCGTTTAGGTCATATCGGTGTAAAGCGCATGAAGAAACTCCATACTGATGGACTTTAGGAACCACTTGATTATGAATCACTTGGTACTTGCGAACCATGCCTCATGGGCAAGATGACCAAAACACCGTTCTCCGGTACTATGGAGAGAGCAACAGATTTGTTGGAAATCATACATACAGATGTATGTGGTCCGATGAATATTGAGGCTCGTGGCGGATATCGTTATTTTCTCACCTTCACAGATGATTTGAGCAGATATGGGTATATCTACTTAATGAAACATAAGTCTGAAACATTTGAAAAGTTCAAAGAATTTCAGAGTTTGAAAATCATCGTAACAAGAAAATAAAGTTTCTATGATCTGATCGTGGAGGAGAATATTTGAGTTACGAGTTTGGTATACATTTGAAAAATTGTGGAATAGTTTCACAACTCACGCCACCCGGAACACCACAGCGTAATGGTGTGTCCGAACGTTGTAATCGTACTTTACTAGATATGGTGCGATCTATGATGTCTCTTACTGATTTACCGCTATCGTTTTGGGGGTACGCTCTAGAGACAGCCGCATTCACGTTAAATAGGGCACCATCAAAATCCATTGAGACGACGCCTACTGTGGTTTGGCAAGAAACCAAAGTTGTCATTTCTGAAAGTTTGGGGCTGCGATGCTTATGTGAAAAAACTTCAACCTGATAAGCTCGAACCCAAATCGGAAAAAATGTGTCTTCATAGGATATCCAAAGGAAACTATTGGATACACCTTCTATCACAGATCCGAAGGCAAGACTTTTGTTGCTAAGTTCGGAAACTTTCTAGAGAAGGAGTTTCTCTCGAAAGAAGTGAGTGGGAGGAAAGTAGAACTTGACGAGGTAACTGTACCTGCTCCCTTATTGGAAAGTAGTGCATCACAGAAAACTGTTTCTGTGACACCTACACCAGTTAGTGAGGAAGCTAATGATGATGATCATGAAACTTCAGAACAAGATACTACTGAACATCGTAGATCAACCAGAGTAAGATCCGCACCAGAGTGGTATGGTAATCCCGTTCTGGAAGTCATGCTACTAGATCATGATGAAACTACGAACTATGAAGAAGCGATGGTGAGCCCAGATTCCGCAAAGTGGCTTGAAGCCATGAAATCTGAGATGGGATCCATGTATGAGAACAAAGTATGGACTTTGGTTGACTTGCTCGATGATCGGCAAGCAATTGAGAATAAATGGATCTTCAAGAAGAAGACGGACGCTGACGGTAATATTACTATCTACAAAGCTCGACTTGTCGCAAAAGGTTTCCGGCAAGTTCAAGGGATTGACTACGACGAGACATTCTCACCCGTAGCGATGCTTAAGTCTGTCCGAATCATGTTAGCAATTTCTGTATTTTATGATTATGAAATTTGGCAGATGGATGTCAAAACTGCATTCCTGAATGGATTTCTGGAAGAAGAGTTGTATATGATGCAACCAGAAGGTTTTGTCGATCCAAAGGGAGCTAACAAAGTGTGCAAGCTCCAGCGATCCATTTATGGACTGGTGCAAGCCTCTCGGAGTTGGAATAAACGCTTTGATAGTGTGATCAAAGCATTTGGTTTTATACAGACTTTTGGAGAAGCCTGTATTTACAAGAAAGTGAGTGGGAGCTCTGTAGAATTTTTGATATTATATGTAGATGACATATTATTAATTGGAAATGATATAGAATTTCTGGATAGCATAAAGGGATACTTGAATAAGAGTTTTTCAATGAAAGACCTCGGTGAAGCTGCTTACATATTAGGCATTAAGATCTATAGAGATAGATCAAAACGCTTAATTGGACTTTCACAAACAACATACCTTGACAAAATTTTGAAGAAGTTCAAAATGGATCAAGCAAAGAAAGGATTCTTGCCTGTGTTACAAGGTGTGAAATTGAGTAAGACTCAATGCCCGATCACTGCAGAAGATAGAGAGAATATGAAAGATGTTTCCTATGCATCAGCGATAGGATCTATCATGTATGCAATGCTGTGTACCAGACCTGATGTGTGCCTTGCTATAAGTCTAGCAGGGAGGTACCAAAGTAATCCAGGAGTGGATCACTGGACAACGGTCAAGAACATCCTGAAATACCTGAAAAGGACTAAGGATATGCTTCTCGTATATGGAGGTGACAAAGAGCTCATCGTAAAAGGTTACGTTGATGCAAGCTTTGACACTGATCCGGACGATTCTAAATCACAAACCGGATACGTGTTTACATTAAACGGTGGGGCTGTAAGTTGGTGCAGTTCTAAACAAAGCGTTGTAGCGGGATCTACATGTGGAGCGGAGTACATAGCTGCTTCGGAAGCAGCAAATGAAGGAGTCTGGATGAAGGAGTTCATATCCGATCTAGGTGTCGTACCTAGTGCATCGGGTCCAATGAAAATCTTCTGTGACAATACTGGTGCAATTGCCTTGGCAAAGAAATCCAGATTTCACAAAAGAACCAAGCACATCAAGAGACGTTTCAATTCCATCTGGGATCTACTCCAGGTGGGAGACATAGAGATTTGCAAGATACATACGGATCTGAATATTGCAGACCCGTTGACTAAGCCTCTTCCACGAGCAAAACATGATCAGCACCAAGGCTCCATGGGTGTTAGAATCATTACTGTGTAATCTAGATTATTGACTCTAGTGCAAGTGGGAGACTGAAGGAAATATGCCCTAGAGGCAATAATAAAGTTATTATTTATTTCCTTATAATCATGATAAATGTTTATTATTCATGCTAGAATTGTATTAACCGGAAACATAATACATGTGTGAATACATAGACAAACAAAGTGTCACTAGTATGCCTCTACTTGACTAGCTCGTTAATCAAAGATGGTTATGTTTCCTAACCATGAACAATGAGTTGTTATTTGATTAACGGGATCACATCATTAAGAGAATGATCTGATTGACATGACCCATTCCATTAGCTTAGCACCCGATCATTTAGTATGTTGCTATTGCTTTCTTCATGACTTATACATGTTCCTATAACTATGAGATTATGCAACTCCCGTTTACCGGAGGAACACTTTGGGTACTACCAAACGTCACAACGTAACTGGGTGATTATAAAGGAGTACTACAGGTGTCTCCAAAGGTACATGTTGGGTTGGCGTATTTCGAGATTAGGTTTTGTCACTCCGATTGTCGGAGAGGTATCTCTGGGCCCTCTCTGTAATGCACATCACTTAAGCCTTGCAAGCATTGCAACTAAATGAGTTAGTTGCGGGATGATGTATTACAGAACGAGTAAAGAGACTTGCCAGCAACGAGATTGAACTAGGTATTGGAATACCGACGATCGAATCTCGCGCAAGTAACATACCGATGACAAAGGGAACGACGTATGTTGTTATGCGGTCTGACCGATAAAGATCTTCGTAGAATATGTAGGAGCCAATATGGGCATCCAGGTCCCGCTATTGGTTATTGACTGGAGACATGTCTCGGTCATGTCTACATTGTTCTCGAACCCGTAGGGTCCGCACGCTTAAGGTTACGATGACAGTTTTATTATGAGTTTATGCATTTTGATGTACCGAAGGTTGTTCGGAGTCCCGGATGTGATCACGGACATGACAAGGAGTCTCGAAATGGTCGAGACGTAAAGATTGATATATTGGAAGCCTATATTTGGACATCGGAATCGTTCCGGGTGAAATCGGCATTTTTCCGGAGTACCGGGGGGTTACCGGAACCCCCCTGGGGGTTTATTGGGCCCACATGGGCCTTGAGGGAGAAGATAGAAGGAGGCAAGAGGTGGCCGCGCGCCCCTCCCCTTCCTAGTCCGAATAGGACAAGGGAAGGGGGGCGGCGCCCCCTCTTTCCTTCCTCTCTTCCACCTCTTTTCCCTCTCTCCTTGTCCAACTAGGAGTCCTACTCCCGATGGGAGTAGGACTCCCCCTTGGCGCGCCCACCTTGGCCGTCTGCCCCCTCTCCCTGGCTCCTTTATATACTGAGGCAAGGGGCACCCCAGAAACACACAAGTTGATCCACGTGATCTATTCCTTAGCCGTGTGCGGTGCCCCCTTCCACCATAGTTCTCGATAATATTGTAGCGGAGTTTAGACGAAGCCCTGCTGCAGTAGTGCATCAAGATCGTCACCACGCCGTCGTGCTGACGGAACTCTTCCCCTACACTTTGCTGGATCGGAGTCCGGAGATCATCATCGAGCTGAACGTGTGCTAGAACTCGGAGGTGCCGTAGTTTCGGTGCTTGATCGGTCGGATCGTGAAGACGTACGACTACATCAACCAAACGCTTCCGTTGTCGATCTACTAGGTATGTAGATCATACTCCCCCCTCGTTGCTATGCATCACCATGATCTTGCGTGTGCGTAGGAATTTTTTTGAAATTACTACGTTCCCCAACAGCGGCCTCGTTCACGAGCTCGCGTAGGGCATCCATGGCCGGAGGGCCGGAGCACCGCGGGCGGGCAGGCCGGCGAGACGCGGGTCCAATCCTACGCCGGTAGCTGCTCTGCCTTCCCCTTATTTTTTAAGTGCTTTGAACCCGACGGAGTTAATCCGTGATCAACGCTTTAGTACCACCTCATGTATATATTTTAAATTCAAACTCAAAGCGTAAATTCACGAGAAGAAAGCGTATTGTGACGGTGAACCCACGGAGTCAATCCGTGCTTTATTATTAGGGATAGATAAGCAGTTATGCAAAATATGTGCCTCAGCCATGAGAAATACGCTCTCGAGTATAGGTGCACCATATATGGGAAATAGATGCTAACTTAAAAATCAAATAATTCTGTAATTTTTTTCGGGAACAAATTTAACCTTTGTTGTACTTGTCTAAGAAGTTTCATCAAGAAAGAACTTGGGTAGACTCTAGGGGGGGAAATTCAAGGACAAAAAGCATGAATAGTAGTAGTAACTTGTAGTAGTGTTGATTTTATTTTTTCACCCAGAAGACCATTAAAGTCATTCGTGGCTAAACTTTGTATACGATTACACCAGAAGGTCAAGTTTGTTTCTCAAAAAGTTATATAATTTACTGACTGTTTTTAAAATCACCTTTTTTTCATATATGGTGCCAAAGGTGCTTGTCCGCCCCTGGAAATACCCTTTCAGAATGAATGAAAATTGACTCAAACGGTACTGTTTATGTCTGCAGATCTGCTTTTCTCCATGATCAATTATTTCGTTCAGTTTTGAGTACGCTGGGAAGGTCATCTTTCCTGTTCACTTATGTATGTGTGCTTTGATTCGATACCTGAGTCGACAAGCCTTCACTTTGTTTTATGATCTGCATGTGGTATTAAGTTATCGCTGATACATGTAGCTAGTATGAATAGCAACGATGAGCCAACAATGGCCTGCGTTGCAAGATGGAGAAACTGACCATATCTGACACCCAAGATCATATTCTTTTGAGAACACGCCATAGCAAAGCATATGAATCCATCTAAAAGAGTCGTCCCCATTATTTTTAATTATCTTAACATGCATGTTTTCACATCATCAGAATTGTTGTTGCCGTGAGATGAACTATGCATGTGAACCTTGAACGCCGTCATATCCCTCGCGATCTGATCTGCACGCTTTGCAGTGGTGCCCCGGAGACGACACACCACATCATTGTAACCTGGGCATTCTCGGTTGCAGCTGTGGATCAAGACGGCACAGTCACTGAGAGCATCTCTAGCAGAGCTCATAAAATCCCGACCCGCATAAGCCGTTTACAGGTCGACGAAAATCTCATTTGCGGGTTGATAACGTGTGCGGCAGAACAAAAACCGTATATGAAACTGGATAATTTGAAAAAAAAAGTTTCACGAGAGAAATTGCAACCATAGTAGTTCATCATATACTACATATACTACATGATCATACACTAATTCATTACAAACACTAGTTCATATTACATACTACATTCA
>NC_041380.1:88864627-88899468 GCF_002162155.2 Triticum dicoccoides | reverse complement strand
TCACGGCGGCGAGCTCGCGGCTATGGACGACGCGGTGGAGGAGCTCAATCCTTCTCGTCGGAGCTGCCAAGGTCGATGTACTTCTCCTTCTGCTCCTCACGGATGCACCGCCACTCGCCGTCCTTCTCCTTGGCGGCAAGGTTCGCCGCGACTGCCTGCTGGAACACGAGGTCTTCGAGCTTCTCGTGGTGGCGCCGATGCTCCGCCTCCTCGCATAAGCTGCGTTCGGCAATGGCGGCCGCGACCGCGTCGACATCGGCGACGAAGTCCTAGGGCCCGCCGCCGCCGCGGCGCACGATCTCCTCGGGCTCCTTCGGCTCCTCCGACCACTCCCTCTTCACGAGGAGAAGCCTCGCGCCGGAAGAGGAAGAGCTCGCCGCGCGGGTGAGCCACGCGGCAGATCTCGAGCCCGCGGCGGAGGACCCCGCGGCCTGCTGACGGTCGTACTCCTCCCTCTCGCGATGGAGGAATCTTGACAGCCTCGGTTCGTCCACTTCTTGGCCCCACGCTTCCTCGCGCCGTCCGAGCGGACACGACGCTCGCGCTCGGGGTCGCGGCGACCGCCGGAGCCGCAGCCGAAACTCCACATGGCGTTTCGAGGCGGATGCGGGCTCGCCGGTGGCGAGAAATGCGAGGGGGCAGTGGGGAATCGATGTGGGACACGACGGCGGAGGGGTAGGGTTTCGACCCGTATGGGCGGTTTGCGGGCCGCGGTAAAAAAAATTATGCGCTGGATGAGTATACGGGCTCTGTTCTGACCAGAAAATTGGACCGAGCCCGTATACTCGTCGGACTTATGCGGGTTTGCGAGATTTGCGGAGTCTGCTAGAGATGCTCTGAGGCGAGAGGGCACTCCCTGAACCCATGGGCATATGCACCCATTTTTCAAAAAGATGCATTTTAAGCATGTTTTAAAATATCAAAAAATTCAAAAGAAAATATCACGCATATATGTTCGCAAATATGTGTACATGGCACAAAGTTTTGTGAAAAATGTTTTTTTGTCTTCATAAAAAAGACAAATTTCAGTGCTTCTAAATAGTGTTTCATGACATAATTTTTTTTGTCTTTTTTGCACACAAATAAAGTTATTTTTTCGTGAAACTTTATGCACGCACATAGAACAGGGGAACACACCTGTGTAACTTTTTTCAGATTTTTTTAGTAGTTAGAAATGTGTTTTTCAAAATGAATTTATATGTACCCGGATTTATCCATGCACTTTTCGCTCCGAGGCAGCCTTTCTCAGACCTGGACATGACGATCGACAAAAGTGTAGGGCCACGTGGAAGTCAACCCGCCTCCTCGTCTCATGGAGTCATGGTGCATTTGAAAGGAAAAAAATGATCTTCAACGCCAGGGCTAGCTATGTGTCGAGGACCTGGCTGCTCGCGGGACTGGCCCCGAGGATTCGCATGCATGATGCATGGTTGACGAAAAAGCAGCCTTAGGCTGATTCTCATTGACGAAGGGGGAGGAACCAATTACAAGGAACTGAGGCCTCTTTTGGTTCATAAGATATGATTATTATAGGAATATGAATTTTGTAGGAAATGAGATGACATGTATCTCAAATTCTATGAATAGGAATAGGAAACAAGATGTCATTTGGTTGACACCAAAGAAATTTTTTCATTGAGTCTAGACTCTTTTTTATTTTCCTATAATATGAAGGATAGGAACCAATCCTATGTAGGAATAGGAATTCATTTCTATGAACCAAAGGGCTCTAAAGGAAAAAATCCTATAAGAATCCTATCCTCTAGAATTTCTATGAAATTCCTCTAAACCAAAAGAGGCCTAAAATTAAAGAAGAGAAAAAAGAAAAGAGAAAGGCGACAGGCATGGTACCGGGGTCACGCCTATGCACACTGGCCTCAGTCCACATATCACAGCGGCTCAACGAAGCTGGCCATCTACCATCATGCATGCGAATCCTCTACCATCATCATGCATTAGCACATTCTAAATGAGTTTTAAATAACAGACATTTAACTGTGACATGCACCGTAAGCCACTATCTATTTTTTTCTAGTCATGCAACTATGCCACGTAAGCAAGCCATGCGTGTAAATTATAAGTTGCAATTTTGCATTAATATATCCATACAATGCTTTCATGCCACATATCAGTTCATGTATGTAAGTCTTCAGTTAATTTTTGCACTAAGTTTTGTGTTCTCATGGTATATGTGTTGGGTGCTTGGAGCACGCATGCCTATATAGTTGATGCTTCATTTTTTTTAGGAATGACACTCTTTTAACTGAATCTATTTTTTTTATCTTTTATACATCATTTTGTCATGTGCTTCATTTTTTTATGTTTTAAAGTGTAAGTCTAGAATGGGTGTGGCTAGCTCTTATCTAGATGAGAATTAACTAAGTCTAATCTAACACCTATACCGTTTGATTTCACTCAGAGATTCATGCAGATTCTTTTATCTTTATTTTTTTATTAATCAAATGGTGTAGGAGTTAGTTGAGACTTTGTTAATTCTCATTCTAATTGAGAATACTCTTACATTCCAATTTAGGTATTTATGAGCACCTAATTATGCATTTCTTTTAACAAGATTACCGCAACAACGTGCAGGGTATCATCTAGTTTCATAGATGGATAGGCAACGAAGCCAACATAACAATTAGGTATACAAGCTAGAAATGCTCTAGCTAGTGATCATTCTAAAGTCTACTCATCTTCCTACCGACGTCGACAACAATGGGCCCAAGACCTCGAAATGACTACTATGCTGTGCAAACCAACTTTTCACCATTGCCCACCCCCGCTCACCCCCTCCCGTTGAACGACGTGGACAATGGCACGTGAAGACACATTGTTCCGATGGCCTAGGTACACTAGAACATGAGGATGACAGCCGTCCAAAGGTCTTTCTCCTTGCGATGCGACGGCGCTAAGTTGGTTCACTAGTCCAAGAGCTTTGAAGCTGCGGTCGGCATGAAAGTTGCAAGGTTCCACCACCCAAGCACCTCAAGCCATGCCGATCTAGACACCACACAGCTAAGGAGCAGATGTTGCTAGGTCATCGGCTCCTGATCACACAATGAGCAACAGGGGGTGGGAGCGGGGTGTGAAGTCCACACTTCAACAGACAACCATCCAACACCTATTGTTGGCAGGCAACCAAGCGAAGAACCTGCATGAGGCTAGTGCACGCGATCACTAAGATCTCTCAGTAGTCGAAGTAGACACCGAAACCCACCTAAAAAGAAACATAGGCTAATCTAAAGGAATAGACCTCCACTGGGTTCCTGGTTCAATTAGATGGAGCCACCCCCTTGGCCAAGGTGAATGGTGCTGACTAGCTCCGAGAGCTGCAAAACTCGTCAATCTCTACCCGCGCCAAGTTCGGGGAAATTCGATGACCCAAGCACCCAACATGCTATCGCCCACCGTACGTAACCACAAGGCCCTAAAACATATCTTGGCAACAGCGAGTGGGGAGCAATCCACATACCTTCCAGGATGAGTCCACTTGTCTATCCAGAAGAAGGGCGTAGCACCGTCACGATCGAACGCCTGAGTAGTTGGCTCGAATATGGCTCACAATTCCAAAGGAACTTGGATGTTGAATTTGGCCCACGGCTTAGTCGAATCCACCGTGTAAGCCAAAGTCACTCGATGCATAACACGTTGTTAAGTTGGCAAAGGTTGGGGAGGCCGAGGTCACCAGCCAATCTAGGGGTGTACACTTCGCTCCACGCGATCACACAATAACGGCCATTGATATCTTTCCACCCTTTCCATAGGAATGCATGGTAGATACTGGTGAAGCCTATGGTGGTCTTGGGAGTTAGATCTAGTGACATTATTGAGTAGATCGGCATCACTATTAGAGTGAATCTCGCAAGAACAAGACGGCCACCCTTGTGCATGGGAGAAACCCTCCAAGGAATGAGTTTGTTGACCACCTTATCCACCAAGATAAAAAGGTGCGGCCTGCAGTCAACGAGTGCGCCACATATTTTTATCTAAACCTAGTTGTAACATTACATACGGGTATATTTGGCCAACCGTGTGCCATAAAAATTTAGCATCTCACAGACATTTGTATTTATCAACCCGCGTGATGTAAAGTTTAACGCCACATGCATTTGTATTTATTAACCCGTGTGATGCAAAGTTGGCATCACACATAGGTGGTGTTTGGTTCTCTAGTCCTAGGACTTTTTCTAGTTCCGCTAGACTTTTTGAAAAAGACTCTCAAGAAGGTGCTTCTAAGGACTTTTAGCAAAAAGTCCCAAAAAAATCTCACCCTGTTTGGTTTGCTAGGGACTTTTTCTAGTCCCAACACAAAAAAGTCCTTGAAACCAAACGCCCCCCATAGTTATTTTCGTCGTGTGTTTTGAGGCACCCCATAGCACACCACACTGCTTCAGTGGAAGTTGGATTGCCTAGTCGATTTTGAGTTCGACGTCTAACTTGCATTTGTTTACTTGGACTTCTATTTGAAACTACTCCTCATCCGAGGTGGAATTATTTGGTGTTGTTCAAAGAAATGCTTCAAATTCGTTTGGTTTGGGTTCGACCCCGATCGATAGTCTGAGTTCTGTGCGACGCTTTCCCACGCCGGCCGTGTGTGATTTTTTTTCTCCTTGTGCGATGCAGAAATCTGCACCAGTGTGATAAATGCATGGGCATGGGCACGGGCCTTACTATTAGGAGGTCAAGCATTTCTAGGGCAAATTAGTGCACAAATGCTACACTCTTTGCGTTTGCTTTGCCCCAGCTAGCACACCACATGCACTTGCATGCAGCTCCATGGATGGAATCTCGATTCTCATCACACACCATCATCACACTATAAATACATGGCTCGGCACTTTGCATCCATCACAAGAAGGAAAAGAAGAGAGCAGACACGCGCGCGCGCTTACACGCTACACATATACACATTGTTTCCTAGCTAGAACCTAGATACATGGCGACAATGGCGGTTAAGGTGTGGGTGGTGGCAATGATGCTGGTTGTGCACTGCTTCGACGTAGGGCTTGGAGCTGGAGGCGACGGCCTGTGCCTGGGCTCGCCCGACTACGGCGACGCGCTAGCCAAGGCCATCCTCTTCTTCGAGGGGCAGCGGTCGGGGCGGCTGCCGGCTAACCAGAGAGTCAGTTGGCGCGGCAACTCCGCGCTCGCCGACGGCCGACCTGAAAACGTATGGTCTCTTATAGTTAACTTATGATCATGAGCCACTGCTCCCCTCCTACGTTTGAATATGTTTGTTTAATCTAGATATGAGTTTTCTCTTCAGCACATGCAAAACGAAAGCGGACCATGTTTTGGCACACTATATGGATCCAGTGTGAAATATATACTTGAGGCAATTAATCAATGGAATCAATGAAATTTGAAATAGTGATATATTGATAGTGGAATGGCGATCACAGGTTAACCTGACGGGTGGGTACTACGACGCCGGCGACAACGTCAAGTTCGGGTTCCCGATGGCCTTCACGGTGACCCTGCTGAGCTGGAGCGCCATCGAGTTCCGTGGCGACGTCGCGGCGGCGGGGCAGCTGGGCAACCTCGGGGCCGCCATCCATTGGGGCGCTGATTTCCTGCTCCGCGCGCACACATCTCCCACCACCCTCTATACCCAGGTCTGGTTGGTTTTTCTACCAATTTAACGTTCAAAGAAAAAGCACATCAATGAAACCATGAGATGGACTAGATTTATCTTTGTTGTTGTTGCCTTAAGGTGGGGGACGGGAACGCCGACCACGGGTGCTGGGAGCGGCCGGAGGACATGGACACGCCGAGGACCCTGTACAAGGTCACCGCGGACTCGCCCGGGTCGGAGGCCGCCGGCGAGGCGGCTGCGGCGCTCGCGGCGGCCTACCTAGTGCTCAAGGAAGACGGCGACAAGGCGTTCGCCTCGCGGCTCCTGGCCGCGTCCAAATCGGTACGCACGAAGCATGCATGTGCTGTTGTTTCTCGTTAGTTAAGTTGATGAAGGAATCACGATAACGGTTTTGGTTTTTTTGGCTTGGTCAGCTCTTTGAGTTGGCCAACAATTACAGGGGATCCTTCCAGTCGTCCTGCCCCTTCTACTGCTCCTACTCCGGCTTTCAGGATGAGCTGCTCTGGGCCTCGGCGTGGCTCTACCGGGCGACCAAGGACGGCAAGTACCTCGACTTCCTGCGCCAGAACCAGGGCTCCAGCAACCCGGTCAACGAGTTCAGCTGGGACAACAAGCAGGTTGGAGCCCAGATGCTCGCAACACAGGTGGGTCGCACTCGCACAACGATTCATGCATGCCTCCATGGATTCACGCAAAGTCCATTACCGATGTACCATCTCTGATTGATTTCAGGAGTATTTGAAAGGAAGGAGAGAGCTAGACAGGTACAAGGCCAACCTGGACTCCTTCGTCTGCGCCCTCATGCCTGACAGCGGCAATACGCAGATACGCACAACTCGTGGTACGTTACGTCCCTCCCTGCCTCACTCCGAACTCTGAAGAACATCCCGCCCAAAACCTCTCATCTTCTCCACACGACCGGTGCTTGCCGCAGGAGGGCTCCTCTTCACACGCGATTCAGTGAACATGCAGTACACCACCACGGCGGCCCTCGTGCTCTCCATCTACGCCAAGACGCTCGAGTCCTGGGGCGTCTCCGACGGCGTCCGCTGCAGCGCCGCGAGCTTCTCCCCGGACCAGATCGCCTCGTTCGCCGCGTCGCAGGTCGACTACATCCTGGGGAGCAACCCGATGGGCATGTCGTACATGGCGGGCTTCGGCGGCGCCTTCCCGCGGCGCATCCACCACCGCGCCGCCTCCATCCCCTCCATCAAGGTGCTCACCCGGACGGTCCCCTGCAACGAGGGCTTCTCCTCCTGGCTGCCCACCAGCGACCCCAACCCGAACGTCCATGTCGGCGCCATCGTCGGAGGGCCCGACGAGAACGACCAGTTCGGGGACAACAGGGGGGACTCGGCGCACTCCGAGCCGGCCACCTACATCAACGCCGCCTTCGTGGGCGCCTGTGCTGCTGCCATGGGGCAGAGCCAGAAGCCTGCGTCGCCGACTTTGGCTTCTTACTAGTAGTAGACCACAAAGATATGCGCACTCGATACAACTGGTACTACTATGCTCTGCTAAATTTTCACGTGTGTAATGTACTTGTGACATATGCATTCGCTACCAGTACTCTGTACTTGTTCGTGATCGCCGTACTATATATGTTTGTAATGTAACAAGACATAAAAATACAGTACCAAGTTTATATCAGCGCAGGATTCTTCTCCCCAAGTTTGCAACTCGGTTCCTCTCCCTAACTATAACCAGACTTAGGCCCTCCACTATATACTCCCTTTGGTTCTTTTTACTCTGCATATTAGGTTTGACCGAAGTCAATTTCATCCAACTTTGACCAAGTTTATACAAAAAATTATAAACATTCACATAACAACACCAATATCATTAGACTCATCTTGGAATATATTTTTATATTATATCTATTACATATTATAGATGCTAATAATTTCTAATATAAATTTGATCAAACTTAGCAAAGCTTGACTTTCGGCAAATCCAATGTGCAGAGTAAAAAGGACCGGAGGAAGTAGACCAAAACCAATGTCAAATTCATTTCTAGTCTTTGGGCACTGATGCCCTACACAACGCAACCGGAGCCAAAAAGAATTTCTGGGCAGCTAGCTCGAAGGGCACTGGCAGCTAGATCAGTAGACTTGTTTGTCAATTCCTTTATACGGAGTGGCTGTGGAGCTGGTGTCATAATTTTTTTCAGGCATCAGTGATGATGTGGCACCTTTTTGACCAGCGAGCACGGCTTGGAGGAGAATCTTCCTCCTCGGAGCCTGCAGACCATCCACCGCCCACCCGCAGCGCCGGCGGAAGCACGTCTTGTCCTGTATTTCATTTTGTGTCATCTATTTGCACATGTCATGAATGTGTTGCATTTGTCCTTGCACAAAGTTTTTTTTTTGCGAATTCTTGCAGAAAGTCATTGAGAGGTTGAACAAGCAAGGTGTCATTTATAAACCAATGAAGGCAGAAATTTCTGGCATTGATGTTTATGTGGACGAAAGTGCTGAGAGAGACAAGGGTCGTTTTCCAAAAAAAAAATCAACCTCGGTAACCTAAGGAAACATTGGAGTTATCTATCAGGTACAGATTAACGGCTTCAACTGTCATGGGCAAGATTCTGTCCCTAGATGCACCAGCTCGTGAGCATCTAGTACATCGAGAAATGATTCTCTGTAATTACAACATTCTGGTGCAGTAAGAACTTAAATTATGGATCTCATTAAGTTCATGAGACAGAACCATTGAACATTTCTTATTAGTGCATTTGATCAACATGAAGATTGACCCTCTCTGGGAGCGTCAGAACAGTACAGTAGTTTGAATCAGCCGAGAGATCAATTTACACAAGAAGCAGTACATTTGTTATTCTATCCCGACTCTGAGAGGGTCCGTGCATATATGGCGAGTGGTTAAATGATCTATAAGATGAAGGTATGATCATTCCCAGCTGAGTATCCTTCAAGCCAGGTCTTGTGGATGTGTGTCAGTTCCAAGCCCTCTGAAGTCTCAGGCTGCGAGTTCAGGCAGTTGGGTAGTTCAGCATAAACTGTGCGCAAAAGATTCTATACAACCGCACGGTGCGCAAGAATTTCAGGGGGGGAACGGGAATTTACCTTTGTATTCAGCAGAAGAGTTGTCCGGCAGCAATATTGCACATCGCCTGAGTGTGACAGAAGCATTAACATCGACACACAAATCAATGAGATGACACAAGATGAGTAATTGTGGCGCATCCCAAGATTACGGAAAGGGCTCGTTACAATTGAAAAATGATGTCAATAAGGTTTGAACAAACTGATAACTGATGGCGTGGAATAACTTCAGTATGTGAAGAGTTTTTCGAGTATACCTTCCATTTCCCAGTTGTCAAACCTCACCAACCAGTTACTTGTACCGATCGGCGATGTAAAAAGTCGGTCCACCCATGCTCGGAACTTTTGGCCTTGTTTGTCAGCATAACATGAACTCAGTGCATCAATGGATGCATGAAGTGACCGCTCCATTCCACAAGGATGTATCAGTGTACCATTCTGGAGCTATCCAAAATAGACGATTGATCTAAAGTAAGCTAAAAAAACAACCAAAATTTGGTCCTCGGGAATCATAAATGGGTCCAGATCCCAGTTCAAACATGCAGCATTGGGATCAGTAATGTTAAAAGGAATTGTGTACAAAAGAAATGGCATATTAAAAAAGAAAATGGTATGAACAAACATTAAACGGGTTAATCTAAGAGTTCGACAAGGAAATGTACTTACAGTAATGCTTTTCAAGTATTGTATAACTGATGGAGACTTCTGAACCTCACCCCTCCGCCACTTCTCGTAAAGAACATAGAATTTCACCACCACATCTGCAGGCTTGATGGTGTCTACCTTCGGATATGGGAATTCAAGATCTCTTACAGAAAAACTAGGCCCTAGTTTGAAGTGACCGATAGCTTGCATGATACTGGAAGCGCATCTCTCAGTTGCATGAAGCAACTTAAGGTTATCTTTTCCATTCTCTTCATACCACTGAAGAAGCTCCTCTTGGGCATTGCTAACCTGAATATGGTTCCAAAACTCTGTAATAAGCTTATATAGTAATCATCGTCAACAATGAAATACACTGAAACCAAGCAACTGCTTATACACTGACCATGACACCATAGGCAGATGGAACGCTGAATAAATCTGCATCATTGCCAGAGTCACCACACACAAGAACATTGCTTGGTGGTTTTCCGCTCAAACTGAACTTCTCGAGTAAATATATAAGAGCTTGCCCTTTCCCTGCACCTCGTGGCAATACATCTAGGGCCTCTCCGCTACTATAGATTATCTTCACATCTAGCTGATCACAGAAAGAAAGCAATGAAGTCAATAAAACACCGCTAAGCAATACTTGATCTTAACAAAACCCTGTCAAAAAGAACAGAGAAAGAGAAGGTCACCAAGGCCTGCCTTGTCTTACCCCAAGCTGTTCCAGTTTTTGAGGAAGATAATTAATCACTTCATGAGCACCCTGCTTGTCGACGAAGAAGCTGACCTTATGAGGACCCTGATTCCTCTCTGGCTGCAACGCACAAAGACAAAGTAACATAAATATCTTAGTTCAGCTAGTAGTAAAATTTGAAAAAATCCAGGAAAAACTAGACAGGCAACTCATTGGACATGCCTGTGGCTTTAGATGAGGGAACTTAGCTGTCTCCTGAACAACAATATCCCTATCCCACTTGTTATTCAGAAATTCCTCCCAGCCAACATCAGGAGTCATCTCCTGGCCATATGCTATCACAGTGCCCACAGACATGATGGTGATGTCCGGTGTGAGCAAAGGCTTTCTTTCCCTCAGACCCTTGTAACTGACCGGCGTTCTTCCAGTTGAGAACACCAGCAGAGAATCCTGGGAGTACTCAGACTCCCAGAGCGCCTCGAAACGGAGCAAGGCCGAGTTCTCTGGATCACAGTGATCAACCTGCAAGTGCACAATCCAAAAAGTCAAACATTGTTCAGACACAACAGTCCAGGTTCCTTCTTTCTGGGCAAACCAAAGGATCGAACTGAGATACCCACCATCGTCTGGTCAAGATCCGAAACGATCATAAGGCGGGCAGAGCCATCTAGCCTATCCATTCTTCCTTGCCGCGGAGAAGCTGAAGAAGTCCCTGCAGAGCAATAGTGCTGCAGAGGCTGGTGAGAAGTTTGATGCGTCTGCCTGGACACTTCTCTGAAACAACAAGTATTTCTCCTGCTTTTATACTGTTCCTCGGTCATCTGCTGGTAGGGTCTTTATTTTTTGTAAAAGGAAATAATAGCTCCAGATAAATTTTTAAACTATAGCACACGAGAAGCTGTCAGCAGCAGGTGAGAGCAAGACAGCGAACCAAGACAAGCAGGACAAGTATTTCTCCTGCTTTTTTAAAACTAAATAAACTATTTCATCGGTCATCCGTCGGTAAGGTCTGTTTTATTCATATACACGAGAAAATAATGGCTACAGATTACTTAAAGAACTATGGCAAACAAGAAACGGGCAGCAGCAGCCTAGCAAATGAGAGCAAGACAGGGGACCCAAACATCCACGGTTTATCCACACAAGAAAACAAGCAAGAGCGTGACTTTACTGGTAAGAACAAATTTCCAGGAGAAATCGTTGTGGATAGAGTGTCCAGCCAATCATCTAGCACGGCACGATTGACATCGATCAGATTTGGCGCAGGGAAATGTACAAGTACAACGCACTCGACAGAACCACGCGAGTATGGAATGGTCCGCCGGCCAAACACCTTGAATGCATGATGGTTTCAGGGAGGACCGGAGGGAGAGGAGGAACGCACAAGGTGGCGGATGAGTTGTAGGGCAGGCAGGTACAGTAGCTCCTACCTCGCCTGCGCGGCGTGCGGCCGGCGGCCCGGCTCGTCGTCGGAGGAGGAGCCGAGGAGGATGTGAGGCGGCGGGGTGGGGAGATGCGGATGACGACGACCAAGACCGGGAGCGGGGAGCCGAGTAGTACAAGTGGAGTGCGGAATGTGGGATGTGGAATGCGACGAAGCTTCCGTTTGAGATGACTTTTGCCGCTTTCTTGGTCGATGAAATCCGCGAGGGAACACCCTTTTGACAGAGCACAACAAAGGGGGTCTCAGGACTCTCAACAACAATAGAAAAATGGCCCCATGATATGCCGGGTCAACTTTTTTTGAAGGAAAACGGTAGGAAATCTTCACGCCGCACGTATTTTACTATCAGCCAAAAGTGTGCAGTGGAAAAAACAGAAAAACGACAGGATGTCGCAAGTGGCCACTGGACAATGGCGCGACTTCTCATTTTGGCTCGATGCACGGCCACGCCCAATTTTTCAGCAATCTTTTCTTAATTGGTTCAAACATTGCGGTATATAGGTTGTTAAATTGATTCTACAGCTGATTTATTTGACTTTGAATCGGACTAGGTGATCGGCTGCTCATTAGCTTGTCGTAAAATCACTACGACGGGACCCTTTTGACGTTGCACAAAAGGCATCACTTTGCGTTCAGCTAGCACAAAGGGCATCTCCAATGACACCCTGCAAAAAACCTCCGTCATCCGCCATCCGTCCGCGGTCCGCGGTGTTAGAATTATGTGTCCTGCAACTATATTCAATTAACTTAGAATTATTAAATATTCGGAATACCTCATTATGGAATTATACATGTATTTGTACATGGAATTGTTTTACATGTTTAGCATGGAATTGTTACTTGCTGGAACATACTTAAGTTTTATATATACTTAAGGAAACTGGTCGATTATCGGTGGAATACAATATACTATTTATATTGGAAAGACTACCCGGATACACTGATAATTGGAAGGAGTTAGATCGTATAATTAGATTATAGTCCTAATGTTGATCTACATAATTAGAGGAATTTACACTCTATTATGACGCGTTGCTCACAGGCGCGTGCTCCGGGGACAAAACGGGTAGAATCCGTTAAACAGACAAATATGATCGTGGTTGGTAATTTGATCTGGACTCTATCCCGGAAACTAGTGGAAAAGACTAGGAATCTTATATCTGTATAAGAGGTGAACTCTTTGAAACGACAGTATAAGAAGGTCCCTACCCCCTAGCCTCATATATGTGAATTGTGAGCGGCACCATGGATAAGCGCAGAGGAATTAGGGGGTAGACCGAAAACCCTAAATTTCTACCATTGGTGTCCTGAGCAAGGTTCGGCCGCCGTCGGTTGAGCTCTAATCCGCTGCGCACTCTCCCGCCGGTCGTCGACACAATCCCGTGTTTACCAGCATGTCGTCGCCTGAAGCGTCAACTCCATCGACTACGTACTGCGATGTGCGCACATGGAGGCTCCAATCTGCGCGTCGATGAGGGGTAAAATCAAGCGGCTGGGACTGCTGGCGCGTGACCGAGAAATATTTCACGTAGTCTCCTGCTACTGCTTGTTCGTGGATCAATCACACGCGCGACTTGATCTTGCATGCACATCGGAACATTGCTCAAGGAACTCCAGCTATCTCGCCGGAGGAAAATTGTCGCACATGGAAGGGAGCCACATGCAAAGGAAACTCAGTTTGACACGTACGTGGAATCCAGGATATATACTACGGTTTACAGAGGAACTAGTGCTTCGGCAGGACAAATTTCTTGGCACGCGGAAGGAGATGGTCGGGTTGAATTTGATGAAGATGCTAAAAAAGGATTATGGTCATCCTGCTGCAGAACCGTGCGTCCGTATGTGTGCTCATTTGGACGTAACGACAAAGTTGTGGCAGGCTATTTCTATTTTATGCATGGATCAAGGAAAGGCCGCCATCACTCCGCTCATATCTGCCTTGATGGTTCGCTGCAATCTTCCGTAGCGGGATCGATCAAGTATCTGCCGATTGCCATGGGTGTTTCAGTGGCAGTCAACAGTCAGCACCAAATCAATCGCTGGAGGGTTTCACAGGGCTTCACCCAATCTGGAAAAGTGGAAATAGATGAACCAATTGTTATTTGGTGCATGGATCGACAAAGACTAGTACTACTCTCGAGTAGTACTCCACTATAACTTGCTGGCTGTTTTTTTTTTCACGAATCTGGACGGGCGTGTGATTGACAAGATGGAAGAACCTGGTGCTAGTTTCTACAGGATTTTTTTTTCTGGATACAGGCAAGCTGTTGGTGAGGCGTGTCAACACGCAGGGCCGCGTACACTAGTACTACCTTGGCGGCTGACTACTACCGCTTCCGTTGCTGTTGCTCGATGTCCAAGGCAGTGCATGTGTTGCTGAGCCTTCAGTACTGCCGCTTGTACTTCGACTGTTTTTTTGTTGGCTAGTCGGAGGAATCTACATGGACTCCGCGCACCTGTGCACACATGCTGTCAGGGAAGGAATACTCTTGCATCGTTTAATTGATTTATTTATTACATCATTATTTAATGTTCTAACTTGTTTGGTTGCTAATCCACTACATGTAAGCGACCACGAGGAAAGTACATATCCTTGGAAGACATTTAGGAGGACTCTGAATCATGAATGCGTGGAAGGATTGCACCAAGCAAATGATTTACACACTGAAACTGCTATGGTGGAAATAATGTCCGGAAAATTACACATAACCTAGAAAGGGATTTATAGAAGAACAAGTATTATTATTGAGCATCACTTGTTTGTGGAGGAAGATGAGAGTCACACCCAGGACAAGGATTTTTTTTTCTTCATTTGTCGGTATGCCTAATGGTAATATTTGCACTACATTTATTTATTTGGGGCTATTTTTTTCAAATATAAATGGATTTTGGCTATGTCTTATTGCTGGAATACAATAGCAATTTTGTTGGCATGCTAACAATTCCAAAGGAAATATATATGTTTGTGTGCTTAGTCATTGCCGCTAAATCTTATAGACTTTGGGATTGGAAACCATGTCATTAAACTCCCTTGTGGAGGAACACCAATACTATTATAGGACACTTGTTCAACTTCAGTGAGAAGGTATTTGATTTATTGTTCTATCTTGGAATCTATTGACTATGTCATACTGTTTGGAAAAGGAAGAGTGGAAAATATTGCTCAATGGTAAAATTAATGCATTACGGGTTTTCACACAATGGTCTATCTTTCTTGATATCCTTTGGAAGTTGGCAAACAAAATTGTTTATATTTGGCAAAGATAACTCCATATGGAGGAATACCGACAATGGGAACACATGCTTGAAATCGTATTATCTACATCATCAATGACTTGGTCACATATCTTGGAACTAAATGAATTGGCTTATTGATTATGGAATTCTAGACTTTAGTGGGAGGACTATGGTAACTTGTGAAGCATATATGATAGTATTTTCGGTTTATATACACCTTTTCTGAAGGTGGGAAAAGAAAAGGCTTCATATCATTATTTACTTTGGTAACCTTATGGTATCTTTCTTTGCACTCCCACTAGAGGTCAGGTTATTTATTTTTATCTCATCATTGATTATTGCACTTGATATGGTTGTGTTTATACTATTTCAAAATACAAGTTGGAATGTTTTTATTGTGCTTGACACATGTTATACTGACGTGGAAAATCAGTTGATTAAATAATATCATAGTTTTAACAACTGATTGGTGGGGGAATTACACTTCACGAATATATCATTTGTATGTAAAGAGCATGGAACTATTCACCATTGTAATATACCGTACACTCCACAAATGAATGGAGGAATTGACTGTCTTGTATACTCCCTTGTTTCTTTGGAAATAAGCATTGCATACTATCATTTATTGATATCATTCTCCATCTAGTACAGTCACTTGACTGGAAGGAAATCTTCTATTTTGACATGAAATTCTCAGTTATTACAAAGCGCACACCTGGAAATTTTTATGGTTATTCTAGTGGATCAAAGGATGTTTCCTTAGTTATCTGGAAAAAGAATACTGGTGGAAAATAGGAACACAATCATTTTTATGATCTGGGTGGAATTATTGATAGTCATACTTGAATATAATCTTGATCCCATGGAAACTACAAGTGACACTCCCAACATGACATGCTTAGGATAAGTGGGAGGAATAAGCTTGGAATATCATGTCTGGATAATTGTTATGTGTTGTTGGCGGATGTCACTCTAAATTTTTAGAGGAATCACTACATTCTCTTAAAGTTTTTTTAATCAATATCAACTATGTGTGGAAGAATTGCGGGAAGGAATAAACTCAAATGAGGAAGAGCATAGTTTGGGAACTTAATATCATACCAAATAACCGCAAATATTTTTTTTGTAAGGATAATTGGCTCAGTGGAATATTATAATACCGCTCTTGTTATTCAATTATTCACACAGAGGGAAATATACTTTGTGGAAACTCTCTCTCCTGGAATTTTTGGAAAGAGGAACTAAAGACAGGTTTGCTAATTGAGTATATTAATGTATGGTCTTATAACAAGCTTCACATCAATGGAATAGAACGTCATATGGTTTTCTAAATGAATCACATTGATGGAAGTGAGAGCTTGGTCATTTTTTAACTTTCATATGAAAGGAACATTTGAAGCATCCTATGTTTTACGAGTGGAAATACATAGAAAATATTTTGAAGTGTTTCTCTATGGAAAATTGCAAATCTATTAAAATACCTTTGGTAAAGGGAATCACACTCAGTGAGGAATTATATTTAAACTCCTGAGGGAAAATGGAATAATAAACGGTACATGAATTGATATGTATCTTCATTATATTATGACGATACCTTAGCTATTGGAATTTATCCTGCATTCAAGCAGTGGAAGGAAAGACGAGCAGCTAAGGGAATCTCACACATCATATAAGATTGTGGAAAGTGCATCACAACCTATCACTTGTTCTGAAATTTATATTGAAGGTAAACACATTGAGGAAACTATTACTCTATCTACAGGATGAGAAATAAGTCCAGGTACGCATATTCAATTTTTTTGTAGTACTAATATGATGCAGGTTCACGGACCAAAGTTAGGAATTTCTTTCAACACATGGTTAATTATGAAACTTCATTTACTAATTGGATTTGATATTTATGTGGTTTTGAAAATTTATTCAACATAGTTATCTTATACTTGACTCGATGTGGAATTAATCATATTATTATATATGTGGTGGAAAATAATTGATGCAGAATTTCACTTGAGGAAACAAAATACTCAAGGTGCCTATAAAGGTGGAATTACACTCGAGGAAATAATACTCGAGGCGCCGAGGACAGCTATGCTAGAATAATTAGGCGGAAACTAAAGGTCTCTAGTGATCTTAAGTGTCACAGCAAGGAAACATATTGAAGGGAAGTATCACCATATATATATTTGTGGGTTTTCAACGTAGAGTTAATATGATTGTTGATCCCTTGACTAAGCCTCTTAGTCAGAGGTATTTGGCAAGCTTGTTAAGGCTATGGGTTTACGAATATTTGAATGATCGTTTTGGACAAGTGGGCGATGTTAGAATTATGTGTCCTGCAACTATATTCAATTAACTTGGAATTGTTAAATATTCGGAATACCTCATTATGGAATTATACATGTATTTGTACATGGAATTGTTTTACATGTTTAGCATGGAATTGTTACTTGCTGGAACATACTTAAGTTTTATATATACTTAAGGAAGCTGGTTGATTATCGGTGGAATACAATATACTATTTATATTGAAAAGACTACCCGGGTACACTGATGATTGGAAGGAGCTAGATCGTATAATTAGATTACAGCCCTAATGTTGATCTACATAATTAGAGAAATTTACACTCTATTATGACGCGTTGCTCACAAGCGCGTGCTCCGGGGACAAAATGGGTAGAATCCGTTAAACAGACAAATATGATCGTGGTTGGTAATTTAATCTGGACTCTATCCCGGAAACTAGTGGAAAAGATTAGGAATCTTATATATAAGAGGTGGACTCTTTGGAACGACAGTATAAGAAGGTCCCAACCCCCTAGCCTCATATATGTGAATTGTGAGCTGCACCATGGATAAGCGCAGAGGAATTAGGGGGTAGACCGAAACCCTAAATTTCTAACACGCGGGAACGAGGCAGTCTGCGGACACGGATGCGGGAGGCAACCATCCAACGTTAGCCGTATACATTTTCACAACAACTTAAACCGGGCAAAATTTGTTCAAACAAGTCCGGAATTCATATAAACACGGTCGGATTTCATATAAATATAATGGATTTCATTACAAATACATCAAAGCGGTCACAGGCGGGTTCTAGAGTATAATTAATACTCCCTCCGTTTCTTTTTACTCCACATATAAGATTTGATCAAAGTCAAACTGCACAAAATTTGACCAAATTTATATAAAAAAATATGAACATCTACAATACTAAAACTATATAGTATGAACATAAGTTTCATGTTGCATCTGATAATATTGATTTCATATTATGAATATATATTTTTCAATATAAAGTTAGTCAAACTCTATAAAGTTTGACTTTGACCAAACCTTATATGCGGACTAAAAAGAAATGAAGGGAGTACCTAATTTAAACTATTAAAAAAATACCTAATTTAAATGATCGCCGGCGTTCGGTCCCCGTATCCGGCCATCGGCCCCGAGATCTGAAGCTTCACCGTCTCCAGTGTCGCCTTGGTGCTCTCCTACTCCGCCTCCGTGACCTCCGCATCTGGAGCCCCGGGAACTGAAGTTGTCCGCCTCGACGTTCGCCGCCAAGCGACTAATCGGCTGAAGATGCTGAGCCCACCAAGCTTGGCATCGACGGGAGGGAAGGAGCGGTGGCCTTCTTGGGACCCGAGTGGCAACGACCTACCATGCACTACTCTTCCTCGCCGCAGCCGGCGCTCGCGGACGTGTCGGCTTCTTCGTGGTCGTGGCACAAAAGCCATTACTTTGCGTTCAGCTAGCACGAAAAAGGCTTCTCCTAGTAGAAGTGGTAAAATTAAACAAAGTATTTCCGTCGGAATAGTTATGTGCACTTTCAGTTTTCTATTCACTCATGATAGGGCCTGACCTGGTCGACCCGATCAAACTATTTCACTTATGATTTGGCCTGGTTGACCCAATCATGATATTGAAGAATGTGATCTTTTATCCAAAAACTTCGAATCCAGATAAGTTTTGAAGATGGTGCTCCCGTTACATTACTTTGAATGGAATCATCACTTAACTAAGCATAAGTGAAAACAAGTTTAAATATTTGTTAGATTTGCGAGAAAGTATACGTTTTTTTGAAGGGCGAGACATTATAAGTGTTACACTAAATGGGCTTGTCTCATTAACAAATTCTGAAGTCTCAAATGAGCCCATGAGAAAAATGGCAAGTGGTGGTGTGGTGCTAAAGTTTACTCCTACATTGCTAGTTGAGAAAGAGTTGGACCTTTTTATATAGTGGGTTCTCTCCATCACTCTAAATAATGTGTTGAGAAGAGAAAAAAAAAGACTACACGCGTGCGCTTGCTCGCCTTGCCGGGCTTGGGACGGAGCGGGGCGTACGTGTGACATGCACGTGAAGCCGAAATCGGGTCCGTTGCCTTGCAGGGGCGTGGATTCCTTTTGTCGTTTTATTTTTGGTGTCTTAACATACAAGTTGATTGTTTTCTTGTACGGTAAATTTGACTTGGAAACCAAATCAGTTTGACATCGTGATCATGACACGAGACCGCCATTGGTTCTCCTAATATATTGCTTAGTGGCCTCGGCCAAAGACACGCCGAAAACACATAGAATTTTGTCTCATCTCGCAACTTGCACTGTCATCATGGTCTACTCCATCCCGAATGTCAGTGTGCGGGAGACTAAGTCTTCGGAACCGTTCATCCTTGCGATCATATGCATCGGGAGAGGACAATTTTTTTTTTGGAAAGCACTGTGCGGGCTGCTCAACTTCATCATCACGGGTTGTCTTCCGTCCAAATCGGGCGGTGTTACTCATTGTCGTCTTCATCGCCATTAACAACAGATAGTCCCCAACACCGTCATCAACAATGTCGCTCCCGCAGCAGTTAACGAACAGTACGCCCGTCGTCATCTGTTAATGTCTATCTCTGTAGCTGCTGTTTCGTGTGTGATGTTGTGCATGTTTTCCTGTTCATCTTGTTTGCTAGATTGTTGCATGCTATTCTCTGTTTTAGTCATGAATTATTTACTAGAATTAATCATAAATTTACCTAATATTTCAACAATAAGTTGGTTATTGGAGATGCTTCCAGCCCAACTCAGCACAGATGGTTTATTAGGCCTTCTCTAATGTACTAGTCTAAGTTTATATGCTCCGAAAAAGACAACTAATATTTGCACATGCCACATCCCACACACAATTGCAAGTGAAACTTCGTATGTGCAATAATCATCCACACACAATTGCAAGCGTCACAACCCACTCAGGATGGGAATGGGCCGGGTCGGTCTGCCGGGTCGCTGACCCGACCCAAAAATTCAAGGCCAATGGGTCATATAGGTCGGTCTCAAATGAGATTTGAGTCAACAGGGCCAGCACCGGGCAATCCTCATATCGTATAATTTCCGGCGAACACTCACATATATCAACAACAAAAATGTCTTGATATGTTTCAGATGCGCACGTAGAAAATCACAAGTAGACGGTTTGATTTTTTCTGTTAGAAATCTGTTGTGCCGCCTCCCTACTTGCTAGCATGCAGGGCTGTGTACCAGGTGCACCGCCTCGTCCTCCTTAGATGTAGGATCACTCGTACTCGTTGTGACTGCATAATTCTCTGTCTCTCACACACTTTGTACTGCTACTTATTTGTAACCCCAAGTGGAGGAATACAATGTGTCAGCGAACCCCAAGTGGTTGAAGGCTTAAAATTGGCTAATACAGTTGGGAGCAACTCCTTGTTGGTGCAAACAGATAGTCTGATTTTAGTGGAGGCTCTCCAACAAAACTCTGGGCACTCGATGGGTGGCAGGCCCAATTCTTGAAGAATGCCGTTTACTGATAGTTAATTTTGGAAAGGTCGTTATTGAGCATTGTAACCACGAATCAAATATGGTGGCTCATGTGCTAGCGCAGAATGGAAGTGTTGATCCACCAAACTTGTGGTTGGACTCACCTCCAGGTTTTATTTCTAATTATTTAGCGGACGATATAAGTGTTGTTTAATTTTCATAAAGCTAGCCATGATGGCCTTTTCCTCAAAAAAAATACAATGTGTGATGCATTCTTAGCTTTGTTTATATTCTATCATTTCTGTTAACCACGTATTTAGTAATCTTATTAGTTATTACACTAATCGGATACCATCATAACATCTTGTTGGCAATGTAAAGCAAAAAAATTGGGTCAACCTAAAATACCCATCACGCTAACGAGGCCATTGACTATTCTTTATATGGGCCTCTCAAATTGGCCTTGGGGCCATAGGGTCTGGGTCCAAGGCCAGGTCCGGGTCGACCCGTTCCCATCGTAACAACCCACACATAATTGATGCAGACTTTTTGTTTATATATGTTTTGTCCCCCTCCCGCCACGCACACAACACATCCCACATGCAACTTGTAAGGCTTGTATTAGGAGGAGCGGCTATATCTCGCCTTTAGCGAGCTAGAGCGGGTGCTCGTCTGCAATTGAACCATGGTGGCCCGGCCCACTACCAAGTCAAAACAATCCAAGCAAGAGAGCGCTCGCCCACTAACAACATTTTTTTCAATGGTTTTTGATGTAGGGTGAAACCCTAATGGTCGTTCTTTTCACACTTGAAAGGGGGAAAGAGAGCAACTCAAAGAGGAACACAAGAAGAACTGTCAAGTAGACAATATCTAATCACACATATGCTAAACCCACATGCACATAAAGGAGATACAAGGATCTAAAGTCAACACAAGAGAATATAAAGGTAACTAGTTCATCCCAATCCTTGAAGGAGAGAGGTCTTGAATCCTAGGAGGATCTTCCCATGAAGGGGTCTTTAATCCACTTGAGGGATCTTCTCACATGGAGGTCTTAAACTCCATGGGAGTGGTAAGTGGATGAGAAATGCTCTATCTCAAATGAGCTCTAACCTTTGCTAACCCTAAAAGGAGGGCGGGTAGTCTATTTATAGTGCTAGTACAAGTTGGGACGAAATGAAGGGGGTACATGGGCCTCTGGCCCGATCTCTGCGCACATGTAGGTGCCAGATGTCCGGCTGGGGGCCGGATGTCTAGCGGCTCACGAAGAGTCGGATGTCTAGGGTCTTGGCCGGATGTCCAGGCTGGGCTGGCCCGATTCCTGCTGCTCTCTGGATACGTCGCGTCAGATATCTGGGCGGGGCGGGATGTCCAGGCTAGTCGGGCTGGATGTCCGAGCATGGGCCGGATGTCTGGTCCTGTAGCACGTCGGCTACTGGAGCTACGGCCTCCAGGCGCCGGATGTTCGGCCGCTGTAGACTTTCAGCGGTTCCTCTCGTTGAGCTTCTTCGTCCATGTACTTGGGGACTTGTCCATGATTCTGAGCATCTCCGAGAGGGTCTTATCGATACCTAAGCGCACATAGCATTCTGGATTGAGGTAGTAGCCATGTCTCACGTGGATCATATGGAGCTCATTAAGGAGAGATGTCACCTCGGTCTTGATAGCTCTTGCACGTGCTCGTGTCATTGGTCCACTAGGCATTTAGGGAGACGAAGTAGGTCCATGGGGATGATCCTAGGATGCTCCACATAATCTCACCCCTCCCCCTTTGGGAAAGATCTAACCCTGGATCAAAAACCTCATCACCATGGAAGGGAGATAGATCCTTGACATCGAAGATGTCGTTCACGTTGTACTCATCGCGTGGAATGTCGATCTTGTATGCATTGTTGTTGTAGCGTGCTAGCACCTTGAAGGGTCCATCAGCATGAGGTAGCAACTTGTTCTTGTGCTCGTTGGGGAATCGGTCTTTCCGTAGATGTAGCCACTCAAGATCTCCGGGGTTGAACACCATGGGGTGCTTGTTGATGTTGACCTTGGTCGCAAGGCGTTGTACTTGGTGCTCGATGGTGTGCATTGTATATTCAAGCACCTTCTTGAGGTAGCTTGATTGTGCGCTCGCGTCCATGTTGATGCGCTCTTGTAGTGGTAGCGGTAGAATGTCCAATGGGGACAATGGGTTGAATCCGTAGACGACCTGGAAGGGGGACTTGCCGGTAGTAGAATGTCTTGCCCGATTGAAGGCATACTCAGCGATGGTTAAGAATTCCTCCCACTCCTTGATGTTCTTCTTGATCAACACACAAAGGAGAGTCGATAGCGCCTGGTTGGTGACCTCCGTTTGGCCGTCGATTTGCAGATGGTATGCCGATGAGAAGAGTAGCTTGATTCCGAGCTTGGCGCATAGTGTCTTACAAAAGTAGCTAAGGAACTGGCGGAGTCTGATACAATCGTCTTGGGCACTCCATGCAATCCCAAGATTTCCCTACAAAAGATATATGCAACATGTGAAACATCGTCTATTTTGTTGCAAGGAATAGTGTGCCATCTTAGAGAAACGGTCCACAACGACAAATACTGAATCCTTGCCATTTTGAGTTCGTGGCAAACCAAGCACAAAATGCGTACTAATGTCTTCCCATAGTTGGTATGAAATAGGAAGTGGCATATAGAGTCCATTGGATTGAGCGATAGACTAAGCTTTGCGACATGTAGAGCATCGGTTGGTGTAGCGTGAGACGTCATGAAACATCTTGGGCTAAAAGTAATTCTTGGAGAGCGTGGCGAATGTCTAGTCGCATCCAAAGTGTCCCATAAGTCCTGCACTGTGAGCCTCTTGCAAAAGCAACAAATGAAGAGAAGACTTGGGGATACTGATACGCCCATTTTGCATCATGTTTTCCTATTGATATTCATTGCAATTTGTACTGTTATTTTACTTTATTATATGATTCTTATGCCTTTTCTCTCTTATTTGCAAGTTTCACATGAAGAGGGGAGATTACCGGTAGCTGGAATTCTGGATCAAAAAGGGCTATATTGGAGACACCTACTTTGCACAACTCCAAATGACCTAAAAATTGACGAAGAATTATTTTGGAATATATAAAAATTATTGGGGAAAGAATCATCAGTAGGGGACCCACCAGGCAGCCACAAGCCTGGGGGGGCTGGACTTGTGGGGCCCCTGACAGGCCTTTGAAGCCCATCTTATGATATAAGATGCTAGTTGACATAGAAAAAATCAGAAGGAAGGTTTCGGGATGAAGTGCCGCCGTCTCGAGGTAGAACCTGGGCAGGATCACTTTTGCTCTCTGGCGAAGCGATTCCACCGAGCAAACTTCCCTCCGGGAGGGGGAAATCGAAGCCATCATCATCACCAATGATACTCTCATGTGGGAGGACCAATCTTCATCAAAATCTTCCATCGGCACCATCTCATCTCAAACCCTAGTTCATCTCTTGTATTCAATCTTTGCTTCAAAACCTTAGATTGGTACCTATGGGTTGCTAGTAGTGTTGATTACATCTTGTAGTTGATGCTAGTTGGTTTATTTGGTAGAAGATTATATGTTCAGATCCTTAATGACATTCAATACCCCTCTGATCTTGAATATGAATATGATTTGTGAGTAGTTACTTTTGTTTTTGAGGACATGTGAGAAGTCTGGTTATAAGTAATCATGTGAATTTGGTATTCGTTCAATATTTTGATGATATGTATGTTGTTACTTCCTTTAGTGGTGTCATGTGATCGTCGACTACATGACACTTCACCTTGCTTGGTCCTAAGGGAAGGCATTGTAGAGTAATAATTAGATGATGGGTTGCTAGAGTGACATAAGCTTAAACCCTAGTTTATGCGCTATTCCGTAAGGGACTGATTTGGATCCATATGTTTCATGCTATTGTTAGATTTATCTTAAATCTTCTTTCGTAGTTGCAGATGCTTGAGAAAGGGGGTAATCATAATTGGGAGTCTTGTTCAAGTAATAACAACACCCAAGCACCAGTGAAAAAATTGACAAATTTGACCTTAGGGCAAAAGTATTTCACAAACTAAACTGTTTTGAAAATATTTCACACCACCGACCCTTTTGTGCAACGCCTGATAGTAAGGCGCTACACAGAGTGCAGCGCCTTACAGACAGGCACTGCATAGTGTAATGCATCGCCTTGCTGTCAGGCGTTGCACAGGTGGAGGGCCTGAGTGATTGGCGCTGCGTTGGTTTTCCCTTGAAGAGGAAAGGGTGATGCAGCAAAGTAGCGTAAGTATTCCCCTCAGTTTTTGAGAACCAAGGTATCAATCTAGTAGGAGACTACATGCAAGTCCCTCGTACCTACACAAACAAATAAGAACCTCGCAACCAACGCGATAAAGGGGTTGTCAATCCCTTCACGGTCACTTACGAGAGTGAGATCTGATGGAGATAATAATAATAAGATAAATATTTTTGGTATTTTTATGATATAGATTGAAAGTAAAGATTGCAAAATAAAATAGTTTGGAAACTTATATGATAAAAGATAGACCCGGGGGCCATAGGTTTCACTAGTGGCTTCTCTCAAGATAGCATAAGTATTATGGTGGGTGAACAAATTACTGTCGAGCAATTGATAGAAAAGTGCATAATTATGAGAATATCTAGGCATGATCATGTATATAGGCATCATGTCCGCGACAAGTAGACCTAAACGATTCCTCATCTACTACTATTACTCCACACATCGACCGCTATCCAGCATGCATCTAGAATATTAAGTTCATAAGAACAGAGTAACACATTAGGCAAGATGACATGATGTAGAGGGATAAACTCAAGCAATATGATATAAACCTCATCTTTTTATCCTCGATGGCAACAATACAATACGTGCCTTGCTGCCCCTGCTGTCACTGGGAAAGGACACCGCAAGATTGAACCCAAAGCTAAGCACTTCTCCCATTGCAAGAAAGATCAATCTAGTAGGACCAAACCAAACTGATAATTTGAAGATACTTGCAAAGATAACCAATCATACATAAGAGATTTCAGAGAAGAATCAAATATTGTTCATAGATAAACTTGATCATAAACCCACAATTCATCGGATCTCGATAAACACACTGCAAAAAGAGTTACATCAAATAGATCTCCAAGAAGATCGAGGAGAACATTGTATTGAGATCCAAAGAGAGAGAAGAAGCCATCTAGCTAATAACTATGGACCCAAAGGTCCGAAGTAAACTACTCACACATCATCGGAGGGGCCATGGAGTTGATGTAGAGGCCCTCCTCGATCGATTCCCCCTCCAGTGGAGCTCCGGAAAAGGCCCCAAGATGGGATCTCTTGGGTACAAAAGGTTGCGGCGGTGGAAATAGGGTTTCGTGGTGCTCCTGGCTGTTTTCGGGGTATATGAATATATATAAGAGGAAGAAGTAGGTCGGTGGAGCCACGAGGGGCCCACGAGGGTGGAGGGCGCGCCCCTACCTCGTGGCCTCCTCGTTGGTTGCTTGACGTCCACTCCAAGTCCCATGGATCATGTTTGTTCCAAAAATAACTCTCCCAAAGGTTTTATTCCATTTGGATTCCGTTTGATATTCCTTTTCTGCGAAACACTGAAATAGGCAAAAAAACAGCAATTTGCACTGGGCCTTGGGTTAGTAGGTTAGTCCCAAAAATAATATAAAAGTGTATAAATAAGCCCATTAACATCCAAAACAGATAATATAATAGCATGGGACAATCAAAAATTATAGATACGTTGGAGACGTATCAAGCATCCCCAAGCTTAATTCCTACTCGTCCTCGAGTAGGTAAATGATAAAAACAGAATTTTTGATGTGGAATGCTACCTAGCATAATTCTCAATGCAATTTTTCTTTATTGTGGCATGAATGTTCAGATCCGAAAGATTCAAGACAAAAGTTTAATATTGACATAAAAATAATAATACTTCAAGCATACTAACTAAGCAATCATGTCTTCTCAAAATAACATGGCAAAAGAAAGTTCATCCCTACAAAATCATATAGTTTGGTCATGCTCCATTTTCCTCACACAAGAATGCTCTCATCTTGCACAACCCCGATGACAAGCCAAGCAATTGTTTCATACTTTAGTAATCTCAAACTTTTTTCAACTTTCACGCAATACATGAGCGTGAGCCATGGATATAGCACTATGGGTGGAATAGAATAATGATAGGGGGTTATGTGGATAAGACAAAAAAAGAGAAAGTCTCACATAGACGAGGCTAATCAACGGGCTAGGGAGATGCCCATCAATTGATGTCAATGCAAGGAGTAGGGATTGCCATGCAACGGATGCACTAGAGCTATAAATGTATGAAAGCTCAACAAAAGAAACTAACTGGGTGTGCATCCTAAAGGAAATATGACCTAGAGGCAATAATAATGTTATTATTTTATTTCCTTATATCATGATAAATGTTTATTATTCATGCTAGAATTGTATTATCCGGAAACATAATACTTGTGTGAATACATAGACAAACTAAACCTCACTAGTATGCCTCTACTTGACTAGCTCGTTAATCAAAGATGGTTATGTTTCCTAGCCATAGACATGTGTTGTCATTTGATTAACGGGATCACATTATTAGGAGAATGATGTGATTGACATGACCCATTCCATTAGCTTAGCATTGGATCGTTTAGTATGTTGCTATTGCTTTCTTCATGACTTATACATGTTCCTATGACTATGAGATTATGCAACTCCCGTTTGCCGGAGGAACACTTTGTGTGCTACCAAATGTCACAACATAACTGGGTGATTATAAAGGAGCTCTACAGGTGTCTCCAAAGGTAAATGTTGGGTTGGCGTATTTCGAGATTAGGATTTGTCACTCCGATTGTCGGAGAGGTATCTCTGGGCCCTCTCGGTAATGCACATCACATAAGCCTTGGAAGCATTGCAACTAATGAGTTAGTTTCGAGATGATGTATTACGAAACAAGTAAAGAGACTTGCCGATAACGAGATTGAACTAGGTATTGAGATACCGACGATCGAATCTCGGGCAAGTAACATACCGATGACAAAGGGAACAACGTATGTTGTTATGCGGTCTGACCGATAAAGATCTTCATAGAATATGTGGGAGCCAATATGAACATCCAGCTTCCGCTATTGGTTATTGACCGGAGACATGTCTCGGTCATGTCTACATTGTTCTCGAACCCGTAGGGTCCGCACGCTTAAGGTTTCGATGTCAGTTATATTATGAGTTTACGAGTTTTGATGTACCGAAGTTAGTTCGGAGTCCCAGATGTGATCACGGACATAACGAGGAGTCTTGAAATGGTTGATACATAAAGATTGATATATTGGACGACTATATTCGGACACCGGAAGTGTTCCGGGTGATTTCGAAGAAAACCGGAGTGCCAGAGGGTTATCGGAACCCCCTCGGGAGAAGTAATGGGCCATATGGGCCTTAGTGGAGAGAGAGAAGGGCAGCCTGGGTGGGCCGTGCACCTCCTCCCCCCTGGTCCGAATTGGACTAGGAGAGGGGGGGGGGCGGCGCCCCCCTTTCCTTCTCCCTCCCCACTTCCTTTCCCCCTCCTAGTAGGAGTCCTACTCCTACTAGGAGGAGGACTCCTCCTTGGCGCGCCAATAGGACTGGCCGGCCTCCTCCCCTTGCTCCTTTATATACGGGGGCAGGGGGCACCCCTAGACACACAAGTTGATCCACGCGATCGTTTTCTTAGCCGTGTGCGGTGCCCCCTTCCACCATAATCCTCGATAATATTGTAGCGGTGCTTAGGCGAAGCCCTGCGACGGTAGAACATCAAGATCGTCACCACGCCGTCGTGCTGACGGAACTCTTCCCCGACACTTTGCTGGATCGGAGTCCGGGGATCGTCATCGAGCTGAACGTGTGCTAAAACTTGGAGGTGCCGTAGTTTCGGTGCTTGATCGGTTGGGCCGTGAAGACATACGACTACATCAACCGCGTTGTGCTAACGCTTCCGCTGTCGGTCTAAAAGGTACGTAGATCACACTCTCCCCTCTCGTTGCTATGCATCACCATGATCTTGCGTGTGCGTAGGAATTTTTTTGAAATTACTACGTTCCCCAATAGTGGCATCAGAGCCTAGGTTTTATGTGTTGATGTTATATGCACGAGTAGAACACAAGTGAGTTGTGGGTGATATAAGTCATACTGCTTACCAACATGTCATACTTTTGTTCGGCGGTATTGTTGGACGAAGCGGCCGGGACCGACATTACGCGTACGCTTACGCGAGACCGGTTCTCCCGACGTGCTTTGCACAAAGGTGGCTAGCAGGTGTCAGTTTCTCCAACTTTAGTTGAACCGAGTGTGGCTACGCCCGGTCGTTGCGAAGGTTAAAACAGCACCAACTTGACAAACTATCGTTGTGATTTTGATGCGTAGGTAAGATTGGTTCTTACTTAAGCCCATAGTAGCCACGTAAAACTTGCAACAACAAAGTAGAGGACGTCTAACTTGTTTTTGCAGGGCATGTTGTGATGTGATATGGTCAAGACATGATGCTAAATTGTATTGTATGAGATGATCATGTTTTGTAACCAAGTTATCGGCAACTGGCAGGAGCCATATGGTTGTCGCTTTATTGTATGCAATGCAATTGCGCTGTAATGCTTTACTTTATCACTAAGCGGTAGCGATAGTCGTGGAAGCATAAGATTGGAAGACGACAGTGATGCTACGATGGTGATCAAGGTGTCGCGCCGGTGATGATGGTGATCATGACGGTGCTTCGAAGATGGAGATCACAAGCACAAGATGATGATGGCCATATCATATCACTTATATTGATTGCATGTGATGTTTATCTTTTATGCATCTTATCTTGCTTTGTTTGACGGTAGCATTTTAAGATGATCTCTCACTAATTATCAAGAAGTGTTCTCCCTGAGTATGCACCGTTGCGAAAGTTCTTCGTGCTGAGACACCACTTGATGATCGGGTGTGATAGGCTCTACGTTCAAATACAACGGGTGCAAAACAGTTGCACACGCGGAATACTCAGGTTATACTTGACGAGCCAAGCATATACAAATATGGCCTCGGAACACGAATACCAAAAGGCCGAGCGTGAATCATATAGTAGATATGATCAACATAGTGATGTTCACCAATGAAACTACCCCATCTCACGTGATGATCGGACATGGTTTAGTTGATTTGGATCACGTAATCACTTAGAGGATTAGAGGGATGTCTATCTAAGTGGGAGTTCTTTAGTAATATGATTAATTGAACCTAAATTTATCATGAACTTAGTACCTGATAGTATCTTGCTTGTTTATGTTTGATTGTAGATAGATGGCCCGTGCTGTTGTTTCGTTGAATTTTAATGCGTTCCTTGAGAAAGTGAAGTTGAAAGATGATGGTAGCAATTACACGGACTGGGTCCGTAACTTGAGGATTATCCTCATTGCTGCACAGAAGAATTACGTCCTGAAAGCAGCGCTGGGTGCCAGACCTGCTGCTGGAGCAACACCAGATGTTATGGACGTCTGGCAGAGCAAAGTTGATGACTACTCAATAGTTCAGTGTGCCATGCTTTACGGCTTAGAATCGGGACTTCAACGATGTTTTGAACATCATGGAGCATATGAGATGTTCCAGGAGTTGAAGTTAATATTTCAAGGAAATGCCCGGATTGAGAGATATGAAGTCTCCAATAAGTTCTATAGCTGCAAGATGGAGGAGAACAGTTCTGTCAGTGAGCATATACTCAAAATGTCTGGGTATAATAATCACTTGATTCAATTGGGAGTTAATCTTCCAGATGATTGCGTCATTGACAGAATTCTCCAATCACTGCCACCTATCTACAAGAGCTTCGTGATGAACTATAATATGCAAGGGATGAACAAGACTATTCCCGAGCTCTTCGCAATGCTAAAACCTGGGGAGGTAGAAATCAAGAAGGAGCATCAAGTGTTGATGGTCAACAAGACCACTAGTTTCAAGAAAACGGGCAAAGGGAATAAGAAGGGGAACTTCAAAAAGAACAGCAAGCAAGTTGCTACTCAAGAGAAGAAACCCAAACCTGGACCTAAGCCTGAAACTGAGTGCTTCTACTGCAAGTAGACTAGTCACTGGAAGCGGAACTGCCCCAAGTATTTGGCGGATAAGAAGGATGGCAAGGTGAACAAAGGTATATGTGATATACATGTTATTGATGTGTACCTTACTAATGCTCGCAGTAGCACCTGGGTATTTGATACTGGTTCTGTTGCTAACATTTGCAACTCGAAACAGGGACTACGGATTAAGCGAAGATTGGCTAAGGACGAGGTGACGATGCGCGTGGGAAATGGTTCCAAAGTCGATGTGATCGCGGTCGGCACGCTACCTCTATATCTACCTTCCGGATTAGTATTAGACCTAAATAATTGTTATTTGGTGCCAGCGTTAAGCATGAACATTATATCTGGATCTTGTTTGATGCGAGACGGTTATTCATTTAAATCAGAGAATAATGGTTGTTCTATTTATATGAGTAATATCTTTTATGGTCATGCACCCTTAAAGAGTGGTCTATTCTTATTAAATCTCGATAGTAGTGACACACATATTCATAATGTTGAAGCCAAAAGATGCAGAGTTGATAATGATAGTGCAACTTATTTGTGGCACTGCTGTTTGGGTCATATCGGTGTAAAGCGCATGAAGAAACTACATACTGATGGACTTTTGGAACCACTTGATTATGAATCGCTTGGTACTTGCGAACCGTGCCTTATGGGTAAGATGACAAAAACACCGTTCTCCGGTACTACGGAGAGAGCAATAGATTTGTTGGAAATCATACATACAGATGTATGTGTTCCGATGAATGTTGAGGCTCGTGGCGGATATCGTTATTTTCTCACCTTCACAGATGACTTAAGCAGATATGGGTATATCTACTTAATGAAACATAAGTCTGAAACGTTTGAGAAGTTCAAAGAATTTCAAAGTGAAGTTGAAAATCATCGTAACAAGAAAATAAAATTCCTACGATCTGATCGCGGAGGAGAATATTTGAGTTATGAGTTTGGTGTACATTTGAAACAATGCAGAATAGTTTCGCAACTCACGCCACCCGGAACACCACAACGTAATGGTGTGTCCGAACGTCGTAATTGTACTTTACTAGATATGGTGCGATCTATGATGTCTCTTACTGATTTACCGCTATCGTTTTGGGGATATGCTCTAGAGATGGCCGCATTCACGTTAAATAGGGCACCATCAAAATCCGTTGAGACGATGCCTTATGAAATGTGGTTTGGCAAGAAACCAAAGTTGTTGTTTCTGAAAGTTTGGGGCTGCGATGCTTATGTGAAAAAGCTTCAACCTGATAAGCTCGAACCCAAATCGGAGAAATATGTCTTCATAGGATATCCAAAGGAAACTATTGGATACACCTTCTATCACAGATCCGAAGGCAAGACTTTTGTTGCTAAATTCGGAAACTTTCTAGAGAAGGAGTTTCTCTCGAAAGAAGTGAGTGGGAGGAAAGTAGAACTTGACGAGGTAACTGTACCTGCTCCCTTATTGGAAAGTAGTACATCACAGAAACCAGTTTCTGTGACACCTACACCAATTAGTGAGGAAGCTAATGATGATGATCATGAAACTTCAGAACAAGATACTATTGAACCTCGTAGATCAACCAGAGTAAGATCCACACCAGAGTGGTACAGTAATCCTATTCTGGAAGTCATGCTACTAGATCATGATGAACCTACGAACTATGGAGAAGCGATGGTGAGCCCAGATTCCGCAAAATGGCTTGAAGCCATGAAATTTGAGATGGGATCCATGTATGAGAACAAAGTATGGACTTTGGTTGACTTGCCCAATGATCGGCAAGCAATTGAGAATAAATGGATCTTCAAGAAGAAGACTGACGCTGACGGTAATATTACTGTCTACAAAGCTCGACTTGTCGCAAAAGGTTTTCGACAAGTTCAAGGGATTGACTACGATGAGACCTTCTCACCCGTAGCGATGCTTAAGTTTGTCCGAATCATGTTAGCAATTGCCGCATTTTATAATTATGAAATTTGGCAGATGGATGTCAAAACTGCTTTCCTGAATGGATTTCTGGAAGAAGAGTTGTATATGATGCAACCGGAAGGTTTTGTCGATCCAAAGGGAGCTAACAAAGTGTGCAAGCTCCAGCGATCCATTTATGGACTGGTGCAAGCTTCTCAGAGTTGGAATAAACGCTTTGATAGTGTGATCAAAGCATTTGGTTTTGTACAGACTTTTGGAGAAGCCTGTATTTACAAGAAAGTGAGTGGGAGCTCTGTAGCATTTCTGATATTATATGTAGATGACATATTACTAATCGGAAATGATATAGAATTTCTGAATAGCATAAAGGGATACTTGAATAAGAGTTTTTCAATGAAAGACCTCGGTGGAGCTACTTACATATTGGGCATTAAGATCTATAGAGATAGATCAAGACACTTAATTGGACTTTCACAAAGCACATACCTTGATAAAATTTTGAAGAAGTTCAAAATGGATCAAGCAAAGAAAGGATTGTTGTCTGTGTTACAAGGTGTGAAATTGAGTAAGACTCAATGCCCGACCAATGCAGAAGATAGAGAGAAAATGAAAGATATTCCCTATGCTTCAGCCATAGGCTCTATCATGTATGCAATGCTGTGTACCAGACCTGATGTGTGTCTTGCTATAAGTCTAGCAGGGAGGTACCAAAGTAATCCAGGAGTGGATAACTGGACAGCGGTCAAGAACATCCTGAAATACCTAAAAAGTACTAAGGATATGTTTCTCATATATGGAGGTGACAAAGAGCTCATCGTAAATGGTTACATTGATGCAAGCTTTGACACCGATCTAGACGATTCTAAATCGCAAACCGGATACGTGTTTACATTAAACGGTGGAGCTCTTAGTTGGTACAGTTCTAAACAAAGCGTTGTGGCGGGATCTACATGTGAAGCGGAGTACATAGCTGCTTCGGAAGTAGCAAACGAAGGAGTCTGGATGAAGGAGTTCATATCCGATCTAGGTGTCATACCTAGTGCATCGGGTCCAATGAAAATCTTTTGTGACAATACTGGTGCAATTGCCTTGGCAAAGGAATCTAGATTTCACAAGAGAACCAAGCACATCAAGAGACGCTTCAATTCCATCCGGGATCTAGTCCAGGTGGGAGACATAGAGATTTGCAAGATACATACGGATCTGAATGTTGTAGACCCATTGACTAAGCCTCTTCCACGAGCAAAACATGATCAGCACCAAAGCTCCATGGGTGTTAGAATCATTACTGTGTAATCTAGACTATTGACTCTAGTGCAAGCGGGAGACTGAAGGAAATATGCCCTAGAGGCAATAATAATGTTATTATTTTATTTCCTTATATCATGATAAATGTTTATTATTCATGCTAGAATTGTATTATCCGGAAACATAATACTTGTGTGAATACATAGACAAACTAAACATCACTAGTGTGCCTCTACTTGACTAGCTCGTTAATCAAAGATGGTTATGTTTCCTAACCATAGACATGTGTTGTCATTTGATTAACGGGATCACATTATTAGGAGGATGATGCGATTGACATGACCCATTCCATTAGCTTAGCACCGGATCGTTTAGTATGTTGCTATTGCTTTCTTCATGACTTATACATGTTCCTATGACTATGAGATTATGCAACTCCCATTTGCCGGAGGAACACTTTGTGTGCTACCAAATGTCACAACGTAACTGGGTGATTATAAAGGAGCTCTACAGGTGTCTCCAAAGGTAAATATTGGGTTGGCATATTTCAAGATTAGGATTTGTCACTCCGATTGTCGGAGAGGTATCTCTGGGCCCTCTCGGTAATGCACATCACATAAGCCTTGCAAGCATTGCAACTAATGAGTTAGTTGCGAGATGATGTATTACGAAACAAGTAAAGAGACTTGCCGATAACGAGATTGAACTAGGTATTGAGATACTGACGATCGAATCTCGGGCAAGTAACATACCGATGACAAAGGGAACAACGTATGTTGTTATGCGGTCTGACCGATAAAGATCTTCATAGAATATGTGGGAGCCAATATGAGCATCCAGCTTCCGCTATTGGTTATTGACCGGAGACATGTCTCGGTCATGTCTACATTGTTCTCGAACCCGTAGGGTCCGCACGCTTAAGGTTTCGATGTCAGTTATATTATGAGTTTATGAGTTTTGATGTACCAAAGTTAGTTCGGAGTCCCGGATGTGATCACGGACATAACGAGGAGTCTCGAAATGGTTGAGACATAAAGATTGATATATTGGACGACTATATTCGGACACCGGAAGTGTTCCGGGTGATTTCGGAGAAAACCGGAGTGCCGGAGGGTTATCGGAACCCCCCCC
>NC_041380.1:88856915-88864186 GCF_002162155.2 Triticum dicoccoides | reverse complement strand
CGCCCCCCTTTCCTTCTCCCTCCCCACTTCCTTTCCCCCTCCTAGTAGGAGTCCTACTCCTACTAGGAGGAGGACTCCTCCTTGGCGCGCCAATAGGGCCGGCCGGCCTCCTCCCCTTGCTCCTTTATATACGGGGGCAGGGGGCACCCCTAGACACACAAGTTGATCCACGTGATCGTTTTCTTAGCCGTGTGCGGTGCCCCCTTCCACCATAATCCTCGATAATATTGTAGCGGTGCTTAGGCGAAGCCCTGCGACGGTAGAACATCAAGATCGTCACCACGCCGTTGTGCTGACGGAACTCTTCCCCGACACTTTGCTGGATCAGAGTCCGGGGATCGTCATCGAGCTGAACGTGTGCTAAAACTCGGAGGTGCCATAGTTTCGGTGCTTGATCGGTTGGGTCGTGAAGACGTACGACTACATCAACCGCGTTGTGCTAACGCTTCCGCTGTCGGTCTACAAGGGTACGTAGATCACACTCTCCCCTCTCGTTGCTATGCATCACCATGATCTTGCGTGTGCATAGGATTTTTTTTTAAATTACTACGTTCCCCAACACATCCAACTTGCTTGCTCACGAAGATCTAGGGCATTTGAGGAAGCCCATTGTTGGAATATACTAGCCAAGTTCTATAATGAAAAATTCCCGCTAGTATATGAAAGTGACAAAACAAGAGACTCTCTATCATAAAGATCATGGTGCTACTTTGAAGCATAAGTGTGTAAAAAAGGATAGTAGCATTGCCCCTTTTTATTTATTTATTTTGGGGGGGATTTTTTTGGCCTTTATTTTTTAATTTGGGACAATGCTCTATTAATGATGATCATCACACTTCTATTTATTTACAACTCAATGATTACAACTCGATACTAGAACAAAGTATGACTCTATATGAATGCCTCCGGCGGTGTACCGGGAAGGGCAATGAATCAAGAGTGACATGTATGATAACTTATGCATGGTGGCTTTGCCACAAATACGGTGTCAAGTACATGATCATGCAAAGCAATATGGCAATGATGAAGCGTGTCATGAATGAAATGGTGGAAAGTTGCATGGCAATATAACTCGGAATGGCTATGGAAATGCCATAATAGGTAGGTATCGTGGCTGTTTTGAGGAAGATATATGGAGGTTTATGTGTGACAGAGCGTATCATATCATGGAGTTTGGATGCACCGGCGAAGTTTGCACCAACTCTCAAGGTGAGAAAGGTCAATGCACGGCATCGAAGAGGCTAGCAATGATGGAAGGGTGAGAGTGCGTATAATCCATGGACTCAACATTAGTCATAAAGAGCTCACATACTTATTGCAAAAATCTACAAGTCATCAAAAACCAAGCACTACACGCATTCTCCTAGGGGGATATATTGGTAGGAAAAGACCATCGCTCGTCCCCGACCGCCACTCATAAGGAAGACAATCAAAGAACACCTCATGTTTCAAAGTTGTTACACAATGGTTACCATACGTGCATGCTATGGGACTTGCAAACTTCAACACAAGTATTTCTCAAATTCGCAATTACTCAACTAGCACACTCTAATATCACCACCTTTATATCTCAAAAACAATTATCAAGTATCAAACTTCTCATAGTATTCAATGCACTTTCTATGATAGTTTTTATTATACCCATCTTGGATGCCTATCATATTAGGACTAGTTTCATAACCAAAGCAAATTACCATGCTGTTCTAAAGGAATCTCAAAATGATATAAGTGAAGCATGAGAGATAAATAATTTCTATAAAATAAAACCACCACCGTGCTCTAAAAGATATAAGTGAAACACTAGAGCAAAATTATCTAGCTCAAAAGATATAAGTGAAGCACATAGAGTATTCTAATAAATTCCAATTCATGTGAGTCTCTCCGAAAATGTGTGTACATCAAGGATGATTGTGGTAAACTAAAAAGCAAAGAATCAAATCATACAAGACGCTCCAAGCAAAACACATATCATGTGGTGAATAAAAATATAGCCTCAAGTAAACTTACCGATAGAAGAAGATGAAAGAGGGGATGCCTTCCGGGGCATCCCCAAGCTTAGGCTTTTGTTTTCCTTGAATTTTACCTTGGGGTGCCTTGGGCATCCCCAATATTAGGCTCTTGCCACTCCTTGTTCCATAATCCATCAAATCTTTACCCAAAACTTGAAAACTTCACAACACAAAACTTAAACAGAAAATCTCATGAGCTCCGTTAGTATAAGAAAACAAACCACCACTTAAGGTATTGTAATGAACTCATTATTTATTTATATTGGTGTTAAAACACTGTATTCCAACTTCTCTATGGTTCATAACCTCCGATACTAGCCATAGATTCATCAAAAATAAGCAAACAACACACGAAAAACAGAATCTGTCAAAAACAGAACAGTCTGTAGTAATATGTAGGTTTCGAATACTTCTGTAACCCCAAAAATTCTAAAATAAATTGATGGACATGATTAATTTATCTATTAATCATCTTCAAAAATAATCAACCTAATCGCACTCTCCAGTAAAAAATGGCAACAAATCTCGTGAGCGCTAAAGTTTCTGTTTTTACAGCAAGACCGCAAAGACTTTCCCAAGTCTTCCCAAAGGTTCTACTTGGCACAAACACTAATTAAAAGCATAAAACCACATATAAACAATGTCTAGATGAATTATTTATTACTAAACAAAACCAAAAAGCAAGTTGGGTTGCCTCCCAACAAGCGCTATCGTTTAACGCCCTAGCTAGGCATAAATGCAAGAATAGATCTAGGTATTATCATCTTTGGTATGCAATTCTTCAATGGAACACTTATAACCCTTTGGAGTTTCCTTCTTTTTATTAATGATCAAACTCCTAGGCAAGAAATCAAGAAATTCATTTGTAGCAAAAGGTTCCCTAATGATATTGAAGAAGTTGGAGTGAACACTTATTGATTTGAGATCCGCATTTTCCTTACTAGAAGATTCATCCTTATTTTTAGGAACATACATTAATTTAGCAATCTTGGTAGTAGGAGGATTTGGAGTATTTTTAAAGTATGAAAAGGAAGACCCTAAATTAGTAATGATATCCTCAAGTTTACCAATTCTTGTGGAATCTTGATCTATTCTTTCGTTAACTATAGGTTCTTTTTCTTTAAAAAATTTCAGAGTAACCCCTATCTTAGATCCAAATTGAGTGATTTGGTTGTGGATCTTTTTATACAAATTTTCAATCAACTCCACAGAGGCAACTTTATTTTCAATAATTTCAAGCCTTTGCATCACATGTTCCAAAGTTAAAATAGTTCCATTAACCAAAAGAGGTGGTGGGCCAAACAAATCTATCATAGCATTATAAGAATCAAAAATATCACTACCCAAGAAATTCCCTCCGTTAATGGTATCAAGAATATATCTATTCCAAGGAGTGATACCTACATAAAAATTTCGAAGAAGAATGGAAGTGGATTGCTTCCTAGTGGATCTATTCTGAGCATTGCAAATTCTATGCCAAGCATCTTTTAGATTTTCTCCCTCCCTTTGTTTAAAATTAAGAACTTCATGATCGGGAGTACTAACAATGATAGAAGGACTAGCCATGACGACACACGGCGACACAAGAAGCAAGCGAAAAATAGATGAACAAAAAGAGAGGGGAACGGAAAAGAGGGCGAATAAAACGACAATGGTGAAGTGGGGGAGAGGAAAACGAGAGGCAAATGTCAAATAATGTAATGCGAGGGATAAGAGTTTGTGATGGGTACTTTGTATGTTTGACTTGATGTAGATCTCCCCTGCAATGGCGCCAGAAATCCTTATTTCTACCTCTTGAGCACCGCATTGGTTTTCCCTTGAAGAGGAAAGGGTGATGCAGCAAAGTAGCATAAGTATTTCCCTTAGTTTTTGAGAACCAAGGTATCAATCCAGTAGGAGACTACACACAAGTCCCTCGTACCTACACAAAAAAATAAGAACCTCGCAACCAACGCGAAAAAGGGGTTGTCAATCCCTTCACGGTCACTTACGAGGGTGAGATCTCATAGAGATAATAATAACAAGATAAATATTTTTGGTATTTTTATGATATAGATTGAAAGTAAAGATTGCAAAATAAAATAGATTGGAAACTTATATGATAAAAGATAAACCCGCGGGCCATAGGTTTCACTATTGGCTTCTCTCAAGATAGCATAAGTATTATGGTGGGTGAACAAATTACTGTCGAGCAATTGATAGAAAAGTGCATAATTATGAGAATATCTAGGCATGATCATGTATATAGGCATCACGTCCGCGACAAGTAGACCGAAACGATTCTGCATCTACTACTATTACTCCACACATCGACCGCTATCCAGCATGCATCTAGAGTATTAAGTTCATAAGAATAGAGTAACACATTAGGCAAGATGACATGATGTAGAGGGATAAACTCAAGCAATATGATATAAACCCCATCTTTTTATCCTCGATGGCAACAATACAATACGTGCCTTGTTGCCCCTGCTGTCACTGGGAAAGGACACCGCAAGATTGAACCCAAAGCTAAGCAATTCTCCCATTGCAAGAAAGATCAATCTAGTAGGCCAAAACAAACTGATAATTCGAAGAGACTTGCAAAGATAACAAATCATACATAAAAGATTTCAGAGAAGAATCAAATATTGTTCATAGATAAACTTGATCATAAACCCACAATTCATCGGATCTCGATAAACACACTGCAAAAAGAGTTACATCAAATAGATCTCCAAGAAGATCGAGGAGAACATTGTATTGAGATCCAAAGAGAGAGAAGAAGCCATCTAGCTAATAACTATGGACCCGAAGGTCCGAAGTAAGCTACTCACACATCATCGGAGGGGCCATGAAGTTGATGTAAAGGCCCTCCGTGATCGATTCCCCTTCCGGTGGAGCTCCGGAAAAGGCCCCAAGATGGGATCTCTTGGGTACAAAAGGTTGCGGCGGTGGAAATAGGGTTTCTTGGTGCTCCTGGCTATTTTCGGGGTATATGGATATATAGGAGGAAGAAGTAGGTCGGTGGAGCCACGAGGGGCCCATGAGGGTGGAGGGCACGCCCCCCTGGCTAGTGGCGTCCTCGTTGGTTGCTTGACGTCCACTCCAAGTCCCCTAGATCATGTTTGTTCCAAAAATAACTCTCCTGAAGGTTTTATTCCGTTTGATATCCCTTTTCTGCGAAACAATGAAATAGGCAAAAACAGCAATTTGCACTGGGCCTTGGGTGTAGCGACCCGACCCGAATGGATCAAGTCTCTGTGCTTAAGTGTCATCCCTGGATCGGTATGCTGACACACACAGTACTCGAGGATTTATAACAGAGGTAAATCACATGTATAAGTAACGTAAAGTACTATTACCTCAATCCAAAATAGCGGAAGTAACAAGGTTGTGGATTCCCATCAACACCAACGGCAAAGTTGAGTGTAGAAATCGTAACCCTAACGTATCACTTACTCGTCGTAAGATTCCTGCAACATGAGACATTGCAGCCACAAAGGGTCAGTACATTGAATGTACTGGCAAATTCACACCATAGAGAGAAATGATGAACAATGGCTATCACTACATGCATATTTGGCTGGTGGAAAAGCTCTATGGTTATAGTTTTTGCGAAAAGCCAATTTTTCCCTACTACAAAGGAATAAATTTTATTTAACTAACATGGTGGTTGTTAAACATTGAGAATGGTTGACAACATTCTCAATCCCAATTAAATAACATCATTAAAACCCAACAATATTCATTTAAAATAACGTGATGAGATTCACATGATAATCCAGGTACTAGATACTCAAGATATCCATAACCGGGGACACGGCTAACCATGATTAGTTTATTACACTCTGCAGAGGTTTGCGCACTTTTCCCCACAAGACTCGATCGCCTCCGTTTGGTTTCTCGCACTACATGGTGTTTGAGAAGACGGATGACCGAGACATAGTCTTTGAGAAGCGCTAGCACCTTACGATGGGTAGACCGTACCACCTACATCCCCTACATCTGCTAGTCTACCACTATAAGAGTTCGCACGACTTAGTCAACTATGCTAGAGCCCATAATAGCTTGTGGCTGCACATGGAAGTTTCTAGTATGAATAATCTTATGATCCCTTTGAGCCTGGGTGGCGAACCATAGGAGGATCACACGGTAACCCCGGGATCTCCTAGGACAACACTGGTATATCCCCAGGTGTCCGGGCAAGTCCACTGGTATATCCCCAGGGTGCCCCAACCAATCCACCCAGATGTGTATTAAAGTAGCCACCTTAAGTTAAACCTTAGTTAACAATAATCTCTCACATCTGTCATGAAACACTCTCAAACCCAATCCACGTCTACGAGCATAGCATGGCAATATAAGCATAACGTAATAGTAACTCCCAAGGGTTTGATAATAAACAGGTAATAGGTTCCTACCTCATCAACTACTTCCCAACCCACAAGTTAATGACACCCTAACCATGCAATGTTTGAGGATTGGAATTGATGCATAAAAACTGGGTGATAAAGAGTATGATCAAAGTGTGAACTTGCCTGCAATGTTGATGAAGATGATTCGCACTCAAAACTCTTGATAGATCTACTCGTCACACTCCGGTCAATCTATCTTAAGCAAACAGTAGTAACCACACATAAGCAATCACTCAAAAGATCAGAAAGAACGAAGAAGGCGATTCGGAAACATCAAAACCAAGCAAATAACTCTTGCAACATAAAACAATTTCTAACAGTACCAAAATTATGTGAGTTTGGCCTTATTAGAATGTTTAGGTCAAGAGCTTCGATTTGCAAAAAGAATCAACTAAATCGGAGCTACGAAACTCAAGTTATGATCAAACGAAGTTTGAATTCAAATTTGATCTAATTCAAATTTTAAACTTTTCAAAAATATGTTTAAGTTGTTTTACTAGATAGAGGAGATCATAACGAAGACGTGGGCATTGGTTTCGTTGGATTTGGACTAACGAGTAAAAAGTTATAGTCATTTGAAAATCAGGGACTAATCTGTAAATAAAATCTTCACGGATGGGTCCCTGGCCGAGATTAACAGAAAAAGAAAACACTAAATAACGAACGTTCACTAACTAGTCCTAAACAGAGAACGTTCTCTAAATAGATCTAACTAAAAAAAACTAAACCATTTTTTTAACGAAAAATCGAAATCACCTAAAGGAAAATAAACCGGACCGGGGCGGTTCACGGAGCGGATCAGACCGGTGAGCTCCGGCGAACGGCGGCGGACGGCTCCGGCGAGCGGGCTACGCGGCGCGGGCGG
>NC_041380.1:88849250-88856314 GCF_002162155.2 Triticum dicoccoides | reverse complement strand
GGGCGGCGCAGGGCAGCGGTGCAGGCGGAGCAGTGGCGGCGGCGGGAGCTGCGGCGGCGGCGCGGCAGTTGCGGCGAGATGCGGCAGCGGCGAGGAGAGAGAAGGGAGAGGGGGCCGGGGTGGCCCGGTATTTAAGGAGGAGGGGTGGCTTCGGAAGGCGTGGGGAAGGGGCAAGGGTGGCGGGGCGGCGCCGGACTCCGGGGAGAGTCCCGGTCGGGGACGACGGGGAAGGCGGCGTGGAGCTGGGCCTTGGCCTGGCTTCGGCTGGGCCGTCCGAGTCGGGATTTTTTTTAAAAAACATTTCGAGACAAATAAAATAATAAAACAAATTAAAAGAAAATATTATATAGGCATATAATATATCAAAATTTTCAGAAAAAGATTTCCAACAACATGGACATTTTTCTAGCATTAAATAAAATACACATAAATTCTAATAATTCAAAGAGTGCTACTGGTCTATTAAAATCCAACAGAAAACATTTTTAAAATACCAAAATGATTTCAAATTAATTTTTTCTCCAATTTTCTATTGTAGGGAATCATGTTACCCTATTTTCCATGTATTTTATTTTTGGAGGAAAATAATTTGAATAAAACTCAAATAACTCCAAATTGAAAATAAATTCAAAAGAACCTTGAATTTAATTCTTTGAAACTCCCAACTCATATTTCATATAATTTGAAGAAGTCCTTTTATCTTCTCTCATGAAAATCATTGAGCTGCATGAAGTTTATGAATTAGAAATATTTCCAAATGAAATTCAATTATTTTCAAATACCCTTTCATTTAATTTAAATGGAAGAAGTCATATCATCTTCGCTCAAGGGTTTTGTATTTGAAAGAATTTGAATTCATGGAGATCAGAAAGCAAATATGAAAGTTTGGGAAAGTCCTTTTATTCCCTCTCATGTAACTTTCAAAAAGTTTCAAATTTCACTCACTTTCAGTCAATCAATCAAACAGTCAATCAAATCTATCTATTTATTATAACATTCCAAAACTTAGAATTTTGGGATGTTACATTGGGTTAGTAGGTTAGTCCCAAAAATAATATAGAAGTGTATAAATAAGCCCATTAACATCCGAAACAGATAATATAATAGCATGGAACAATCAAAAATTATAGATACATTGGAGACGTATCAGCTGCATAGTAGAGTGCAGCGCCTTGCTGTCGGGCGCTGCATATTAAGGGTCAGCTGGGTGAAATACTTTTAAAAACAGTTTAGTTTGTGAAATACTTTCAACATGAGGTCAGATTTGTCCATTTTGCTAGCACCGGTCTACCCACATATCAAATTATCAAAGTAGCGAACGTGAATCAAACAAACATGATGAATGTGACTAGATGAATTCCCATGTGTCCTTAAGAACGCTTTGCTTGCTATAAGAGAAAGTTCTGGCCTGTCCTTTCCTATAAAAGGATTGGGCTACCTTGCTGCACCTTTGTTACTATTTCTACTTGTCACTTGTTACGAATTATCTTGCTATCAAACTATTTGTTCCCGATAATTTCAGTGCCTGCAGAAAATACCTTGCTGAAAACCGCTTGTCATTTCCTTCTGCTCCTCGTTGGGTTCAACACTCTTACTTATCGAAAGGAATATGATTGATCCCCTGTACTTGTGGGTCATCAAGACTCTTTTCTGGCGCCATTGCTAGTGAGTGAAGCGCCTTTGGGAAGTGGAATTTGGTAAGGAAACATTTATATTATGTGTTGAAATATACTGTCACTTGTCAGTATGGAAAACAATCCTTTAAGGGGTTTGTTCGAGGTATCTTCACCCTGACCAAAAGAACAAAGAGTTGACCCTCAACCTATTGCACCTACTGAAAATATTTATTATGAGATTCCTTCAGGTATGTTAGAGAAACTGCTAGCTAATCCTTATGCAGGAGATGGAACAGTACATCCTGATATGCACTTGATATATAGATGAAATTTGTGGATTGTTTAAGCTTGCAGATTTATCCGAGGATGGAGTTAAGAAGAAGGTATCCCCTTTATCTTTGGAGGGAAAGGCCTCGACATGGTATAGGCTATTGGATGATACTGGAACATGGGGCTAGAACCAGATGAAATTGGAATTTCATCAAAAGTTTTATCCTATGCATATGGTTCATCGTGATCGGAATTATATATATATATATATAATTTTTGGCTCGTGAAGGAGAAAGTATCGCTCAATCATGGGGGAGGCTTAAGTATATGATGCACACATGCCCTAATCATGAGCTCTCAAGAGAAATTATTATTCAGAATTTTTATGCTCGACTTTCTCATAATGATCGGTCCATGCTCCATTCTTCCTCTACTGGTTATTTTATGAATAAAACTATTGATTTCAAGTGAAATCTTTTGGAAAGAATTAAATGCAACTCTGAAGATTGGGAATTCAACAAAGGTAAAGAGTTAGGTATAAATCTTGAGTTTGATTGTGTTAAATGTTTTATGGAAACTGATGTTTTTCATAAGTTTAGTACTAAATATGGACTTGACTCTGAGGTAGTAGCTACATTTTGTGAATCTTTTGCTGCTCATGTTGATCTCCCTAAGGAGAAGTGGTTTAAATATCATACGCCTATTAAAGAAAACATATAGGAACTCATTATAATTAAAGATGAAACTATCATTTACAAAGTTGATCTAGTTGTGCCTACTGCTTATATTGAGAAATCTCCTTTTCTTGTTAGGATTAAGGAACATGCTAAAGATACAACTGTGGTTAATAAAAGTAATATTAGAACACCTAGACCCTCTGAAAAATTAAGGTTGAACCCAATATTTCAATGGTTAAGGATCTTTTGGTTGATAATATTGATTGACATGTTATTTATTTTTGCGATGATGCTGCTAGAATTGCTAAACCCGTTAGGAATGAACACGATAAGCTAGATAAGAATAAACCCATAGTTGGCATGCATGTTGTTTTTGTTAAAATTGGAGATCATTGCTATCATGGCTTATGTGACATGGGTTCTAGTATTAGTGCTATTCCATTTACTCTATATCAAGAAATTATGAATGATATTGCACCTACTGAGATTGAGGATATTGATGTCACTATTAATCTAGCAAATAGAGATACTATTACACCACTTGGGAATGTTCGAGATGTTAAAGTCTTGTGTGGTAAGATCAAATACCCTACTGATTTTTAGTACTTGGTTCACAACAAGATAATTTTTGTCCCATTATATTTGGTAGACCTTTCTCTTAAATATTGTTAATGCTGAAATTGTTTATGTCAAAGAAAAGGTTAGAGATAAATTTGTGATGTATCTGATGAGTTCAATTTCTCTAAGTTTCGTAGACAATCACATGAAAAGGAATTGTCTAGTAAAGATGAAATTATTGGTCTTATTTCTATTGTTGTTCCTCCCACCAATCCTTCAGAACAATATTTGCTAGACCATGAAAATGAAATGCATATGCATATGGATGAAAGGAATGAAATATATGATATATTCTTCAAACAAGTACCTATCCTTAAACATAACTTGCCTATTGGAACTCTTGGGGACCCTCTTCCACCTAAGAGTGATCCCGTGTTTGAATTAAAGCAATTGCCCGATACATTGAAATATGCTTATCTTGATGACAAGAAGATATATCTGTTGGGAAACGTTGCATGGAAAACAAAAAATTTCTATGCACACACAAGATCTATCCATGGAGATGCATAGCTACGGGCAGGGGTGTAACACCCACAATGCGGCTATATCTCCCACGTGTCGAAGCACGACTTAGAGGCATAACCGCATTGTAAGCAATGTCGCAAGTGAGGTAATCTTCACACAACCCATGTAATACATAAGGGAAAGAGGTACATAGTTGGCTTACAATCGCCACTTCACACAATTACATGAATAAAGCATTACATCAACCAGATACAATCAAGGTCCGACTACGGAACCAAAATAAAAGAAGACTACCCCAAATGCTACACAGATCCCCGATCGTCCCAATTGGGCTCCACTACTGATCAATGGGAAACGGAACAATAAAACGAACACGAACTTCATCGAGCTCCTCCTTGAGCTCGGTTGCGTCACCTGCACGGTATCATCGGCACCTGCAAGCTGGTTTTGGAAGTAACTGTGAGTCACAGGGACTCAACAATCTCACACCCTCGCGATCAAGACTACTTAAGCTTATAGGAAGGGTAAAAGGTATGAGGTGGAGCTGCAGCAAGCGACTAGCATATATGGTGGCTAACATACGCAAAGGAGAGAGAGAAGAGAAGGCAAAGGCATGGTCAAGAAACTATGATCAAGAAGTGATCCTAGAACAACCTACATCAAGCATAACTCCAACACCTTGTTCACTTCCCGAACTCCGCTGGAAAGAGACCATCGCGGCTACACACGCGGTTGATGCATTTTACTTAAGTTAAGCTTCAGGTTTTCTACAACCGGACATTAACAAATTCCCATCTGCCCATAACCGCGGGCACGGCTTTCGAAAGTTCAAATCCCTGCAGGGGTGTCCCAACTTAGCCCATCATAAGCTCTCACGGTCAACGAAGGATATTCCTTCTCCCAGGAAGACCCGATCAGGCTCGGAATCCCGTTTACAAGACATTTCGACAATGGTAAAACAAGAAAGCAAAGCCACCCAGATGTGCCGACAAATCCCAATAGGAGTCGCACATATCTCGTTCTTAGGGCACATCGGATGAGCAAGACGTCGGGTAGGCCAGCCCAGAGCTGCCCCTGGTAGCCTCGAACATCGCTCAGTTGGACCAACACTTAGAGAAGCACTGGCCCCCCGGGGGGGGGGGGGGGGTTAAATAAAGATGACCCTTGAGCCGGCCGACCCAAGGGAAAGAAAAGGCTAGGTGGCAAATGGTAAAACCAATGTTGGGCCTTGCTGGAGGAGTTTTATTCAAGGCAAACTATCAAGGGGTTCCCATTATAACCCAACCGTGTAAGGAACGCAAAATCAAGGAACATAACACCGGTATGACGGAAACTAGGGCGGCAAGAGTGGAACAAAACACCAGGCATAAGGCCGAGCCTTCCACCCTTTACCAAGTATATAGATGCATTAATTAAATAAGAGATATTGTGATATCCCGACAAATATCCATGTTCCAACAAGAAACAAACTCCAATCTTCACCTGCAACTAACAACGCTATAGGAGGGGCTGAGCAAAGCGGTAACATAGCCAAACAACGGTTTGCTAGGACAAGGTGGGTTAGAGGCTTGACATGGCAATATGGGAGGCATGATAAGCAAGTGGTAGGTATCGCAGCATAGGCATAGCAAAAGAGCGAGCAACTAGCAAGCAAAAATAGAAGTGATTTCGAGGGTATGGTCATCTTGCCTGAGATCCTGCAAGGAAGAAGAACGAGTCCATGAAGAAGACAAACAGACGTAGTCGAACGGATCCTCACAAACGTGACGTTAACAGAACTAACCCAAAGAAGCAACACCGGAAAGAAGCAAACAACTTGGTAAACAACCATCACATAATCATGGCATGATGCACAACCAAGTATGATGCATGTCCAGTTTAAATATGCATGACATGTCAAAGTGCAACATCCAAAACTACAAATTAATTGGAGCTCAATATGCAACGGGTTGCATATTGACGGAACACCACATTCAAGTTATTTAGTTCGATCTCGTTTATGTACTCACCAATATTAAATGTTGTTAAGCATGTCAAGAGATGATACATAACAAAACTATACCATCTAAACAATTTAAATGGGGCCAGGTATAATAAACAACAAACCTGGTAAATCCCCATATGCATTAGTAATTTGATGCAAACAACAATTTTAACCAATCTTGAAGTTGTTATCATGATGCGGATGACATGTGCAAGTTTATGCAAGTTTTAAGGAAAAGTAGACATGACAAGATATGAGGCATTTGTCGCCATGGCGGAAGGAAAATGGGTGCCACGGCGGTGAAACAGAAATGTTACCATGGCAACATTTCGGTGATCCGGCAACTCAAATGAGATGCTAGTGCAAAGGAACAAGTGTGGGTGCGCGAAACGTGCAAGAGTGATGGGGAGTGATCCCGGATACCGGGTGTCCCACGAGACGACGGTAACAAGGCAAAAGAGGGGCAACATGCATCGACAATTCGAGCACGGAGCAAGCACGAGCATATCATACATCACACTTGCATTAGTTCACGGGCGGTCGTCTCGGCGGTTATACCTTTCGGAGCGTGCATTATCGGAACGGATCAAGTTCGAAGCGGAGAAGGGGAAGTAGACGTTCTCGGGACTTTCATAGTGGAAGTAGTCGTTCTCTCATGCTCTAGGGTCGATGATAGAGGTTCTCGCGATCTCGGTGACCGTAGTGGTACATGTTTATCGGTAGTCGAACATGACGATCCGGAGAGGGTACTTGGCAACATGCACGTCGTCAGTAGTTGTACACAATCGTTGTCAGACTTGACAGGTTCGAGGTCTCCGTACGTAGTGGTACATGTTCGTTTTTCGGAGAGGTACATGGCGTTCTTCAGTCATGGTACTTGACGTTTTGCTATCCGGGTCTTCAGCGACGATCGTTGTACACACACTACAAAAAAAAGACACATCCGTGACATTTTGGGCCGAACGAATTTTTTTCTATCATACATATGACACTTCTATGACGATAATTGTGACAAAACCCGGTATCATCATATATGTGGTGGGCTCCTACTTCTATGACAAAAAATCATGACAGAAAATGGGCTTTTCGTCCTGGGCGGGCCGGAGACGCAGCTGCATGACATGCTTTGGGCCGTCCATGATGGAAAAAAACCGTGGTAGAAGCGAGGGGGAGGAAAATTTCGGGGAGTTCCCGGTTACGGTGGGAGGTCGGGGGTCGAGCGATGCGCGTTTCTCTCGTACACGTACGCGCGTGTGTGCGAGGCGTTGGCTCTAACTGAACCCGAGCGAGGCGTTGGGCTCTAATTGAACCCGAGTGATTGCACTGCAGGCTACGCGTTACTGAACCCGAGCGATCGATCGATGGCTGTTAACTGAACCTGATCGAGCGATTCCTTGGCTACTGTTGCTAACTGAAGCCGATCGATGGGATGAA
>NC_041380.1:88786104-88848575 GCF_002162155.2 Triticum dicoccoides | reverse complement strand
CGGTGGAGATGAACAATATTCCGTGGAGTCCCGTTTTGCGGTACGCCACACCCCTCCCGATGAACAGGACCCCCGTTTCGACCGTAGCGCTCCAACACAAGTCCGTTTCCTCCGTTTTGCGGTACGCCACACCCCTCCCGATCAACAGGACCCCCGTTTCGACCATAGGAGGTCCGTTTCCTCCGTTTTGCGGTACGCCACACCCCTCCCGATCAACAGGACCCCCGTTTCGACCGTAGGAGGTCCGTTTCCTTCGTTGTGCGGTACGCCAGGCCTCGTTTCCATCGCCTCTTCCGTCCAAGCCCTCCTGATGAACACGACCACACATTCCGTTCCGACCCATGAACACGACGACGACGCTGTTTCTCCGTTCCGACCCAGCCATGTACACGAGCCCTCGCCGTACGTATGCGCGAGTAGGCGTTCGAGACCCCGCCCGTATGTACACATACGTGGCCGTATTTTCTTTCTTGCACCCTGGCCGCTGTACGTACGTGTACATGCTACGTGCGCGCCTCTACTACGACACGGGCGCGCCTCTACTACGACACATGCGCGCCTCTACATCCACCAGTATATATGTACGTACACGTTCGCGACCAGAATGACAATGCTACGTACGCTTCGACCAGGTGGGTCCCGACTGTCAGGCACTTCCTTGCGTGCGAAGGTGTAGCTGGTGGGTCCCAACAGTCAGGGGGAAACGTTTTTTCACGAAATACGGTGGCCCATCAGGTGGGTCCCTGCTGTCAGGTGGAGGAAACATTATTTTCCGCGTAATAAGGAGGCACTTCCTTGCTGCGGCCGTGGACCCAGCTGTCAGCCTCTCCACGTACAGTCCACGTCCGATGGAAGTCGTTCCTTGACCATGTTAACCACGCCGCGCCAAGAGCACCAGGGCAGTGGACGACGGCGTGGCCTAGGAAGGGGACGACGCGGAGCCGGGGAAGACGCAGCAGTGGAAGCCCGCGCTAAGAGGAGTACGAGGGTTCACTGGTTCGGCTGCGGTGTGAGGCTGCCGTCACCGCGGAATAACAGGGGGTGTGGGTGAGTAGAGGGATGGCCTGGCCAGTGGTGGGAGTAGTATGGGGCGGTGAGGTCTCCATGGCATCATAGCCGGCCACGGGAGGCAGGAGCATGCGGCACGACCGACGCTGCTTTGGGCGGCTGGAGCAAGAAGACCAGAGGTTGAAGAAGCACTATGGCCGTTGGATGCACATCGTACGGTCATTGGATCTAGAATCGTTCATATTGACTAAAGTTGACAAAGGCCCCCGTCCCAGTCAACTTAGTAGGCCCACAAGTCAGCCTCCCACCATGGTGGGTCCCAGCTAGCAGGGGAGTATTCATTTTTTGTGCGTAATAAGGAGGCACTTCCGGTGGGTCCGAGCTGACAGCGGGGGAACGTTTTTTTCGCGAAATACGCTGGCCCGTCCGGTGGGTCCGAGCAGTCAGGGTGGGCAATGTTTTTTTCGTGAAATAAGGTGGCCCGTCCGGTGGGTCCTTGCTATAAGGTGGAGGAATAATTATTTTGCGTGTAATAAGGAGGCACTTCCTTGCGGCTGCTTGGACCCAGCTGTCAGCCTCTCCACGTACAGTACTCTTCCGATGGAAGTCGGTCGTTGACCACGTTGACCACGCCGCACCGAGAGCACCAGGGCGGTGGTCTGGACGACGGCGAGGCCTAGGAAGGGGACGACACGGAGCCGAGGAAGACGCAGCAGTGGAAGCCCGCGCGGAGAGGTGTACGAGGGTTCACTGGTTCGGCTGCGGTGTGAGGCTGCCGTCGCCGCAGAATAATAGGGGGTGTGGGTGAGTGGAGGGATGGCCTGGCCAGCGGTGGGAGTAGTATGGGGGCGGTGAGGCCTCCGTGGCAGCACAGCCGCCCACGGGAGGTAGGAGCAGGTGGCATGACCGGCGCTGCTTTGGGCGGCTGGACCAAGAAGACCAAAGGTTGAGGAAGCACTACGACCGTTGGATGGACATCGTACGGTCACTGAAGCTATAAACGTTTATTATTGACTAAGTTGACAAAGCCCTTGGTACGCTCCAACTTAGTAGGCCCACAGGTCAGCCTCCGAAACGGTGCGCCCCAGATGTCAGGGGGAGGAATCATTTTTTGGGCGGCCGAAGCTAAGAATATCCGAAATTGAAGAAGAAGCACGACATCCGTTGGATAGACATCCAACGGCCAGTGCTACTAGAACCGTGTGTTGACTATAATAAGTTGGCAAAGCCTTGCATACGCGTCAACTTATTTTTAGGGGACGCGTCACTTAGTAGGCCCACAAGTGTGTGGCAGAGAACTTATAGCCCATTTACGTTTTGTAAGAATGTACAACCCATTTTGGAATTCTAATGGAATTTACAACAGCCCATTTACAGTTTGTTAAAAGTACAACCCATTTTCTAGCTCGGACAATGATTAATAATTTCAACCAACCGTTGAAGACAGAATTCAATAAAATTTCCCACATTTTGATGGGCTCCGAAATATTTTTATCCCAAAATTTCTAGTCAGATTAAATATAAATTTGTATTACGTAAAAATCTAATGAAACATTGCGCACGCAACAATGAAAATTTAAGATTTTCAAAATCCATAAATAATATTTTATAAACTAATTTCGTGTTTGGTGCATTTTTTATAGTTACTGCCCAGTTTTTATAATTACATCCCATTTATTATTTTTTAAAGCCCATTTTCCTGTTAAGCCTAATGCATCCCTCCTAGGAAAGATTTGCAGCCTAGCGGGTATTCCTCAAAAAGACGTATAGCTAGGCTAGCCATTTTCATCTTGAAAAAATTAGTATCTGGGCTGGATATCTGGCCTGGGCTAGATGGGCCACAACCCACCCAGTTAATACCTTGCTCTCCTCAATACTGCTCGAGCTGCTTGGTCCCAGCTGTCGGCCGCACCTTGTGCAATTCTCTCGTTTATATTGACTACATAGGTTGACAATGGTGTGGGAACGTGATATCAGGAATCCAGGAGAAAGGAAAAAATATAGTTGTACATAATAAGGAGGCACTTGCGTACGTACGGCTATGGCCCTAGTGGGTCCCTAGTGTCATTTATTCAAAATAAAGTCATCTCCTGAATCCTCATGTTCGTTGACGATGTTAACAATGCTCGGCGCCACGGCGAGCGCAACAACTCGAAGGACAACGGAGAGGGCCTCGCGGGCCCTACGGGGTCTGATACAGCACCCGCTACTCATTCAGGAAGCCAGGATCATCGGACACCTATGAGCACCTTCGAGAAACTAAGACGGCATGAAACAGTAAGGCCGCGCTTGGGAGCTCTGGTTTATTTCAAACCTGTATTAACATACAATTGTAATTTACTCGTCATCGAAAACAACGCGTAAAATACAGGCGTAATGAAACCGAGGGCCCGAGGTCTGTAAGTAAAACCGGCGGGTTACGCGTGTAATTTGAGAGATGAGTGTATATTTTACGAGCACTGCTATATGTACGACATTACCAGATGATACATGCACGACGTTCGTATCATGCCATCCACGGGCAAGGCTGAAACAGCAGCTAACGACTGGATTAGCAATCGTCCGAGTGTCGTTCAACGTTTTTATCGTGTGTCAAGTACTTCCGATATTTTACTAGTCGAAATCGACCAACCAAGCGCCTTCGCCCGAGACCATCTGCTTTAACTTACAAGCGGTTTTGGTTGGAAAATGACGATCCAATCACGGCCTAATATCATGACTTGGTCGGAAGATCATATGGTTTCACGTCTAACCAACCCGACTTGTCGCATAGGCTATGAATGAAACATCAGACGATGAACTTCTTAAGCACGGAAACAACAGAAGAGGATGATCTCTTAACAAGAAAATCACTGGCATTAGATCGACATGCAAAACAATACGAAGCATTATTCTCAGGAGGCACGGTGAACAGCTCGTGATGCCGCATGCCACAACATTCCAAGCTCAACTTTGCAATCAAACACAAGGCCTGGCATTACATAGACAATATTCAGAACAAACTCTTAACACAGGAATATCTCAGCAGAGTAACTATCTACTTCTAAACTGTATGCAGGAATAGGAAAAAACACTCGACGCTTCTGGCTAACATCAATGAGCAAATTTTGACAAGGTTTTCCAATTCCAATATATTAAACTAACGTCTTCTTGCTAACATCAATGATTAAACTTTGACAAGCTTTTCCCATTCAAAATATGTAATGCCTATGATCGTGGAGTCCTGTCACTTCTTGCTAACATCAATGATTAAACTTTGACAAGATTTTCCCATTCAAAATATGTAATGCCTATGATCGTGGTGTCCTGTCGCTTCTTGCTAACATCGATGATTAAACTTTGACAAGCTTTTCCCATTCAAAATATGTAATGCCTATGATCGTGGAGGCACTCCACGTGTTGTTAAATTGCCAATGGTCTCTACAGACTAGTCAAGTCACCGGTGTCTAATAATACTCTGTAAGCTTCTCGGTCATTCCTTCTGTAATGTAGCGCAAATAGTGACTGCTTCTTTCTGCAAAGTGGAACGACCAACTGGACCCAGTAATGCAGCAGCTTGCCTTGGACACATTGGCTCCTTTTGTGCAGTTGAACTAAAATCGAAGTCGGAATAAAATCGAGCTTTAATTTTGATATCCCTGTAAGCAACAAAAGGTATAAGGGAAACAATTACTGAAAAATAATGGTTGATGACTTGTACTCCCAAAAGAAAAACATCTACTGATCTACCTTATCTTAATGGGAAACAAAGCAGGAGAGTAGCAATTCTCAATCAGTGTGATTCATTCATATTAACTGAGACATTATCTTAACAATGCCTTGTTTCAAGATGTATAAAGAACGAAAAAGCAGAAAAGTATCATTCCTAAAACAATGCGACTGATTCATTTTAACATAGACATTATCTTAACAATACCTTGGTTAAACATGTAGAAAGAACCACAAAGAAGGATAGTACCATTTGTAAAACACTGTAAGTTTGTAATTGATATATAATAATAGAGACATTATCTTAACAATACATTTCTTAAACATGTACTCCGGCCGATCCCTAACAGAAATGGTACTCCTGCCGATCCCTAACAAGTGTTTGCAGTTTTGAACTAAGATTCAGTAGTTAATTCGGAGGAAGGTCGGTACTGACCATTCAAGACCAAGATTTGAAACAACTCGTGAGGAAGATCTCACAGAGATATCAACACATATATGGAAATCTGGTCTCATTTTGTGCAGTTCCACCAAAATTAAGCAAAGCAAAATGTCACAATAGCAACAAGTTGAAAAGATATCCCTGTTTTAACAGAGGCAAAAAAGGAATCAATTACTGGCCAATAAAGGAGGATGAAACATGCGGCCACAAAAATGGTAATCCAGCCAATCCCTAACAAGTGTTGCAGTTTTGAAATAAGATTCAGTAGTTAATTCTGAGAGTGGCATCAATTACTGGCTTATAAAGGGGGTGATGCTGAATTTGTTGTAACAAAGCAACAAGCATCATGTCTGGATTGGTCCCATTTTTGTTCACTACTTAATGGGAAAGACATCAACACAATAGCTTCAATTCAACATTTATTGAAAATAGTACCAATACAAGTAGCACAACATCTCAAAGCACACTGCACAATCATGTGGATGAAGGCCTGTACTGACCTTTCATGAGACCAACAATGATAAAATACGAATCTGCCAACACGAATAGGAAATCCAATCTCGTTTTGTGCAGTTGCACTGAAATCAAGCAAAGTGTTTCGCGTAGCGAAGCAAAATGTCGCAATAGCAACAAGTTGAATAGATATCCCTGTTTAAACAGAGGCAAAAAAGGAATCAATTACTGGCTAATAAAGGAGGATGAAACATGCGGCCACAAAAATGGTAATCCCGCCAATCCCTAACAAGTGTTGCAGTTTTGAAATAAGATTCAGTAGTTAATTCTGAGAGTGGCATCAATTACTTGCTTATAAAGGGGGTGATGCTGAATTTTTTGTAACAAAAAAACAAGCATCATGTCTGGGTTGGTCCCATTTTTGTTCACTACTTAATGGGAAAAGACAGCAATACAATAGCTTCAATTCATCATTTATTTAAAATAGTACCAATACAAGTAGCACAACATCTCAAAGCATACTGCACAATCATGTGGATGAAGGCCTGTACTGACCTTTCATGAGACGACCAAGATAAAATACGAATCTACCAACACGAATAGGAAATCCAATCAAGTTTTGTCAGTTGCACTGAAATCAAGCAAAGTTGCCGGTGTGACATTTAAGTTTTCTATAGCAACAAGTTGAATAGATATCCCTGTTTTAAGAGGCAAAAAAGAAAACAATTACTAGCCAATAAAGGAGGATGAAACATGCGGCCACAAAAAGAAGCATCTACCTTATCTTGATGGAAAACAAAGTATAGGACAATAGCATTTCTAAAACGGTTGCATTGATTCATATTAACAGAGAAATTCTCTTAAAACAGATCAGTAGTTAATTCTGAGAGTGGCATCAATTACTAGCTTATAAAGGGGGTGATGCTGAATTTGTTGTAACAAAGCAACAAGCATCATGTCTGGGTTGGTCCCATTTTTGTTCACTACTTAATGGGAAAAGACAGCAATACAATAGCTTCAATTCATCATTTATTTAAAACGGTTGCATTGATTCATATTAACAGAGACATTCTCTTGAAACAACATTCGTTAAAAAATGTAATTTACTTTTAACAGTGGCATTGCTTCAATTTTCCGGCGGCATTCTTAGATTAACAACAACAAAATAGCTGCATGGGACATGCCAGCACCATGTGCGTACACACGTATAAATGGGTGATGCAGAGTATGTAGCCAAGCAGCATATATGCGCTGGTCCCATATTTGTTCTCTTTGAACCTTCTTCCTATGGGAGGGCAGCAAATCTAGTCGTGCACAAACTACCCGACCCCCCAGTTTCTTTCCCTTTTCAACAAAGAGATCGGTTCCTTACAGATGTGTGTACTGGGTTACCCCCTTTTTCCCTTTTCGACCTACAAAGCGGCTGGATAGCCAGTCTATACTACTTTCCGCCCCTCCTTTCCTCATTGAACCACGTCCTAGATTCTTGCTCCAGCCCACCGCACCCTTCTTTCCTCTTTGAACCAAGACCTAGATTCAACTACAGATCGAAAAAGATCCACATGCAGCTAGAGCAACGACGGTTTCAAAGAAACTTATACCTTAGGGTCGTCGGGATGTGGCAAGGCGTGCGGCGGGAGGCCGAATCTGCCCACACTACGTACGACAGCGAGGAAGAAGGGGTTGGTGGCCCTCCCACACAGGTGCTGGGTGAAAGAGAACATCGCAGCCGGCAGTGGATTGCCTCCCTCGCCGAAGGCGATAGAGTGAACGCTGCACCTCCTCCCCTTCCCGGTGCGACGGGATACGGACGCCTCCTTCACCAGCTGTGAGGGGGGAGAGACAAGAGGCCAACACAGTCTTGTTTAGATCTGGTGAAGAGAGGGTGAGAGACTGTGAATATAGCAAACCCTAGCAAATGAACGCTGAGCCTCCAGCGTGTAACATATATGTAGTGCAGCGAGCGTGTGGAGAGTGCAAACCCTAGCGAACAAGCGCTGAGGCTCCTGCTGATATATATACTACTGTAGTACGGACTGAGCTCCGGTGCCTTCACTGCACCTGCTTTTGACTGTATGACAGGTGAGCCAGCCACATTTTGGGCCCACCTGTCGTAAATCCAAAGGCAGGTGCACTAAGTCAATGAAGCTGCGTCCATATAGTACTCTCATGTATACGACTAAAATATAGTGGAGTGGTTTTCTTATTCTCTCCATAACAATAGTTTTAAATTGTGTAAGTACGAAACGAAACTCTTTATTTAATGTACAGTGAAGAAAACTAGTACTACTTCCGATGAACTAACGATCCACGCCCACGCGTCCTGGTCGCACTTCCTGTCCTTCACGTGTGGTACACTACCCTCCCTTAAGTGAACAACCACACATGCGCCAAATTATCAGAAGCGTGTGAGAGTGTGTACAAATAAAGAAATTTAATTTCAATTATCGGAAAGGTTTGAGAGTATTACAAAGTTTGACTTCAGTCAAATCTAATATGCAGAGTAAATAAAAATGGAGGGCTACTACGTCCACCCGGGTTTTTAGTCCACACCATTGTTAAAATCAAAGTTAATAGCTGGACAAATAAAATTATAGGGGAGCTGGAGACAAAGTTGTGAGAAGGCTTAGAAATCAATACAAAACTTATGCTCTTAGTACCAACGTCGATCCTTCTTCGAGGAAACATTTGGTTCATAGCCAATTGTGTGATAAAATTGCACTAATGTGAAAGACGACTGCGTCTCCAACGCAACGAAGGTGAACTGACGAAGGATATCATCTTTGTGCGTAACAAGCAAAGAGCACTGATGGAAGACAGCTTGTTTTTCGTCGAAAATCGATCAGCTTCACCAGACGACGCAACCATGAGGCGCAACCATGAGCATCGATAGGTCATCGTGGTGATGCATCATCCATTTGGCATCAAGGTAGGGTGAGGCACCTAAGAAGTTCGACAAATCCTCACTATGGTCTGTTTCTTCTTAGTAATCAAGCTTGAGGAAGGAAGAACCACGTGGCAGAGGACAGTGAGGCGGAACAACAATGGCCATCCAATTTTGTGCAGTTCCACTAAAATTGAGGAAGACATGCCCGGGTATGGAGACACGCATCGCTGTTTCCAAAAATATAAAAAAGGGTTAGTAACGACATCTCAATTGTCAATAAGAATTAATGAAAAGTACACCAACAAACAGAAGCATCATACTATCTTGATGAGAACTAAACCAGGATACCCGAGAAAAAAAGCATTTCTTTATTTAACCAGTGATAGTACTACCACCATATGGACAATGACCGCACAGCCACCATGTACTTTTTGTCGAAACAACATGTATACCTCCACCGAGGCATAAATCAGGACAACTTTTTGAGTGGCATTTCCTCTATAATAGTAGTAGGTGATGTTGGACCAGCCGACGAACCCTAGCTACTATGCATGGGGAGCTGGGGAGTAGTCACATAGAAGAAAACCCGCACGCAGCGACCTGGGGAGCTGGACAAGTACGAGAAGTTATACCTCAAGTGGGCGAGATGTCGTTTAGGCGGGCGGGCGGGATCTGCCCATACGACGACAGCGAACAAGGGCGCGGAGGATCTTCGTCCGCGCCAGCGCCAGCTCTGAGAGGACGGTGCGCATCGGCTTCCTCCGTCGCCGACGCGACAACGTCAACACTGCACCTCCTCACCTCCCGTAGCGGACGGGATTCGGCCGGATCTGTGACCACCGGTGAGGAGAGAGATAGAGTGGACACTGTCATCTTGTTTTGATATGGAGAGGGTGAGACAGCGAGATGCGAGAAACTCTATCAAACAAGAGGCTATAATGGAGTAAAAAAATCTCTCCATAGCAGTGGTTCTAAATAGAATATGCGCGTTCCGGAAAAAAGAAACGAAAACTGGCAGATAATTTTTAAGGGTCTGTCTAGGACACATCTATATGTGACATAGTTATGTCTCATATAAGTTCATGTCCACTCTGTTTGTGATCTTTTCCTAGTTTTTTTTTGTTTCTTGTTGCTACATTATATACTTGTGGGAGCTTAGATGTGATATCCTTAAATAACATCTAGATGTGAATTAGACAAACTGATTTTCTAACGTACCAAGAAAGAAAACTCGATCAAAAACACGCCCCCGCTTCCAGGTTGCGAGAGTCGTCGCGCACACACACATAGACATAGACATGCATATCCGTATTTACGTAAAATTCCATTTCCATCTCCATCTCCAATCATATTTGTCCAACTGGCACATTATTTACGTTGTTAATTATATACGCAGCAATATTAACATACAACATCTCTTGTTTGCGCACGTCCGGACCGCTGCCACGGCTGGTCCTGACCAACCCGAACCCTCTTCATCACCCGCGCGTGCTTCCCGCCCGAAACGGTCAGTGCCACATTCATGCCCGGCCAGAGCGGATGCGACCTCTCACTGGCGCCGACATTGAAGTGGCGCGCCGGTCGAGAGAGCGTCGCCCGCGCCACTTCCAGGTGCACGCGGCTGCTCCGCGTTCAAAGGTCGCAATAGCCGGCTACAACATGCATGTAAAAAGTTCTTGGGAGTCCGTGCTACAGCTAGTTGTCCTCCCCCAACTCGTCAATCTCTTCCAGTAGTGCTAGTACTCCATGGCGCGATCCATTGACAAGCAGACGGGAAAGTTATGGTATACTACTCGGTTTGCGGTGAGTGGCATGCCGAGCGACCGTGTGAGACACGAACACGATAGACGTGATTTAAACATTGGTTTTGCTTGATGGCGCGATCCAACGAAACGAAACGTTGGTTTCTCCCCGTTTCCATTTTTTCTCCGGAAAAACGGAAACTTTTCCACTCCATTTTCATTCCTATCCCAAGGTTGCCCCGTTACAACATTCCATCAAATACAAAGGAAAACTAACACTTATGCTGATGCATCTCAATGATTCACAGATCATAGCCAATATTTACTTCACAACTAAAGAAAAAAGTTGTGAGAGCATGTACGAAAGAAAAACTACTAATGGGGTCACTACGACTTAAACCCTAAACCCTAAACATGATTTAATTTCCTGGCCAGGTAGAACCCGTCAAAGGAAAGACGGCTGGCACCCTCGGATCATACGATGCTTTTGTGCAGTTCCACTAAAATCGACCTGAGCATCCCTGATGGCAAAGATATTGAAGAAGTGTGGTTAGAATAATTGTACTGGCACTAGTTCATGAGACATAAACTCATCACAAGTAGAAGCCGGTAGAAGTAGAGAAAGATCGACATGGAGATGGAGCTACGGCAGTGGAGCAAGCCGGCTCCAAAAGGAAGATGGACTACCTGGGACGTCGGACTGTAGCTAGAAGGGCGGTTGGGACGCGACATCGGCCCATACCGCGGTGACCCCCGATTGGGATGCACCGACTGTGGGTTTTCTCCCTTGCCGATGTCGACCGCGTCTACGCAGAACATTGTTCCCTTCCCCCAGCTGCGGGATCAGGCCCGTCGTTCTATGCTTGTGAAGAGAGCAACCTAAGCAAGCAGGCTTGTAGCTTAGGCTCCTGCTAGTGTATATATAGTGGTTTTCTTTTTCTCTCCATATCAACCATTTTATATTGCGTACGTGTCATTCAAGAGTGAAATGATGGTTGCTTCTTCCGACTAACTTACTGTGTGATTTGACTGCTCCTTAGTGGCCCCTACATGTACTCCCCCTACGTGTATGCAACAGTCACACGTACACATGGACGCAAAAACACGCGCAACGCCCTAATGCATGCATGTCCGAGCACACGACGGAACACACACACGGTGACGCTCAAGTGCTCAACCTACACGTGCATGCACACACATACTCAGTCAGGGTGAGGTAGTGACCATATGAACACCGAAATATATATATATATTGAGCGCAATGAGCGTATTATGAAGTCCACTGACCGTATTTTTACAAATATACAGTGACAGACAGTGTATTTATCTCGTTTGAAATTAAGCCATGTTAACCGGAGAGGAGGCAGCATGGACTACCATTACTTTGCTGTGTCCCATCAACTTGCTGAACGAGGAGAAGGTTGCAGGACGGGAGAAGCTTACGCATGGTGGCTCGCAGGACAAGGAGAAACTTTGACTAATGCAAGCTCTCCCTCGCTCAGGTGGTGGACATGCAACAGTTAATTCGATGTCAGATTGCCAGAAGCATACTACACTATACTACTAGGAACCGGATGGAGGAGCATCTGCACTCTTATTATAATTTTAAAATGTGATAAAGCAATCTTCAACACACTTGGTTCTCTTCGAGGGTTCTCGCATGTGATAATGGAAGTTGATTGCATGGAACACTCGCCACAATTCTTGCTTAATTCTGGATCATATCCTGTTACAAATAGTAGCGCTCAGTAATATTTCCTCTTTTTTTTTGTTATTCAGCATGTAAATAGGTCAGCAAACCTTGCGGCGCATCTTCGTGCGAACTGTGCTTGCTGCACTTTGAATGTGGCCGAGAGCTGGCTTGATGAAACACCTCGCTTCCTACTTCTTTTTTTGGCTTCCTAGTGACCAGTGTCTTGGCCGATTGTCCTAAGAATGCTTATATATATATATATATGAATAAAGCTCTCTCATTTACCCGCAAAAAGATTAAGCCATATTAACCGGAAAGGAGGGAGTATGGACTAGCACTACTTTTTGGTGTGTCCCGTCAACTCGCAGAACGAGGAGAAGCTTGCAGGATAAGGTGAAGCTCGCTTACACCTTTTGACTAATGCAACATACCCTCGGTGGACATGCATCAGTCCATTCGGTGTCAGATTGTTAGAGGCATACACTGTAGTACCCAACATGCGGAGTACCATCATTGTTCGAATTCACGAAGGGGCGACGAGCCAAGCGCAATACTAGTACGCATACTTGGTTTTGCACCTTCATACTACTCCACCCTCCGTCACAGTTTACACGGCGCGCTTCATTATGATGCATTTCTCTCAATGCATTTCCACCACCAGAGAGACTTTAGACGCGTTTGGTTTAATGCTCAATTAATTAGGGAGTGGTAACCGCAATCAAGTTCACAATTTTCTCTCCATGTACTGTACTACTACGGAGTGCATGCATGTGTGTACCCGGGGTGGAAGCACTGCATGCATGTGTGTACGCATTATTCCCTCTAGTAATAGACGCCATGCTACAACTACCAATGCTATTTTTCAGGCCGATCGCTAGTCGCCTTGGTCCCATAGATTTTTTTCTTTTTTCTGAAGAGCGCTGTATAAACAGTGACGGATGGAGTAGTATGAGCGGATGCAAAGAAGAGCGTATTGATGGTTGCTTCTTCAGAGCAACTTACAGTGGGAAAGGTGGGGCTTATGATTTGACTGCTCATTACTCACTATTAATGCGGCGCAACGATCGGGCTGAGTCTCCCATGCGGTTGTGCACTACCCCCTCGGTTCTTAAATATACTCCGGAGTATTTGTCTTTCTAAAATATGTTGAAATCTCTGTTAAGACAAATAGAATATTTAGGAACGGAGGGAGTACACATACGAAGCATAATGAGTGAATCTACACTCTAAAATATGCCCGTTCGAAATTTGTAAAAAGACAAATATTTAGGAATGAAGGAGTATAATTTCGTGCATGGCACATGGACCCGGATGATGAAGAGGCTTCTAGCAATGCTATCAAGCTTCCACCATTTGTTTACATAATTGACATACTATACAAATAATTTTCCAGCGACATGAAATTGTACAATGGTGTGAGCTTTCAGCTTTTGTTTCGCGTGTCTTGCCATTGATGCTCTTTCAGAAACAATAAAAAACGAACTTCCTTGCTAATGCATGTCAATTATTAGCAGATCAGAGCTAATAATTACATCACAACTGAAGACAAAGTTGTGAGAAGGTGTTAAATTAAAATTCATCCATGCTTTCATTGGCAGCAACGTCCCCCAGCTCTGTCTAAATCAACAAGGCATGTTGGGAAAAAAAGTAGTTGTCTGGAGCATGCAACATTCCGATCATTTTGTGCAGTTCCACTAAAATAGAGCTGAGCGTCCCTGTTCCAAAGATATCAAGTGTGATTACGATAATAGAGGACTGCTGATGAAACAATAAACACACAAACATAAGCCGGTCACCTTTGCGGTCTCTCTTAAGACTAACTAGTTGGAGAAGATTAGGCTCGGAGTTGGATGAGGAGGATAGAGCAAAACCAATCTCCCTTTGTGCAGTCGCACTGAAATGTAGAGACGTTGCCCGTGTGACATTTTAGTACAACTGCACAAAATACTCTTAAGAAAAAAGTGATTTGTGCAGTTCACCAAAAGGTCGCAATAGCAACGAGGTGAAATGGATAGCCCTGTTTGCAAAAAAGAGGTAGAAAGGAAACAATTACTGGCCAATAACAGTTGATGACACATGCGACGACAAAAAAGAAGCATATTCCTTGTCCTAAGGGAAGATAACAACACAATTGTGTTTTTCTAAAACGGTGTGAGGACGAGAATGCAATATGGAAAGTATGCCGGATGAGCTACGTTTTGGGCAAAGAACTATGGAAGATCCACATGCAGCGACGTGGGAAAACGGGCAGTGGAGCAAGGCCGGAGGGGATACCTGGAGGTCATCGGGATGTAACTAGGTGAGCTGCGGCGGGCGGAATCTGCGAGCAGGTGGTGTAGGCCCTGCCGCGCCGGAGCTTGGTCAGAGAGAACGGCGTGTACCGCAGATCGGGACGTGCTGCCTCGGCACCGTCGAACGGAGAAACGATGCACTTCCTTCCTTTCCCTCGGCGGACGGGATGCAGCCGAATCAGTGACCAACGGTGAGAGAGAGAGAGGCCACCACACTCCCTTTCCCCTGACGGACGGGATGTGTCCGGATCAGTGACCAACAGTGAGAGAGAGGCCACCGCACTCCCTTTCCCCCGGCGGACGGGATGCGGCCGGATCAGTGACCAACGGTGAGAGAGAGAGAGAGAGGCCACCGGAGCCTTGTGTGAGATACTCTGAAGAGCGGACTACCTTTTCCTCCATAAAAATCATTTTATATTCTGTGTACGTGCCATTGAGCGCTATAACTTTATTTAAAAATAACGCGGCAACGCGTCAAGTCGAACTTTGTTTCGTGCACGCTGGTACACAACCTTCCTAGGTAAACAACCGCTACAGGCATTCAAATTAGCACGTGGGCTGCCATTTCGTAAAGAAATGAATTCCACCGTGTACCCGCGCGGGTGTGGCTAGGCACGAAGCCTGAGTACGTGCACGGTGCACCTTTTCTCTTCTTGTATACGTACACCACCTACGTGGGGTTTTGTGAGAGAGATACAAACCTAGAGAGATATAGTGTGTGGGTTCTTGAGAGTTTTTTTTTGGGGGGGGGGTTAATCAAAAAATTTAACATATGCAATGTGTGTGAAATAGAGTCCTGGATATAACATATATATAAAGTGTGCGATCCACGAGAAGAGAGTGGAGGTATCATCGGCTTGAGGTGTCTATAGAATCGAAGAGAGGGATGATGTGTGTGTGTGTGCGCGCGCGCGATCGATAAAGAGTGCCATCGAATTTGTGTGTGCCCATGTCAAAGATATAGAGTGGCTGGCCTACTGGAATGTGAGATGGGACATGTGCAGTTTGTCTCTGTGGCATGGATACCTACTTGCAGTGCTCGACTATCGGTGTGTGGTGGGGGAAGAGGGAGGCCCACTTAACTATAGAGGTTCAATGGCTGGTATATGTGTGGAGGAGGAGAGAGGCCTACCTCATGTATTAAGGAGATTGATCTGCCTCATGTATTAAGGGAGATCGATCGGCATCCATGCATATGTGCAGGAGATGAATAAGGTTGGAAGAGAGACAGAGCTAGAGTGTTGGAGGGGGTGGTAGTGGAGTTGCTTCTAACAAATGGTGGGATAGGCTTGCTAGACAAATGGAGGGCATGCCCGCAATATCAATAAGAGAGGAGATGGCTGCTTGTTGTCTGTGCACGTGCATGTGAGAGACGGGTCAGGAGGCATGCACGAATGATGAGGGGGGACGATGTGGCTGTGGTAAGCAGACGTAACTACATAGGAAGATCAATCGCCCTTTGTAAGAGAAAGGAGAGACATAACTTGTGAGGTACGTCGATTGATGGGGGGGTAGTTAAAGTCGATCTAGGTATATGTTGGGAGATCGATCGGTATACATGCATGTGTGTGTTAGAAGCAAATGAGGCACGAGGAGAAGGATAGAGAGAGAGGGATGCATGTAGGAGGTGGTATGAGAGGCATACTATATCGAGGGGGAGGAGTGTGCGAGTACGAGAACGATGAAAAGAGTGGTGGGAGTGAGGCATGGACTGTGACAAGAGAAGAGGGGAAGCTTGTGTTTGTGCGAGGCACACCTGGCTAGAGAGGCATATCGATCGATGTGTGCCGTAAAGGAGCTGGGGGGCCTACACACACCGTGGGTGAACGACCTAAAGTGAAAACACGAATTTGCACGATGGAGCTAGAGAATGCTGAGGGAGGGTGAGAGGGATGCGGGTGTGTGCATGCACAAGAGAAAGTTAGCGCTAGCTACAAAGATAAGAGGGTTGTGTGGGTGTAAAAGACGAATAGAGATCATATATACTTCATTATAAAAAGCGAATTCGGATATTTGAAGAATTTATCATAGTGTTTAAAACCGACGGATGTGTGAATATATATAACGGTGATAAACATGGTGTGGTTATGAACATGGTATACTACATTTAATATATTTTATCTCTACTCTTATAAAAAAATGGAGTTGTTGATGATGGTGTGCCTGCCATCCTGCATTATAGGCCATCTGATTTATATCTGGCGGATAGCAAGGAAACTTTGATGGTCGAAGTTGGCAACAATCATGATTGTAGATTCTTATTGAAATAGAGAAACGAATTCAAATTTAGTTCGAATTGCAGCGGTAGTATAGACATTTGGAATGCACTAAAATGTTGGTATGAGTAGGTTACATGCATTATACAGCAAGAGAAAAAATTTAATCGGACATAACATGGATTCATACTCCCTCCTTCCATCTATAGGGCGTAATGAGATTTTTAAGAACGCCTTTGACTATTGACAAGATTAATAGTACATGACATGCACAATGTGAAAATTATATCATTGAAAGAACCTTTCACAAACGAATTTAACGGTGTGCTTTGTGTAAGTTGCATGTCATATATCATTGCTCTAATATTTGGTCAAAGTTAGCATCGAAAAACGCATTAGGCCCTATATAGATGGAAGGAGGGGGTAGCTTTGAATAGCATTTGCATAGTAAAACGGGGCAAGACTCTCTCTTTGTGTGGTGTGAATAGTTTTATTTTTTTTGTTTTCTTCTTGGTTGAGGGAAGTGCGAATTGATTTGGTACATACAAGTACAATATTACGACACGTTAGGCTTGTCCCTGAAATTCAACCCGCGTCTTGTTATATCCCGAAAATTCAGATATCGTGCTCCCAAAACTGGCGCCTTCACAACCCGCGCCTTGCTATCCCGAAATTACAACGCGCGCGAAAACTCCCTCCAGCTGCCAAATCCCGACACGCGAAATCCCCCTTCTAACCATGAGCCGAAAGCGCCGCTAGTTCAAATCGGTGGGGGGTACTTTTGTAACACACCCTACATTTTGGACAAGTGTGTTCCTAAGTCATGCTTCACCCCCTCCCATCACCCCCTTTTCGACATTCGAAATCCCAGGCCGCCATAACCTCTCCGCTCTAGCCGTGAAACCCCACCCTCCTCCGTCCGCCACGTCACCGTTGCCCAGCCGGAGCCTCTTCCCCGATGACGTCGTCCACCGCAACAGCTCGACGTCCCTCGTCCACCTCCCCGGATGAGGATCTGTCGTCCATCTCGCCATCCCGCCGGTTCAGCCGCCCCGTCCTCCACCTCCAAGGAGCTGCTCCGACGATCGCCTCGTCTATCGCGGCTGCTCCATGCCCACAACGCCACCTTAACCTGCTCCACCGGAACCACAGCATCCTCACCGACTCCTCGGACGAAGCCGAGGCCTACTCGGCGCCACCAAAGAGGTTGTACACTCATCGCATCGCACCTTCTCCATAACTCGACCTCCCGACACCGACGGTGCTCCATCCCGCACCCCCATGGAGCGGCTACCTTGAAGCCGGTGCCGCGGGCGACATCTCCACGGCGGCTCTCCCCCAGTGCAAGGCCCCTTCGGCGGCAGCGTCCATACCAGCCGGATCTGCTGCTGCTGCTCCGGCTCTCGCTCGATCGCTCGCTCGCCCAGCTGCTGCTGCTCTCCCCCTCACTCGTGCTGCTCCTCTGCTCCGATTAAGCCACACTTCAGTCGACTGAATCGACTTTTGGGTCAGTCGATTTTCAGGTGTTGGGGGGGCTCGCCGGAGTTAAGGAAGAACCAGCCGCAGCGGGGACGGGGGCTCGCCGGAGAGGTACCCCACTATCTATCTTAGGGTTCAGGGTGGGGGGGGGGCTAGAGGGCTGGCCGGGGTGGCGGTGGCGAGTTGTTTCGGGGCGGCGAGGCGGCGCTAGGGCCGGTGGTTCGGCCGGTGGTGGCTGGTGGCTTAGGGGGGTGCAGGTTGAAGATGAACTGCAGGCCCTCCCTAAACTACATGTCAAGTGCCTCTCTGCTACCATTGCATTTAGTTTCGACAGTAGCATTCAGATTCCACAGTAAATTTCAGTTTCGACAGTTAAGTTTAGAGTCAACAGTTTTTATCTCATCTGTTGTAGTCAGGTGGTTTTTGGTGATGTTAATTTTACATCCATTTTACATCATCTATTGGAGATGCTATTAGAATCCCACTTGAGATTGACGATGTCTGTCTTGTGCTGCTTCAGCCTTGATGTCTTACGGCTCACCGGAGCTGCTCCAACGACAGAACGATCCATCACAACAGAGCAGTGCCCTGGACACCGTCTACAGATTCCTCAGATCTCCCTCCACACCTTCGACAGCCACCTATGCCTCAACTGCTTCAGCGACCAACCCAATGATGCTGAGGTCGACACGGCTACAGCAAAGAGGTTGTACAGTTATTGCATCACTTATTACTATACATTCACGTCGATCCATTAGGGCTATTTTGGTTCAACGGAAAAACATTGATCCACTGGTTGTTACCATCACTCTAAATTTTTGCACGCTCTCCTTACATAATCTCACCATATTTTTTCGTATGCATGTCAGATATTGTACACAGTCATGCTGAACATGTAGAGAAAAAGAGAAGAGTTTTGCGCGGCAATACAATGTCATGCAAACATCGCTCCATGGTGGGTTCAATGGCAAACCCTCCCCACCCCTCTCCAGATTGTAATCCAGAGGAAGATATCTGTTCTGAGGCGGATTCGGACGCCGCTGACCACTCCTATTTACCCCCCAAGGTGTTTGCTCTACCTTGGCATGATGATGTTAGTCATATCATGCATATGTTGCCTTGCAGTGCCTACTTTTGACATCATATATGTCATATACTTAGTTTAGACATGTTCTGTAATGCCACCTATTTAGTTTCTATATCATATATGGGAATTATGCAGTCTCATGTCTTTTAGCCAGCCATAATATATGTGAAATGTGCAATGCCATCCTGTTTAACCAGGCATAATATATTTGAATGATATCTTGCCCTTCCTTTTCTTCATTACATTTCCATCTGTCGATAATGTTTGTACATTAAACTACTCTTCCTGTGAATCAGCCATTTCGGTGGGAGATGGAAAAATCTGGAGTGAAAACAAGGCCTTCAGAGCAGACAGTGCTACCTGTCGAAGCAGATCTCTTGTTGGGTCCCGATAGCTCCTCGGAGATGGATTCAGAGACAGATGACCAGTCCTATTCCCCCACTGAGGTGTATGCTCTAACTTGGCATGGTTATACTGTTCATATCATGCATACAGTGTCTTGCATTGCATAGTTTAGACATCATATACATAATATTCAACACCATGTTCTTAGTTCAGACATCATATCGAATGCCCTTTGTTTAGCATATAAATCACATATGTGAATTAAATGATGCGATCCTGATTACTTAGACAACATGTAGGTGAATTATGTCATGCGATCCTGTTTAGTTATTCATCATATCTTTGAATTATGTTATGTTATGCTATCCAGTTTAGATAGACATCATATATGTGAAATTATGTCATGCTATCCATTTTAGTTAAACAATATACATGTCAACTATTTCATGCCCTCTTTTTTCCACACTATCTATTGCATCTGTCTCTCATACAATGTCTGTACATTCAACTATGTTTCCTGTTTATCAGCCATTTGAATTGGAGCGGGTGATGCCAGTATCTAGCGGACTAAAAACACGGTCTTCAAATAAAACAGTGCTACCTCTTGGTGGAGATAGCACCCCGGTTGTACATGCACAAGAACCAGCCCTACCACACATAACCCAAACTCTCGCAGATTGTACCCCTACTACGATGGACAGAGAACCAGCTTCACCCAATCTAACCCCAACCCCAGCCGATAGTAACCCAGTTCCTGTTGACACAGCACCATCTTCACCACAGAGCTCCCAAACAAGAGCAGTTAGTAAGGCAGCTCCAGTGCCCAAAGGGCCAGTACTATCACGGCGAACCCCACTCCACCAGTTAGTACGCCTATTCATGTGGAGGAAGCACAACCAGCTAGTCGTAGTTTAGCATCTATCGCATTTGATGTTGTTAAATCATATATGCGTATCTTCCCATCTTGGAAATATTATACTAAAGATGAAGGAAAATGCCAGTTGCAGGTGTTTGTCCAGGAGTTATGTGTAAGTAATGTTATTCATGGCAATTACTTTGCTTCATCCCATACATCCTACCTCCATGATGGTTATAATACAGCAAATTTTCCCATTTTTCTCTATGGAGAAGGACCGATTTGGAAACTCAGGATGAGGTAACATGTGCTAATACCTCTGCTATCTTCAAGAATGCTTGGTGGCAGTATCGGAATTACCTGAAGAAAACGTACTTCACCGGCAAAGAAACTCATCAAATTCCCTTACGTTCTCCTGAGACACATTTACTGGACGATGACTGGGAACGCCTTGTTCTGTACTTGTCCCGAACCAAGAATGTGGTAAGGTCTATGAGATCATTTTCTATTTTTAAGTATTATATTCTTGCGTTTTACTGTACTCTGTTCATGTAGAACAAGTGCCTAAACCTAAAGAACAACTGTTCTAATTTAAGATTCCATTGCTACCATAGGACATAGATATATGTTTGTTTGATGCTTTTATTATGTACTAGTACTTGGCAATAGAAGACTTGGTAGTTTAATACTGTCCACCTTACTAATGAACTGGTTCACCGAAATGAGTTTCATATAGTAGTACATGCTAAACTTGTTATGTGTCTGCTTGTTTCTTCTTTTAGAATGCTGACAGAATATTGGGGAAGAGTGCCTTATTAAGCAACGGTAAAGGAAGTAATGCAGATAAGGTTCAGGATAGTGACACATCCTGTCTTGGTTTATTGTTGGAGTTACTGGCCACTACCGCTTGCACAAGCTATTCAAACTAACTGTCTGAATCAGTTCGGTTTCTTGAGTCTCAACTACAAGCTGAAAGACATCGATCAGCTATGCTGCGACAAGAAGCGGAAGGACTGCAGAAGTCCTTGGAGCATTCAGATGCATACTTTCTGGTGCAACATCAAGCATTGGAGGATTTTAGCGCCAAATAGGACAAAGCTAATCAGCTTGCTAAGCTTATTGCCAGCATGGTGGATACCCAGGATAACGTTTCTTGAGCTCTTCTGAAGTTGTTTCAGTTATGCCCTTGTTTTGCTGCCGCGTTTATTTGCACTGGTGGCCAATTTTGACGGCCAGTGTATATGATATGCTGCTTTGTTCCCTATAATTGCACTGGTGGCGAACTTTGATGCCCAGTGGATGTAATATGTGTAATAGCCGTGATAGCCTAGCGTTAGTTGCTTGCTTATTTATTTCCTTGTTGTCTTGTTTATTTGTTTGATTGTAGTCATTGCAGTTCTTTTTCCGCGGTTAACTAGTGGATGCAATAACCTATTTCTTTAAACTAGGCCACAATAACCATGGGCTAGTATTTACTGCAATGACATTGGGCCTCCTACGGGCCATAGAAACAGTGGGCCTTTTACGGGCTGTAGAAACAGTAGGCCTTCTACGGGCCGTATCATCAATGGGCCTTATACGGGCCGTATGATCGACTGGCCAAACATGGGCCAATAACAGGCCGCATTATGGCCGTAAATGGTCTAGAGTTGGAATCGTCTGTTCATGGGCCGACCGTAATGGGCCATCGTTAATAAGCCGTATTTGATGACGCTATGAAAACGACCCAACATATTAACGGACCACAAATGGGCCGACTGTAACCACGGGCTGAATTTGGCCCACAAGCAGAAAATGACAGTAACGGGCCGTAAGTAAACGAATGCTGGAAATGAGCCCAAGAATAAATGGGTTCTAAGAAGGCCGAAAGATAACATGGGCTGGAAACGGCCCAACGGAATGACGGGCCGTTAATGGGTATAAAGTGATACACTATTCATTACGGGCCAGTTTCACCATGGGCCGTTAATGGGTGTAAAGTGATACACAGTTCATTACGGGCCAGTTTCACCACGGGCCGTTAATAGGCCGAGAGTTACATAGGGCCTCATATGGGCCGAAAGACGTCATGGTCCATACATGGGCCAAAAGTGAAAACGGGCTGGAATCATATTGGATGGCCCAGATGACGCTACTGGGCCTAATTCGGATACGGCATAACGGGCCTTGGGTTAGCCGGCTGTAAATGGGCTATATGCGAATAGGCCGTTAACAAGCTTTCCATGGGCCGGCCCGCCAGCTTTTGACCAAGTCAAACAGGCCGGCCTCTTCACAGGAATGGGCTTTGTTGGGCCGTGCCACGTGTCGACGTATCATAGGCGCCTATCTGACCCACTGACGAGCTGACACGTGTTTCGTCCGGCCAATAAGAATTTTACACGTGGAAATTTCCCATTGGTCGGGGCTGTTAACGGGTTATCGGATCCAAAACCCGACCCGATAGCTTAACATCATTCCGTTACGGTGGATGCCACGTGTCGGTCACCCTTGACGAAAGAACTTCTGTGACGCGCGATTTATCATCATGGAAGTGGACACTTCCGTGATGATAATTTTGGTAATGTCATGGAACACTTCTACGACAGCACATGTATGACTATCTTGATTCTGTCATAAATTTGTCATGGATGTACATGCATGACAAAAAAGCGACCTACTGTGACAAACACGTATCATCACAGAAGTGTATCTTTTTTGTAGTGACATGAAGTTGGGGTACTTGTCGGTCCGGTCTTGACGGAGTAGATGTACACGTTGTCAGGGCTTGTCGCATCACCCGGGCGTAGTCGACCTTGGCATATCCGAAGGGGTACTTGTGGTCTTGAGGGTCGATGGTAGTGGAACTTGGCGCAATCCGCGAAAACAATGCTCGTTCGGGCATCGTAGTCGGTCTTGGCGGGTCGTCATGTAGTCGTGCACGTGTCTACGGTGACACCAGGATGCATCTTGGCGGTCTCGTCTCGGTCTTCAATCCAAAACGAAGCAAGGCAAAAGACTCGGGGCGGTGGTACTCGGCAGGAGGGTTTGACTCCAGCCGGACACACGGAGCATCAGGGGAGGTCGCATAGGCGAGGTGGAGGAGGAGATGCAGGGGCGGCTGGAGATAGAGGTGGTGGCGCCATGGCTGCAACTGGGGCAGGGGCGACGGGGAATGGACGGAGGAGGTGGGCTCACTGTTGGTGTCGTGCTGGTGGTTGTTTGGTGACGAGGTGCGCCGGGGCGGCGCTGCTGCCATCTGTAGGTGCTAGTCGTCATTGGCGACCGACAGAGGAAGTGCTCGCTGGAGGCGCCGTTGGTGCAGTGCGATGGGAGATGCGGGCGCCATGTCAGGATGATGAGGAGCGCCGGAGACGCAAGGGCGAGGTGTGTGGCACTCCGGTGGCTTGACGGATCCCGACGAGGGACTTGGCAGGAGCGGCGGCCGCCATGGACGAAGGAGGGGAGCTCCTCGCTGGCGACGGCCGGATGCAGAGGCACGGCGAGGAAGGAGGAGAGGCCGGCATGGTCCTGGTGGTGCTCGGCGGTGGCGTTGCAGGCCGGCATGGCAGAGCCAAGGGGAGGGTGAGGATCGAGGAGAGGGTCTCCTCTGGTGGTGCAAGAGGAGGAGGGGGAGACGTGCGGGATCGAGGGAAAGAGAGAAACACGAGGGAGGGAAGATGGGATCGAGGGAGATGGCTGCGGGCGCGGGCGCTCCTGGCGGCGCTGGGAAGATGTGAGGGAGATGGGGGTCGGGCTAGGGAGAGGTTTAGGGTTAGGTAGGGGGCTGTTGGGCCTAGGGGAGGTTGGGCCGGCGTGGGAGGTTGGCCTGGGCTCTCTTCTCCCTCTCTCTTTAAAAACTTAAACCTTAACAGAAAATAAATTTGAGAGAGGAAAATAAAGAGAGGGTTAGGGAAGGATTTTGAGCATGGGGATAATTTTCCCGAACTCACAAAAATATGCTTGTTCCAAGAAAAATAGGAGAGGCATCATAGCAAGGATTTAATTCAAAGTCATTTGAGTTTAAATCAAATGGTTTGAACAAGGGCTAGGAAATAGAGGTGTCAAAAAATGTTCGGATTTTTGGTGGAGCTCCGAAATATGATGAAAGAAATATATGGCCATGTTGGAGACCGAGAATTAAGATAACAAAGGCATTGGGATATTTTGCAAGTGTGTTTGCGATAAATCCAAATGAATGGAATATTTTTATTTAGCTCCCTAATATTGGGAGGATATGTTATAAAGAGAATCACCATGTGAATTCCCTCGATTTAAATGGACCGAAGATCCATGCTATTTATTTAGTTGAGTTGCAAAAGATTTATGAGATGATGGCATGATGACATGATGCAATGCACATGATGCAACGAACCAAACAAATCACACGACAAAACCCGGAAACCCTGGAAGGCATCTGAAGCTCCGGTCTTGGGGCATCACAAGGGGAGAGCATCTTCATACCCTTGAAGATCGCTAAGCGGAAGCGTTTATCAACGCGGTTGATGTAGTCGTACACCTTCATGATCCATCCCGATCAAGTACCGAACGTACGGCACCTCCGCGTTCAGCACATGTTCAGCTCGATGACGTCCTCTCCTTCTTGATCCAGCAAGAGGGTGAAGTAGTAGATGAGTTCCGGCAACACGACGGCGTGGTGACGGTGTTGGTGAAGAACAATATCCGCAGGGCTTCGCCAAGCACAACGCAGACTATGACGGAGGATAAACTAGAGGGGCGGGGTTTCCGGCACACGGCTTGGTGTATCTTGAGGTGTTCCAGGTGCTAGCCCTGCCCCTCTATTTATATGTTGAGACCTGGGGTCGAAACTTGGAGTAAAAGCCTCCTCAAAGTCGGTTTTGCCCGCTAGGAAGAGTCCTTCTCGGACTTCGAGGACCAAACGCCATAGTCCTTGGCGTCTGTCCCAGACGCCATGGGCCTCGACGTCTGGCCCATGGCTTGACGCCAAGGTCTCTGACGTTTAGCCCCCTGGCCTCCGCAAAACTCCTTTTGCACCGACCTAAAGCCCCGTGAGCTTTACCCCTTGGCCTAACCATATCATTCTATATATCAATCTTTACCTACGGACCATTCTAGAGCTCCTCGTCATGTCCGTGATCTCATCTGGGACTCCCAACAACATTCGGTCACCAACATACATAACTCATATAATACTATATCGTCAACGAACGTTAAGCGTGCGGACCCTACGAGTTCGAGAACTATGTAGACATGACTGAGACACCTCTCCGGTCAATAACCAATAGCGGAACCTGGATGCCCATATTGGCTCCTACATATTCTATGAAGATCTTTATCGGTCGAACCTTATGACAAGATACGTAATTCCCTGTGTCCATCAGTATGTTACTTGCCCGAGATTCAATCATCGGTATCTTCATACCTAGTTCAATCTCATTACCGGCAAGTCTCTTTACTCGTTCTATAATACATCACCTTGTGACTAACTCCTTAGTCATTTGCTTGCAAGCGTATGATGTGTATTACCGAGAGGGCCCAGAGATACCTCTCCGAAACTTGTAGTGACAAATCCTAATCTTGATTCATGCCAAATCAACAAACACCTTTGGAGATACCTGTAGAGCATATTTATAATCATCCAGTTACGTTGTGATGTTTGATAGCACACTAGGTATTCCTCCGGAATCTGGGAGTTGCATGATCTCATGGTCGAAGGAACATGTATTTGACATTCAAGAAAGCAGTAGCAATAAACTGAACGATCATATGCTAAGCTAACGGATGGGTCTTGTCCATCACATCATTCTCCTAATGATGTGATCCTGTTATCAAATGACAACACATGTCTATGGTTTGGAAACCTTAACCATCTTTGATCAACGAGCTAGTCTAGTAGAGGCTCACTAGGGACACGATATTTGTTTATATATCCACACATGTATTTAGGTTTCCTATCAATACAATTGTAGCATGAATAATAAACCTTTATCTTGAATAAGGAAATATAAAATAACAACTTTATTATTGCGTCTAGGGCATATTTCCCTCAATATCATGTTATTATTAGTGCTAACCTTTCAGAGCATGAAGAAAAGAGACTACTTAAAACCCTGAAGAAGCACTACTATTGGATATACTCTTGATGATCTTAATGGCATTAGTCCACTCTATGTCAGCACAAGATTAATATGGAGCCTGATGTTAAGCCAGTTGTTGATCATCAACGATGACTGAATCCTAAGATGAAGGCTGTGGTAAGAACTGAAATATTAAAGCTTCTGGAGGAGGTATAATTTATCCCATAGATGATAGTAGATGGGTAAGTCCTGTTCATTCTGGCCCTAAGAAAGGAGGCGTTACCGTTGTTCCTAATGATAAAAATGAACTTATCCCACAAAGAATTGTAACTCGTTATAGGATGGTAATTGATTTTAGGAAATTAAATAAAGCTACTAGAAAAGGTCATTACCCCTTGCCTTTTATTGATCAAATGCTAGAAAGATTGTCTAAGCATACACACTTCTGCTTCCTTGATGGTTATTCTGGATTTTCTCAAATACTTGTATCATAAGAAGATCAATAGAAAACTCCTTTTACTTGTCCTTTTGGAACTTATGCTTATAGGCGTATGATGCGGCTTGAAGCTACGTCGGTATTTCCCCAAAGAGGAAGGGATGATGCAGCACAACAGTGGTAGGTATTCCCTCAGATGTGAAACCAAGTTATCGAACCAGTAGGAGAACCAAGCAACACAACGTAAACATCACCTGCACACAGATAACAAATCCTCGCAACCCGATGTGTTAAAGGGGTTGTCAATCCCTTTCGGGTATGACGCCTCAAGATAGGCAAACAGACGTGAGATAAATTGTAGTAGATTGATAGATCGAAGGCCAAATAAAATAAATAAGAATAAATTGAAGCAAGGTATTTTTGTATTTTTAGTTTAATAGATCTGAAAATAAAAGCAAAGGAATAAAGATCGCAAATGCAAATAATATGAGAAAGAGACCCGATGGCCGTAGGTTTCACTAGTGGCTTCTCTCGAGAAAAATAGCAAATAGTGGGTGAACAAATTACTGTTGGGCAATTGATAGAACTTCAAATACTCATGACGATATCTAGGCAATGATCATTACATAGGCATCACGTCCAAGATTAGTAGACCGACTCCTGCCTGCATCTACTACTATTACTCCACACATTGACCGCTATCCAGCATGCATCTAGTGTATTAAGTTCATGGAGAAATGGAGTAATGCAATAAGAACGATGACATGATGTAGACAAGATCTATCTATGTAGAGATAGACCCCATCATTTTATCCTTAGTAGCAATGATACATACGTGTCGGTTCCCCTTCTGTCACTGGGATCAAGCACCGTAAGATCGAACCCACTACAAAGCACCTCTTCCCATTGCAAGATAAATAGATCAAGTTAGCCAAACAAAAGCCAAATATCGGAGAAGAAATATGAGGCTATAAGAGATCATGCATAAAAGAGATCAAAGAAACTCACATACTTTCATGGATATAAAAAGATAGATCTGATCATAAACTAAAAGTTCATCGATCAACAAACACACCGCAAAAGAGTTACATCATATGGATCTCCAAGAGACCATTGTATTGAGAATTCAGAGAGAGAGGAAGCCATCTAGCTACTAACTAGGGACCCGAAGGTCTACAAAGAACTACTCACGCATCATCGGAGAGGCACCAATGGAGGTGGTGAACCCCATCCGAGATGGTGTCTAGATTGGATCTGGTGGTTCTGGACTCTGTGGCGGCTGGATGAATATTTTGTCGACTCCCCTAGGGTTTTGGGAATATTGGGGTATTTATAGAGCAAAGAGGCGGTCCGGGGGCACACGAGGTGGGCACAACCCACCAGGGCGCGCCTGGGCCTCCTGGCGCGCCCTGGTGGGTTGTGCTCTCCTCGGAGCACCCTGAGGGAGTCCTGGATTAGGGGGTCTCTGTTGGGGATTGTAGTAGAAATTTAAAATTTACTACGCATCACCAAGATCAATCTATGGAGTCATGTAGCAACGAGAGAGAGAGAGAGGAGTGCATCTACATACCCTTGTAGATCGCGAGCGGAAGCGTTCAAGAGAATGGGGTTGATGGAGTCATACTCGTCGTGATCCAAATCACCGATGATCCTAGCGCCGAACGGATAGCACCTCCGCGTTCAACACACGTACGGAGCGGAGACGTCTCCTCCTTCTTGATCCAGCAAGGGGGAGGAGAAGTTGATGGAGATCCAGCAGCACGACGTCGTGGTGGTGGAAGCAACGGGATTCCAGCAGGGCTTCGCCAAGCGCTACTGGAGGAGGAAGAGGTGTCACGGGAGGGAGAGGGAGGCGCCAGGGCTTAGGGTGCGGCTTCCCTCCCTCCCCTCCACTATATATAGGGGCAAGGGGGCGGCGGCCCCCGGGGCGGTGGCCCCTCGGGGGGCAACGACCCCCTTAGGGTTTCCAACCAGGGGGGCGCATGCCCCCTCGGGGGCAACGGCCCCCTAGGGTTTCCAACCCTAGGTGCCTTGGGCCCTTGGGTGGGGCACACCAGCCCACCAGGGGCTGGTTCCCATGCCACTTCAGCCATGGGGCCCTCCGGGATAGGTGGCCCCACCCGATGGACCCCCAGGACCCTTCCGGTGGTCCCAGTACAATACCGGTGATCCCCGAAACTCTCCCGGTGGCCGAAACTAGACTTCCTATATATAAATATTTACCTCCGGACCATTCCGGAACTCCTCGTGACGTCCGGGATCTCATCCGGGACTCCGAACAACTTTAGGTTAACTGCATACTAATATCTCTACAACTCTAGCGTCACCGAACCTTAAGTGTGTAGACCCTACGGGTTCGGGAGACACGTAGACATGACCGAGACAACTCTCCGGTCAATAACCAACAACGGGATATGGATACCCATGTTGGCTCCCAAATGCTCCACGATAATCTCATCGGATGAACCACGACGTCGAGGATTCAATCAATCCCGTATACAATTCCCTTTGTCTATCGGTATGATACTTGCCCGAGATTCGATCGTCGGTATACCGATACCTTGTTCAATCTCGTTACGGCAAGTCTCTTTACTCGTTCCCGTAACACATCATCCCGTGAACAAATCCTTGATCACATTGAGCTCATTATGATGATGTCCTACCGAGTGGGCCCAGAGATACCTCTCTGTCATACGGAGTGACAAATCCCAGTCTCGATTCGTGCCAACCCAATAGATACTTTTGGGGATACCCGTAGTGTACCTTTATAGCCACCCAATTATGTTGTGACGTTTGGCATACCCAAAGTACCCTTACGGTATCTGAGAGTTGCACAATCTCATGGTCTAAGGAAAAAATACTCGACATTAGAAAAGCTTTAGCAGACGAACTACATGATCTTGTGCTATGCTTAGGATTGGGTCTTGTCCATCACATCATTATCCTAATGATGTGATCCCGTTATCAATGACATCATATGTCCATGGTTAGGAAACCGTAACCATCTATTGATCAATGAGCTAGTCAACTAGAGGCTCACTAGGGACATGTTGTGGTCTATGTATTCACACATGTATTACGATTTCTGGATAACACAATTATAGCATGAACAGTAGAAAATTATCATGAACAAGGAAATATAATAATAACCATTTTATTATTGCCTCTAGGGCATATTTCCAATAGTCTCCCACTTGCACTAGAGTCAATAACCTAGTTACATTGTGATGAATCGAACACCCATAGAGTTCTGGTGTTGATCATGTTTTGCACGTGGAAGAGGTTTAGTCAACAGATCTGCGACATTCAGGTCCGTATGCACTTTACAAATCTCTATGTCTCCATCTTGAACATTTTCACGAATGGAGTTGAAGCGACGCTTGAAATTCCTGGTCTTCTTGTGAAACCTGGGCTCCTTGGCAAGGGCAATGGCTCCAGTGTTGTCACAGAAGAGAGTCATCAGGCCCGACGCATTGGGAATAACTCCTAGGTCGGTATTGAACTCCTTCATCCAGATTGCTTCATGTGCTGCCTCCGAGGCTGCCATGTACTGCGCTTCACATGTAGATCCCGCCACAACGCTTTGCTTGCAACTGCACCAGCTGACTGCCCCACCATTCAAAATATACATGTATCCGGTTTGTGACTTGGAGTCATCCAGATCTGTGTTGAAGCTAGCATCAACGTAACCCTTTACGACGAGCTCTTCGTCACCTGCATAAATGAGAAACATATCCTTAGTCCTTTTCAGGTACTTCAGGATATTCTTGACCGCTACCCAGTGTTCCATGCCGGTATTACTTTGGTACCTTCCCACCAAACTTACAGCAAGGTTTACATCATGTCTGTTACACAGCATGGCATACATAATAGACCCTATGGCTGAGGCATAGGGGATGACTCTCATCTTTTCTCTATCTTCTGCCATGGTCGGGCATTGAGCTGTGCTCAATCTCACACCTTGCAATACAGGCAATAACCCCTTCTTGGACTCATCCATATTGAACTTCTTCAATATCTTGTCAAGCTACGTGCTTTGTGAAAGACCAATGAGGTGTCTCGATCTATCTCTATAGATCTTGATGCCTAATATGTAAGCAGCTTCTCCAAGGTCCTTCATTGAAAAACACTTATTCAAGTAGGCCTTTATGCTTTCCAAGAGTTCTATATCATTTCCCATCAATAGTATGTCATCCACATATAATATGAGAAATGCTGCAGAGCTCCCACTCACTTTCTTGTAAACACAAGCTTCTCCATAAATCTGCGTAAACCCAAATGCTTTGATCATCTCATCAAAACAAATGTTCCAACTCCGAGATGCTTGCACCAGCCCATAGATCGAGCGTTGGAGCTTGCATACCTTGTCAGCGTTCTTAGGATCGACAAAACCTTCCGGCTACATCATATACAATTCTTCCTTAAGGAAACCATTAAGGAATGCCGTTTTGACGTCCATTTGCCATATCTCATAATCATAGAATGCGGCAATTACTAACATGATTCGGACAGACTTCAGCTTCGCTACGGGTGAGAAGGTCTCATCGTAGTCAACCCCTTGAACTTGTCGATAACCCTTAGCGACAAGCCGAGCCTTATAGATGGTTACATTACCATCCGCGTCTGTCTTCTTCTTAAAGATCCATTTATTTTCAATGGCTCTCCGATCATCGGGCAAGTCAGTCAAAGTCCATACTTCGTTTTCATACATGGATCCTATCTCGGATTTCATGGCTTCAAGCCATCTGTCGGAATCTGGGCCCGCCATCGCTTCTTCATAGTTCGAAGGTTCACCATTGTCTAACAACATTATTTCCCGGACAGGGTTGCCGTACCACTCTGGTGCGGAACGTGTCCTTGTGGACCTACGAAGTTCAGTAGCAACTTGATCTGAAGTTTCATGATCATCATCATTAACTTCCTCTCTAGTCGGTGCAGGCACCACCAAAACATTTTCTTGAGCTGCGCTACTCTCTGGTTCAAGAGGCAATTCTTCATCAAGTTCTACTTTCCTCCCACTTACTTCTTTCGAGAGAAACTCTTTCTCTAGAAAGGATCCATTCTTGGCAACAAAGATCTTGCCTTCGGATCTGAGGTAGAAGGTATACCCAATAGTTTCCTTAGGGTATCCTATGAAGACGCATTTTTCTGATTTGGGTTCGAGCTTTTCAGGTTGAAGTTTCTTGACATAAGCATCGCATCCCCAAACTTTCAGAAACGACAGCTTAGGTTTCTTCCCAAACCACAATTCATATGGTGTCGTCTCAACGGATTTCGACGGAGCCCTATTTAAAGTGAATGCAGCAGTCTCTATAGCATAACCCCAAAATGATAGCGGTAGATTGGTCAGAGACATCATAGATCGCACCATATCCAATAGAGTGCGATTACAACATTCGGACACACCATTACGCTGAGGTGTTCCAGGCGGCGTGAGTTGTGAAACAATTCCACAATTCCTTAAGTGCGTGCCAAATTCGTGACTCAAATATTCCCCTCCACTATCTGATTGTAAGAACTTTATTTTCCTGTCACGTTGATTCTCAACCTCACTCTGAAATTCCTTGAACTTTTCAAAGGTCTCAGACTTGTGTTTCATCAAGTAGACATACCCATATCTACTTAAGTCATCAGTGAGGGTGAGGACATAACGATAACCACCACGAGCCTCAACATTCATTGGACCACACACATCAGTATGTATGATTTCCAATAAGTTGGTTGCTCGCTCCATTGTTCTGGAGAACGGAGTCTTGGTCATTTTGCCCATGAGGCATGGTTCGCACGTGTCAAATGATTCATAATCAAGAGACTCCAAAAGTCCATCTACATGGAGTTCCTTCATGCGTTTGACACCAATGTGACCAAGGCGGCAGTGCCACAAGTATGTGGGACTATCATTATCAACCTTACATCTTTTGGCATTCACACTATGAATATGTGTAACATCACTCTCAAGATTAAATAAGAATAAACCATTAACCAGCAGGGCATGACCATAAAACATGTCTCTCATATCAATAGAACAACCATTATTCTCATATTTAAATGAGTAGCCATCTCGCATTAAACGAGATCCAGATACAATGTTCATGCTCAAAGCTGGTACTAAATAACAATTATTGAGGTTTAAAACTAATCCCGTAGGTAAATGTAGAGGTAGCGTGCCGACGGCGATCACATCGACCTTGGAACCATTCCCGACGTGCATAGTCACCTCGTCCTTCGCCAGTCTCCGCTTATTCCGCAGCTCCTGTTTTGAGTTACAAATATGAGCAACTACACCGGTATCAAATACCCAGGAGCTACTACGAGCGCTGGTTAGGTACACATCAATAACATGTATATCACATATACCTTTGGTATTGCCGGCCTTCTTATCCGCTAAGTACTTGGGGCAGTTCCGCTTCCAGTGACCGTTTCCCTTGCAATAAAAGCACTCAGTCTTAGGCTTGGGTCCATGCTTTGGCTTCTTCCCGACAACTGGCTTACCGGCCGCGGCAACTCCCTTGCCGTCCTTCTTGAAGTTCTTCTTACCCTTGCCTTTCTTGAACTTAGTGGTTTTATTCACCATCAACACTTTATGTTCCTTTTTGATCTCCACCTCTGCTGATTTCAGCATTGAATATACCTCAGGAATGGTCTTTTCCATCCCCTGCATATTGAAGTTCATCACAAAGCTCTTGTAGCTAGGTGGGAGCAACTGAAGGATTCTGTCAACGACCGCATCATCCGGGAGATTAAGTCCCAGCTGAGATAAGCGGTTGTGCAACCCAGAAATTTTGAGTATGTGCTCGCTGACAAAACTATTCTCCTCCATCTTACAACTGTAGAACTTGTTAGAGACTTCATATCTCTCGACCCGGGCATGAGCTTGGAAAACCATTTTCAGCTCTTGGAACATCTCATATGTTCCGTGCTACTCAAAACGCTTTTGGAGCCCCGGTTCTAAGCTGTAAAGCATGCCGCACTTAACCAGGGAGTAATCATCACTACACGACTGCCAGGCATTCATAACGTCTTGAGTTGTTGGGAAAACAGGTGCATTACCTAGCGGTGCTTCAAGGACATATGCGTTCTTGGCAGCTATGAGGATAATCCTCAGGTTACGGACCTAGTCCGTGTAGTTGCTGCCATCGTCTTTCAGCTTGGTTTTCTCTAGGAACGCGTTGAAGTTGAGGGCAACATTAGTGTGGGCCATTTGATCTACAAGACATATTGCAAAGTTTTAGACTATGTTCATGATAATTAAGTTCATCTAATCAAATTATTTAATGAACTCCCACTCAGATAGACATCCCTCTAGTCCTCTAAGTGATACATGATCCGAGTCAACTAGGTCGTGTCCGATCATCACGTGAGACGGACTAGTCATCATCGGTGAACATCTTCATGTTGATCGTATCTTCTATACGACTCATGTTCGACCTTTCGGTCTTCCTTGTTCCGAGGCCATGCTTGTACATGCTAGGCTCGTCAAGTCAACCTAAGTGTATTGCGTGTGTAAATCTGGCTTACACCTGTTGTATGTGAACGTTAGAACCTATCACACCCGATCATGATGTGGTGCTTCGGAACAACGGACCTTAGCAATGGTGCACAATTAGGGGGAACACAATTCTTGATATTTTAATGAGGGATCATCTTATTGATGCTACCGTTGTTCTAAGCAAATAAGATGTAAAAACATGATAAACATCACATGTAATCAAATAGTGACATGATATGGCCAATATCATTTTGCTCCTTTTGATCTCCATCTTCGGGGCACCTTGATCATCATCATCACCGGCCTGACACCCTGATCTCCATCATCACGATCTCCATCATCGTGTCTTCATGAAGTTGTCTCGCCAACTATTAATTCTACTACTATAGCTAACGTTTAGCAATAAAGTAAAGTAATTACATGGCGTTTTCATTGACACGCAGGTCATACAATAAATTAAGACAACTCCTATGGCTCCTGCCGGTTGTCATACTCATCGACATGCAAGTCGTGATTCCTATTACAAGAACATGATCAATCTCATACATCACATCCTTTTGGCCATATCACATCACACGGCATATGATGCAAGAACAAGTTAGACGTCCTCTAATTGTTGTTGCAAATTTTTATGTGGCTACTATAGGTTTCTAGCAAGAACGTTTATTACCTATGCCAAAACCACAACGTGATATGCCAATTTCTATTTACCCTTCAAAAGGACCCTTTTCATCGAATCCGATCCGACTAAAGTGGGAGAGACAGACACCCGCTAGCCACCTTATGCAACTAGTGCATGTCAGTCGGTGGAACCTGTCTCACGTAAGTGTACGTGTAAGGTCGGTCCGGGCCGCTTCATCCCATGATGCCACCGAATCAAGATAAGACTAGTAACGGAGTAAATTGACAAAATCGACGCCCACAACAACTTGTGTTCTACTCGTGCATAGAAACTATGCATAGACCTAGCTCATGATGCCACTATTGGGGATCGTAGCAGAAATTTAAAATTTACTACGCATCACCAAGATCAATCTATGGAGTCATCTAGCAACAAGAGAGAGAGAGAGAGAGGAGTGCATCTACATACCCTTGTAGATCGCGAGCGGAAGCGTTCAAGAGAATGGGGTTGATGGAGTCGTACTCGTCGTGATCCAAATCACCGATGATCCTAGCGCCGAACGGACGGCACCTCCGCGTTCAACACACGTATGGAGCGGAGACATCTCCTCCTTCTTGATCCAGCAAGGGGGGAGGAGAAGTTGATGGAGATCCAGCAGCACGATGGCGTGGTGGTGGAAGCAACAGGATTCCAGCAGGGCTTTGCCAAGTGCTACTGGAGGAGGAACAGGTGTCACGGGAGGGAGAGGGAGGCGCCAGGGCTTAGGGTGTGGCTGTCCTCCCTCCGCTCCACTATGTATAGGGGCTAGGGGGCGGCAGCCCCTCGGGGGGCAACGACCCCCTAGGGTTTCCAACCCTAGGCGCCTTGGGCCCTTGGGTGGGGCACACCAGCCCACCAGGGGCTGGTTCCCATGCCACTTCAGCCCATGGGGCCCTCCGGGATAGGTGGCACCACCCGGTGGACCCCCGGGACCCTTCCGATGGTCCTGGTACAATACCGATGACCCTCGAAACTCTCCCGGTGGCCGAAACTGGACTTCATATATATAAATCTTTACCTCCGGACCATTCCGGAACTCCTCGTGATGTCCAAAGATACCTCTCCGTCATATGGTGTGACAAATCCCAGTCTCGATTCGTGCCAACCCAATAGATACTTTTGGGGATACCTGTAGTGTACCTTTATAGCCACCCAGTTACGTTGTGACGTTTGGCACACCCAAAGTACCCTTACGGTATCTAAGAGTTGCACAATCTCATGGTCTAAGGAAAGGATACTCGACATTAGAAAAGCTTTAGCAGACGAACTACACGATCTTGTGCTATGCTTAGGATTAGGTCTTGTCCATCACATCATTATCCTAATGATGTGATCTCGTTATCAATGACATCCTATGCCCATGGTTAGGAAACTGTAACCATCTATTGATCAACGAGCTAGTCAACTAGAGGCTCACTAGGGACATGTTGTGGTCTATGTATTCACACATGTATTACGATTTCCAGATAACACAATTATAGCATGAACAATAGACAATTATAATGAACAAGGAAATATAATAATAACCATTTTATTATTGCCTCTAGGGCATATTTCCAACAGTCTCCGGACAGCCAGACTATATCCTTTGGCCGGACTGTTGGACTATGAAGATATAAGATTGAAGACTTCGTCCCGTGTCCGGATGGGACTCTACTTGGCATGAAAGGCAAGCTAGGCAATACGTATATGTATATCTCCTCCTTTGTAACCGACCTTGTGTAACCCTAGCCCCCTCCGGTGTCTATATAAACCGGAGGGTTTTAGTCCATAGGACAATAGACAATCATACCATATGCTAGCTTCTAGGGTTTAGCTTCTTTGATCTCGTGGTAGATCAACTCTTGTAACACTCATATTATCAAGAACAATCAAGCAGGATGTAGGGTATTACCTCCATCAAGAGGGCCCGAACCTGGGTAAACATCGTCTCCCTTGCCTCCTGTTACCATCTGCCTTAGACGCACAATTCGGGACCCCCTACCCGAGATCCGCCGGTTTTGACACCGACATTCGTGCTTTCATTGAGAGTTCCACTGTGTCGTCACCATAAGGCTTGATGGCTCCCTCGATCATCGCTAGCGATGCAGTCCAGGGCGATGTTTTCCTCCCCGGATAGATCTTCGTATTCGTCGGCTTCACACTGCGGGTCAATTCGCTTGGCCATCTGGAGCAGATCGAAAGCTACACCCCTCGCCATCAGGTCAGATTTGGAAACTTGAACTACACGGCCGACATCCGCGGAGATTTGACTTCGACGGATTCGAGCCCATGTCGGACGTGCCGCACAGTCGCGACGAGCATGACATAACTCTGCCGTCGGACAGTGTTCGGGAGATCGCATCCGCAACTACTCCGGCCGTTAATTTGGAGCAAATCACGCCATTCGAGAGCGGAGGGATAGACCCTGCCATGGAGGCCGCCCTCTAAGTGGCGATAGAGCCGGATACTGACTTCACCCCTTACGAGAGCCGTACCGCCGAACCATTGGGTTCATCTTCGGCCACGGACTCCGAGCCGCTCACTTCCGTGCCCATCGAATCCAACTGGGCACCGATCATGGAGTTCACCTCCGCGGATATCTTTCAACACTCGCCCTTCGGAGATGTGCTAAATTCATTAAGGTCTCTCTCCCTGTCAGGAGAACCTTGGCCGAACTATGTCCGACTAGAATGGGATGCGGACGACGAAGAAATTCGCAGCCCACCCACCACCCACTTAGTAGCCACTGTCAATGACTTAACCGACATGCTCGACTTCGACTCCGAAGACATTGACGGTATGGACGACGATGCAGGAGACGAACCGGAACCACTGCCCATAGTGCGATGGACCGCTACTTCATCACATGATGTATACATGGTGGATACACCCAGAGAGGGAATGACAAAGAGACATCGGAGGATGCCCCCTCCAAGCTACCCAAGCGCCAATGTCAGCGGCGCCGCTCAAACTCCTGCCATAGCAAAAACAGCGATAAAAGCGCAAGAGGAAATAACAGTCCAGTCGACTCTAGAAGAAACGACGACTACACCACCTCGGTGGCAGAGCATGATCAAGATGCAAACTGCAAACATAATACGTATCCGACGTCTGAACATGATGACGCCAAGGATAAGCCTCATCAAACGCCGTCCGGGGAAGAAAACAATCCAGACGAAGATGCACACATCATCCCGGAAACACACTTGGAGCAAGAGAACCTCCGCAGAAGGCTTATTGCCACAGCGAGGAGCCCGAAGAAACAGAAGCAAAGGCTCAAGGTAGCACAAGATACGCTCAACAACATATGGAACAGAGTAACAAAGTATGGTGGAAGCTACCATAAAAATAGCTATCCAAAGCGCAAGCTATTACCGGAATTCGACGACGAGGCCTTAGAGCCCACACAGCCGAAGAATGATACGACCAACTGGCCGGACCCACCACCTTGTGAGCGCGATAGAGAGGCTAACAAGGTCGCGCATAAGTCAACACACGACCTACGTGAGAACTTGTGCCAAAAATCCGGCGCGACCAGATCCATCTATGGATCTAGGAAGCGCGCTCCGGTACAAAACCAAAACCGAATACTACAACTGTCCGAACACCATGGCACATCCCAATACAGGGGTGCCGCACACCCCTTATGTTTCACTGATGAGGTGCTGGATCACGAATTCCCAAAGGGATTCAAACTGGTGAACATAGAGGCGTACGACGGGACCACATACCCTGGAGTCTGGATAGAGGACTTCATCCTCCATATTCATATGGCTCGTGGAGACGATCTCCATGTCATTAAATACTTGCCCCTCAAGCTTATAGGGCCAGCTTGGCACTGGCTGAAAAGCCTCCCCAAAAACTCAATTGGAAGTTGGGAGGAGCTCGAGGATGCTTTTCGGGCTAATTTTCAAGGGACTTATGTCCGACCTCCGGATGCAGACGATTTAAGTCATATAATCCAATAGTCTGAAGAGTCCGCCCAAAAGCTTTGGAACAGGTTCCTCACCAAGAAGAACAAAATCGTCGACTGTCCAGACGCCGAAGCCTTAGCAGCTTTCAAACACAGCGTCCGAGACGAATGGCTCGCCAGACACCTCGGCCAAGAAAAACTGAGAACAATGGCAGCCCTAACAAGCCTCATGACCCGCTTTTGTGCGGGCGAGGACAGCTGGTTGGCCTGTAGCAGCACCAGCGAACCAAGCACATTCGAAGTCAGGGATGGCAATGGTAAACCACGATGCAACAAAAACAAGCGTCGAAATAAAGAAGGTAGCCCAGATAACACGGCGGTAAACCCCGGATTCAGGGGCTCCCGACCAGGTCAGTGGAAAAAGCCTTTCAAAGGCAGCAGAGAAGGACAATCTGGCCTAAACAAAATTCTTGACAAACTCTGTTAGATTCACGGCACCCTAGACAAACCTGCAAATCATACCCACAGAGAATGTTGGGTCTTCAAGCAGGTTGGTAAGCTAAACGCCAAACACAAAGGGGAAGAGACACCAAGCGAAGACGAGGATGAACCTCGCCAGCAAAGCGCCGGAGGACATAAGAAGTTCCCACCAGAGGTTAAAACAGTAAACATGATCCATGTGACAAAGAGGAGAAGCAAGCATGCACTCCGAGGCACACGCGCCATAGAGCCCGTCACCCCTAGGTTCAACCCCTGGTTGGCCTGCCCGATCACTTTTTATCGTAGGGATCACACGACAAATATCCGGCACGAAGGACTGGCGGCCTTGGTGTTAGACCCAATAATAAACGGGTACCATTTCACACGAGTCCTCATGGATGGCGGCAGTGATCTAAATCTGATATATCAGGACACAGTCCGCAAAATGGGGATAGACCCGACACAAATAAGCCACAGTAATACTACCTTCAAGGGAGTAATACCAGGCCAAGAGGCCCGCTGTATGGGCTCTCTACTACTAGAGGTGGTATTCAGTTCTCCCGATAACTTCTGAAGCGAAAGGTTAACTTTTCACATTGCTCCATTCCAAAGTAATTATCAAGCACTACTCGGAAGGACAGCTTTCGCTCATTTTAACGCAATACCGCATTATGCTTTTCTCAAGCTCAAAATGCTCGGTCCACGTGGAATCATCTCAGTTAGCGGAAATACCAAACGTTTTTTACGTACGGAAGAGGATGCGGCGGCTCTAACAGCCGCAAACTAGACGGCCTCACGAACCAGAAAAATGGCAGGTCATCAAGACCACGGACACAGTTAGACGAGTCCGGCATTCCATCACATATACATGAGATGGGTTTGATGATCAAACCCTCATAAACGATACCAGGGGCTTCCCGCGTGTAATCAGGGCCAGCCCGGCTCAACTTGACTTCTCCTGAATTTTGATAATTCATTGATAATAACCAATTCTTTTTTTGGCATGTCAACTTTCACCTAAGTTCTTTCCTTTTACAGATGACAATCGTGCTACACCCATCCAGGACACGGCACAACAGAGACACAGGCGCAGACGTGCAGCAGGGACCCGCCCAAAGGTTTCTTTTTAGATTAAGACCCTGCGTAAACCTTTTTTACTGTCTCTTGTTGCTCACATCCTCCAGATACTCCACACAACTGAGAAGGATGCTGGCATTATTGGCATGTGGCCACGCCAGGATTTTGCACGTACCCGGACACATGGGGTTTCTTATTAAGGGCATTGTTTAGCCCGATATATGTTATAAAGACCGAACACCTTAGGGAGTGTTCGGCGTCGCGAGTTTGGCCCTGTATGCATCAACTCCGAATCATGTCTTTGGTCAAATGTTGGGTTTGCCCGGCTCCAACGTTTTGGTACCTTACGTTCCATTATATCGGCTAAGTTGGCACTGGGAGAACTACTACGATTATGCCCTGGTTCATCCGGATGAGCACCTTAGTAGAGAAAGCCGAAAACTGACTGTCATGATATAGCGAGAGACTGGTCAACCACTCGATGACTCATCGGAATCTTCGGGATTCCTCCGCATTAACGAAGGGCCGTTTCCCGGTCATGTACGTACGCACCCCGTATTCGGACGAGCGCAGAAGTACCAGGGGCTATATAGTAGCCCCACTGTCAAACTCCTATGGCTAAGTGAAAGTGTTAAAGCAATATAGTCCGATTGCCTCGTTCGCTTCGCTATCACCTCCTTATCGGACCAAGACGTTGGATCAAGTGTGGATATGCATTTTTTGCGAACACCCCCGCATTATATGCGTGGGGGCGGAAGCCGGTGACTGCAAACTTTCAGGTTATATACATATATACATAAACGGCCGCACAGGAGGCATCATAGTACTTTTGGGCAAAAGTATAAATACAGCCTTGATAATTTGATAAAACATTGTTTTTACAATGGGAATACATGTCACTAGAACATAATATTCTTCGAGCACTGAGCCTCTATCGAACGAGCGCCTTCAAGAACTTCTTCAAAGTAGTGCTCGGCAGCCACTCGGCCTACGGCCGAACCCTGTGTCGCAACAGTGCTGGCCTCCATCTCTGCCCAGTATGTCTTGACACGGGCAAAGGCCATCCACGCACCCTCTATGCACGCCGATCTCTTTACAGCATCGATGCGTGGCACAGCACCAAGGAATTTTTGCACTAAACTAAAGTAGCTATTCGGCCTTGGCCCTCCCGACCATAGGTGATCCACAACGGACCTCATGGCAAGTCCGGACAACCTATGGAGCTCGGCCCACTCGGCCATTCGCTCATTCAACAGCAGCGGACGGACTGGAGCATGAAACTGTGACTAGAACAGTTTTTCCACTTCGCGATCTTTCTGATCATTGAAGTACTCTTCGGCATCAGCAGCACTTGCAGCCAAATCCACGTAGGCGTCCGCAGAACTCCATAGCCGGTCCAGAGGTGCATACTCCGGATCTCCGAACTTAGTCCATAGCAAGAAGGGCTTCCTCGACACGATATCTGCAGGTTGATTCAGCTCCTCCTTCATCGCTCTAATTTTGGAGCGGGCTTCCTTGGCAGCCACCAGGGCCTTCTCCAGGCCCGTCGCCTTTGCCCGGTTTTCTTCTTCAAGAAGCTGGTAACGGTCAGCAGCATCTTTTAACTCTACATCCATCTTGGCTATTTTTTCCTTGGTCTCGCAATGCATGGCTTGTTCAGCCCTTAACTCTTCGGCCACCTTTAGAGCGGCCGCATTGCTACTCCTTGCTTGCTCCTTTGCTCGGGCAAGCTCCGCCCGAAGGGTCTCCACGGTGGCAGCTCCATCTACAGTCACAACATATTAAAGATACTGGCATGATGCTCCTCTTACTATGTGTTGATCACTGGAAAAATCACCTACCCTGTGCCTCGTCAAGCTGCTTGTTGACAAGCACGATGTCGGCATCTGCCGCATTTAGTTGCCGCTTTAGCTCGGCAAACCCATCAGTCTGGCTAGCCACCGGAGCTTCAGCCACCTGCACATCAAGGCGGTCTGGTTATTACCTAGGACTTTGATCCTCTGTTTGCTACCGTTTTCGACGACAACCAGAGTCTCAGGGGCTACTATCTGCATAGGGCACACCTAACTTATGCGGTATTATCAAAAACATACACTATTTTACGTACCTCGAAGCCTTTCAGCAGACTCATAAAAACCGCTTTCAACGGATGAAATCCTTTCAATTACCATACCCATTAGCGTACGATGCGCTTCCGAGACGGCCGCTTGCCCCACAAGATCCTTCAGCGCGTCCGACCGCATACTGTTCGGACCCTTGCTGTCGCTCTCCTTAGGAGCCAGATACTGGGGATCCCGGGTAGCCAAAGGGTTATCCTCTGGCCTTAGTGGATCCGGAGATACCCTTTGCGACGACACTTCAAGGTCGCCCGCTTCATGAGGCGGGGTGTCGGGGGGAGGCGTTTCACTCTCCATCATCTCCGGAAGAAGATCCCCCGAAGACGAACTCTGTCGAGACGGGCTATGATCCAGACTACAATTTATAAGCACTGGTTATTGTCTTCGGAAGTATGGTAGGATATTTCCACTATTAAGTACTTTTCGACTACTTATAGCTCGGTGGAGGGCTGATCCCCGCGCGGACATTGTGCGGCAAGAATACCCTCCGAGGCAGGACCCTCTGATGAAGATTTCTTCTCCCGTTTGGAAACCTTAGTTTCCGGATCTTCAGAGGTAGTCCTCTTCCTTCCCCCGGGAGCGAGGATGTCAGATTCTTCCCTTTGGTTGTCCTCCCTCGCAGAGGCGCTCATCTCCCCGGCTGGAATGAGTAGCGAGTGAGGCCCGCTTTCGCCTTCTCTATTCCCCCCATCATCTTCCTTTGAGGGCATTGGATAAGGCGCCGGCTCGAGCATCTTGTCCAGTACCGGGTTGTCCAAGCCCTCAGGAAGGGGGGCCGAACACCTGATCATCATCGCCTTTTTATCCAGTCCTGGTCAAAGAGCGGCTCTTTAGAATGATGCCATGATAAATAAAAGGACATCATGTTCGGCATGGGATTACTTATTTGGGCAGTGGGGCGGTTGCAGCTCAGGCCCACGTCCTCGGTGGTGTCCGGACACTCTATTTGGGGTCCGAAGAACGATTTGTACATCTCTTCATGCGTCATGCCGAGGAAATGCTGAATAGCTCGCGGTCCTTCCGGGTTGAATTCCCACATGCGGAGGGGCCGACATTTGCAAGGCTGGACTCGATGAACTAGCATAACTTGCATTACCATGACCAGACTAAAATCTCTCTCAAAGAGATCTCGGATATGGCTTTGCGGTATTGGCACGTCCTTGGCTAGACCCCAGCTCAGCCCCCTGCTGAGCCATGACATCAGTTGTGGTGGGGGCCCGAGCGAAAGGTGGGGGCAGCTACCCACTTGGCACTTCGGGGAGTTGTGATGTAAAACCACTTCCGCTGCCACAATCCGGACACCTCTGGGAAGGAACGCTCATGCCATGGAGCGTCAGTGATTTTGCTTATTAAAGCACCTCCGCACGCTGTGTGCCGCCCCTCGATCATCTTCGGCTTCACATCGAAGGTCTTGAGCCATAGGCTGAAGTGAGGGGTAATGTGGAGGAAGGCCTCACATACGACAATAAATGACGAGATGTGAAGAAGGGAATCCGGGGCTAGATCATGAAGATCCAGCCCATAATAGAACATAAGACCCCTAACAAAGGGATCCAGAGCGAGGCCTAGTCCTTGGAGGAAGTGGGAGATGAACACGACGCTCTCGTTGGGTTCGGTAGTAGGGACGACCTGCCCTCGGGCAGGCAGCCTATGCGAAATTTTGGCGGTCAAATATCTGGCCTCTCTCAACTTCTTGATGTCCTCCTCTGTGACGGAGGAAGGCATCCACCGACCTTGAAGGTTGGATCCGGACATAGTTGAAGGTCCAAAGCACCTGACCTGAGCTTTGGGTGTTAGAACTCGAGGCGGGGGAAGGATTCGATCGATCACGGGAGGGAAAAAAGAAAAAGCCTTGTCCCCTTTGTAAAGAGGGTGAATATCAAGCGTCCTCCTCGTGGCTGTTTGGGACTTGCCTAAGATCTAGGAGTCATTCCAACAGGCACGGTTGGGTTACCCATGTCTGTATTGATGAGAATCCCGTGATAAGGGGACACGATCTCTGCTTTGACAAGATGTGTCAAGAAAACCACCTTGCGATATGTGCGGAGCTGGTTAAGAAAAGCGGTTCGAATAATAACCGGGCCATGGAGTGATGTCATGCTGTCAAAACATGTCGGCAGATTAGATCTGTGGAAATATTATTCTCTCTACTGTGGTATGTGGAACTTATTTTGCAGGGCCGGACACTATCCTTGTATTCAAAACTCTTCCATGATGTATGCGGAGGAGGAACCCGCCTTGCAATGCCGAACACAATACTGCGCGCCGGACTCATCGTCATTGAAGCCTGTTTCAGGGGCTACTGAGGGAGTCCTGGATTAGGGGGTCTCTAGACAGTCGGACTATATCCTTTGGCCGGACTGTTGGACTATGAAGATACAAGATTGAAGACTTCGTCTCGTGTCCGGATGGGACTCTACTTGGTGTGGAAGGCAAGCTAGGCAATACGGATATGTATATCTCCTCCTTTGTAACCGACCTTGTGTAACCCTAGCCCCCTCCGGTGTCTATATAAACCGGAGGGTTTTAGTCCGTAGGACAACAGACAATCATACCATAGGCTAGCTTCTAGGGTTTAGCCTCTTTGATCTCATGGTAGATCAACTCTTGTAATACTCATATTATCAAGAACAATCAAGCAGGACATAGGGTATTACCTCCATCAAGAGGGCCTGAACCTGGGTAAACATCATGTCCCCTGCCTCCTGTTACCATCCGCCTTAGACGCATAGTTCGGGACCCCCTACCCAAGATCCACCGGTTTTGACACCGACACACCCCCAGGCGCATCTAGGGCCCATTATGTCTTCTAGCCCATAAAATCTTCGTAAAGTTTCGTGGCATTTGGACTCCGTTTGGTATTGATTTTCTATGATGTAAAAAACATGGAAAAACATTAACTGGCACTTGGCAGTATGTCAATAGGTTAGTACCAAAAAATGATATAAAATAACTATAAAATGATTATAAAACATCCAAGATTGATAATATAACAGCATGGAACAATAAAAAATTATAGATATGTTGGAGACGTATCAGCATCCCCAAGCTTAACTCCTACTCGTCCTCGAGTAGGTAGGTGATAAAAACAGAAATTTTGATGTGGAATGTTGCCTATCATGTCATATCATATTTCTTTTCTTTATAGCATGGACATTTGGAATTTTATATTGTTCAAATCAATAGTCTAGTTTTGACACGATAATTTAAATACTCAAGCATATCAACAAGCAACCATGTCTTTCAAAATATCAACGCTAAAATAAGTTATCCCTAGCCCTTTATGCTCAATCATTGATCCATTCATGAAACACACTCGCGTATTAGCTACACCCAATACTCAAGTACGATCATATTTCCTCCTAGTTGGGGATTTTATAAGAGAAGATGGAGACTCAAATTCAAAAATAAAAATTGCATAAATTAAAAGAAAGGCCCTTCGCAGAGGGAAGTAGGGATCTGTGGAGATGCCAGAGCTCAAAGCCAAAAATGTAGAGATAAAAACATTTTGGGAGGTGTATCCTTCCCACCAACAAAAACGACTTAGAGTTCCCAACACTTTCCATGCTTAGATATATCATAGGCGGTTCCCAAACAGAAAATAAAGTTTATTCCTTTTTCAACCATACTTTCACTTTCCATGGCTAGCCGTATCCACGGTTGCCCTCCATACCAACACTTTCCAAGGAATTTATTATTTGACAACATAAAGTAAATTCTTTTTTTCATTTTGGGACTGGGCATCCCTAGTACCTTTGCCTTACTCTCGTGCAATGACAAGTGAATAAACACTCATCTTGAGAATAACACATCTAGCATGGAAAATATTAGCCACCCCTCATCGCTCCGCGAGCGAAACGAACACACAAAAGAGAAGTTTATTTTGAAAATTAGAGATGGCACATACGAAGTTGCTTAGAACAGCAAAAGAATACCACATATAGGTAGATATAGTGGACTCATGTGGCAAAACTGGGTTAAAGGTTTTTGGATGCACAAGTAGAGATCATACTTAGTGCAAAATGAAGGCTAGCAAAAGATTGAGAAGCGACCAACCAAGAAACGGATAATCTCATAAGCGAGCATTAAGCATAATTAACACCGAATAATGCACCACAAGTAGGATATAATTTCATTGCATAATTATTGACTTTTGTGATTGCATAGGGAATCACAAACCTTAACACCAATATTCTTACTAAAGCATAATTACTCATCAACATAACTCACATATCACATCATCATATCTCAAAGCTATTACTAAGAATGAAGTTTATTTTGTCCAATGATCTTCATGAAAGTTTCTATTATATCCTTCTTGGATATCTGTCACTTTGGGACTAATTTTTATGTATTGCTTTTGACAAGCTCAAACAAATATAAGTGAAGATCATGAGCATAAATTTTTCTTTCTCTCAAATTAATTTAAGTGAAGCAAGAGAGACTTTCTTGAAAATTTTACTAACTCTTAAATAAATCTAATTAAATAAAGAGAGCATTTCTTCAAAAAATATTAAAGCACACCGTGCTCAAAAAGATATAAGTGAAGCACTAGAGCAAGTCGATAGCTCATAAAAGATTTAAGTGAAGCATAGAGAGAAATTCTAACAGGTCATGACATATTTTTAGCTCTCTGAAATAGGTGTGTCCTGCAAGGAATCAAGACTTAAAACACAAAATAAAATAAGCAAAGACTCATATCATACAAGACACTCCAAGAAAAACACATAGTATGTGACGAATAAAAATATAGCTTCGAGTAAAATACCAATGGTCGTTAGAAGAAAGAGGGGATGCCACTCGGGGGCATCCCAAAGCTTAGTTGCTTGCTCTCTTTTGGATAATAGTGGGGGATGCCGGGGCATCCCCAAAGCTTAGGCTCTTCTTACTCCTTATTCCTTCATCCATCGTAAGATAACCCAAAACTTGAAAACTTCAATCACATAAAACTCAACAAAACCTTCGTGAGATCCGTTAGTATAAGAAAAATAAATCACTACTATAAAGTGATGTATCAAACCAATTCATATTTTTTTCTTGCATTATATCTACTGTATTCCAACTTTTCTATGGCAAAAACTCATCAAAGAAAACCATAGAGCTATCAAAATAAGCACACAACGCAAAGAAAACAGAATCTGTCAAAACAGAACAGTCTGTAGCAATCTGACTATTTCAAATACTTCTGTAACTCCAAAAATTCTGAAAAATTAGGACAACCTGAGAAATTTGTATATTGATCTACTGCAAAAGGAATGTGTATTTTATCGCTCTCTGGTAAAAAAATGAGAATTAATTTCGTGAGCGTAAAAGTTTCTATTTTTTCAGCAAGATCAAACAACTATCACCCAAGAAGATCCTAAAAGCTTTACTTGGCACAAACACTAATTAAAACATAAAAACACAATCATAATAGTAGCATAATTGTGCTAAAACTCAAGTACATAAAGCAAAAGAAAAATAAATTTTATTCATTGGGTTGCCTCCCAAATAGCGCTATAGTTTTACGCCCTTAGCTAGGCATAAAGCAAGGATCTAAGTTTTGTGATCTTTGGTTAGATATCCATAAGATGCTCTCATGATTGATTTATAAGGTGTCCTAATTATTGTTCTAGGAAAGTGTTCCATACCCTTCCTCAAAGGAAATTGGAACTTAATATTGTCTTCTTTCATATCAATCACGGCATCGATAATGCATAAAAACGGTCTACCATGAATAATTGGACAAGACGGATTGCAATCAATATCAAGAACAATAAAATCTATGGGCACATAATTCCTATTTGCAAGAATAATAACATCATTAATTCTTCCCATAGGCTTTTTGATAGTAGAATTCGCCAAGTGCAAATTTAAAGAACATTCTTCAAGATCGGTAAGACCAAGCACATCACATAAATATTTCGGAATTGTAGAAACACTAGCACCCAAGTCACACAAAGCAAAGCACTCATAATTTTTAATCTTGACTTTGATAGTAGGTTCCCACTCATCATGCAATTTTCTAGGAATTGAAACTTCTAATCCCAATTTTTCTTCAAAATCTTTCATCATAGCATCAGCAATGTGTTTAGTAAAACCTTTATTTTGTTCATAATCATGGGGTGAATTTATCATGGATTGCTACAAATAAATACAATCAATCAAAGAGCAACTATCATAATGAAAGTCTTTGCACTCCAAAAGAGTGGGCACATCACTAGTTAAAGTTTTGACATCTTCAAACCCACTTTCATCAATTTTCTCAACAAGATTTTCACCCTCCGAAATATTGGGATGCCTTCTACCTAAAGTTTACTCTTCTCCAGTCCCTTTTTCATCAATCTTAACTTTACTAAACAAGGAATCAATAGAAGAAACACCAATCATTTTAAGATCTTCATCACTTTTGCAAAAGAAATCATAGAAAATGCTTTTTCTTAAAATTCTATTTTAGCTCTAAGCATAGAGGTTCTTTTATTACTTTCATCCATAGAAACATAAAGAGCTTTAATTGATTCATCTACTTTAGGCACAAAAATTTTCATCTTGAGATTTTCCACATCATGAGCAATTCTATCAACATTTCTAGACAAATCATCAATCTTACTCAGGTGTTCCTATTATTATTGTATATGAATTACCATAATTATTTGAGGAATTACTAGGGAAAGTCCTAGGATTCAAATTACCTCTATAAGCATTGTTGTTGAAATTATTTCGAGAGATAAAATTTACATCTACAACATCACTATTTTTCTCAATCAAAGTAGACAAAGGAATATCATTAAAATCAATAGGAGCACTTCTACTAGCAACCATTTTCATAAGAGCATCAACTATTTCACTCAACGAAGAAATTTCTTCAACCGAATTAACTTTTTTACTAGTAGGAGCTCTTTCGGTATGCAATTGCGAATAATTCGCCATAATATTATCAAGCAATTTGGTAGCTTCAACCAAAGTAATTTCCATAAAAGTGCCACCCGCGGTGGAATCTAAAAGATTACGAGAAACAAAATTCAACCTCGCATAAATTTTTTGTATGATCATCCAAAGATTTAGCCCATGAGTTGGGCAATTACTTAGCATCATTTTCATACTTTCCAAAGATTGTGCAACATGCTCATGTTCAAGTTGCTTGAAATTCTTGATCTAGGTTCTAAGGGAAATAATTTTTGCGGGCGGAAAATACTTACTAAGAAAAGCATCTTTGCACTGATTCCAAGAAACAATACTATTGCGAGGCAAAGAAGAGAACCAATTTTTTGCAGAATCATGCAAAGAAAACGGAAATAATTTCATCTTCACCACATCATTGTCCACATATTTTTTATTTTGCATATCGCATAATTCCACGAAGGTATTAAGATGGGACGCGACATCCTCATTAGGAGTACCGAAAATTGATCTTTCATAACAAGATTCAGCAAAGCAGTAAATCATGTTGTTGGTATTGGAGAAATCACATAACTTGGTGTTCTCTTGAGTCATGATGACCACACAACAAGATTGCACTCAAAAATAGTTCCAGCAAGAATATGGTGAACAGGAAAAGTGGGGCGAATAAAACAACAAATTTTTGTGAAGTGGGGGAGAGGAAAACGAGAGGCAAATGGCAAATAATGTAAATTGCGAGGAATTGAGATTTGTGATTAGGAACCTGATATATGTTGAAGATCCTCCCCGGCAACGGTGCCAGAAATGGTGCATTGACAGGAAACTATCTTGACTTGATCCTCATCGACAACGGCGCCAGAAATTCCTTTTGATGTGGCTTGAAGCTACGTCGGTATTTCCCCAAAGAGGTAGGGATGATGCATCACAACATCGGTAGGTATTTCCCTCAGATGTGAAACCGAGGTTATTGAACCTGTAGGGGAACCAAGCAACACAACGTAAACAACACCTGCACACAGATAACAAATCCTCACAACCCGACGTGTTAAAGGGGTTGTCAATCCCTTCCGGGTATGGCGCCTCAAGATAGGCAAATGGACGTGAGATAAACTGTAGTAGATTGATAGGTCGAATGCCAAATAAAATAAATAAGAATAAATTGCAGCAAGGTATTTTTGTATTTTTAGTTTAATAGATCTGAAAAATAAAAGCAAAGGAAAATAGATCGCAAAGGCAAATAATATGATAAAGAGACTCGGGGCCCGTAGGTTTCACTAGTGGCTTCTCTCGAGAAAAATATCAAATGGTGGGTGAACAAATTACTATTGGGCAATTGATAGAACTTCAAATACTCATGACGATATCCAGGCAATGATCATTACATGGGAATCACGTCCAAGATTAGTAGACCAACTCCTACCTGCATCTACTACTATTACTCCACACGTCGACCGCTATCCAGCATGCATCTAGTTTATTAAGTTCATGGAGAAATGGAGTAATGCGATAAGAACGATGTCATGATGTAGACAAGATCTATCTATGTAGATATAGACCCCATCGATTTATCCTTAGTAGCAATGATACATACGTGTCGGTTCCCCTTCTCTCACTGGGATCAAGCACCGTAAGATCGAACCCACTACCCGCAAGCTAAATAGATCAAGTTGGCCAAACAAAACCCAAATATCAAAGAATAAATATGAGACTATAAGAGATCATGCATAAAGAGATCAAAGAAACTCAAATACTTTCATGGATATAAAAAGATAGATCTGATCATGAACTCAAAGTTCATCGATCCCAACAAACACATGCAAGAGAGTTACATCATATGGATCTCCAAGAGACCATTGTACTGAGAATTCAGAGAGAGAAAGAGAGGGAGGGAGAGAGGAATCCATCTAGGTACTAACTATGGACCAAAGGTCTACAAAGAATTACTCACGCATCATCGGAGAGGCACCAATGGAGGTGGTAAACGCCATCCTAGATGGTGTCTAGATTGGATCTGGTGGTTCTGGACTCTGCGGTGCCTGGATGAATATTTCATAGACTCCCCTAGGGTTTTGGGAATATTGGGGGTATTTATAGAGCAAAGAGGCGGTCCGGGGGGCACCCGAGGTGGGCACAACCCACCAGGGCGCACCTGGGCCTTTTGGCGCGCCCTGGTGGGTTGTGCTCTCCTTGGAGCACCCCCAGGCGCAGCCAGGGCCCATGACGTATCTTCCGGCCCATGAAAAATCTCCGTAAAGTTTCGTGGCATTTGGACTCCGTTTTGGTATTGACTTTTTGCGATGTAAAAAACATGGAAAAAATAGCAACTAGCACTTGGCACTATGTCAATAGGTTATTACCAAAAAATGATATAAAATGACTATAAAATGATTATAAAACATCCAAGATTGATAATATAACAGCATGGAACAATCAAAAATTATAGATACGTTGGAGACGTATCAATCCTATGAAGACGCACTTCTCCGATTTGGGTTCGAGCTTATCAGGCTGAAGTTTTGTCACATAAGCATCACAACCCCAAACTTTAAGAAATGACATCTTAGGTTTCTCCCCAAACCACAGTTCATACGTATGCCTTTTGGTTTATGCAATGTACCTGCTACCTTTCAAAGATGTATGACTGCTCTATTATCTGATTTTTGTGAAAATATTGTTGAGGTATTCATGGATGATTTTTTTCATTTATGGGACTTCTTTTGATGATTGCTTAAGCAACCTTGATCGAGTTTTGCAGAGATGTGAAGAAACTAATCTTTTCTTGAATTGGGAGAAGTGCCACTTTATGGTGAATGAAGGTATTGTCCTTGGGAATAAAATTTCTGAAAGAGGTATTGAGGTAGATAAATGTAGTGACCCGGCCTCAGACGATCAAGTCTCTGTGCTTAAGTGTCATCCCTGGATCGGTACGCTGACACACACAGTACTCGAGGCTTTATAACAAAGGTAAATCACATGTATAAAGTAACGTAAATACTATTACCTCAATCCAAATAGCGGAAGTAACAACAAGGTTGTGGATTCCCATCAACACCAACGGCAAAGTTGAGTGTAGAAATCGTAACCCTAATGTATCAATTACTCGTCATAAGGTTCCTGCAACATGAGACGTTGCAGCCACAAAGGGTCAGCACATTGAATGTACTGGCAAATTCACACCATAGGATAATGATGAATAATAGCTATCACTACATGCATATTTGGCTGGTGGAAGCTCTATGGTTATAATGTTTTTGTGAAAAGCCAATTTTCCTCTACAACACAGGAATATATTTTATTTACTACAAAGTTTGTTGAAAACATTGAGAAGGTTCCTCCAACTCAATCCTAATTAAAATAATCATTAACCCAACCAGTTAATTAACTAAAGTGATGAGATCAACATGATAATCCAAGAACCTGATACTCAAGATGTCCATAACCGAGGACCCGGCTAACCATGATTAGTTTGTACACTTTGCAGAGGTTTGCGCACTTTTCCCCACAAGACTCGATTTCCTCCATTGGATTTCTCGCACACATGGTGTTTGAGAAACAGATGACCGAGACACAGTCATTCAGAAATACTAACTCTTTACTCTGGGTGGACAGTTACACCTGCTTTCCCCTACATCTGCTAGCCCACCACTAAAAGAGGTCATGCAACATACTCAACTATGCTAGAGCCCATAATAGTGTGTGGCTGCACACATAAGTTTCTAGCATGAATAATCTTATGATCCCTTTGAGCCTGGGTGACATTCCATAGAGTGATCACACGGGTCCTCCGGGATCCCCTTGGGCAAGCACTGGGTTCTCCAGGTGCCCGGGCAAAGCACTGGGTGCTCCAGGGTGCCCCTACCATTCTACCCAGATGTGTATTAAAGTATCCACCTTAAGTTAAACCTTAGTTAACAAATACTCTCACATCTTTCATGAATTCTCTCAAAACCAAACCACGTCTACGAGCATAGCATAGCAGTAAGCATAACGTAGTAGTACCCAAGGTTGAATGCAATACAATAGGTTCCTACCTCATCAACTACTTCCCAATACCCACAAGTTAATCACATCCTAATCATGCAGTGTTTGAGGATTGAACTAATGCATAAAAACTAGGTAATGAAAGGTATGATCAAAGTGTGAACTTGCCTCGTACTGTTGATGAAGATGATTCGCACTCATAACTCCTGATATTTCTACTCGTCACACTCTGGTCAATCTACCGTAAGCAAGCAATAGTAACCACATATAAGGAATCACTCAAAAGTATGAAAGAACGAAGAAGAAAATTCGGAAAACATCAAAACCTAGCAAATTGCTCTTGCAACATTAAACAATTTCTAACAGTACCAAAATTAAGTCAATTTGACCTTATTAGAAAGTTTAGGTCAAGAGCTTTGATTTGCAAAAAGAATCAACTCAAACGGAGTTATAAAACTCAAGTTATGATCAAACGAAGTTCAAATACAAATCTGTTTGAAATAAAATTTTAAAAATCTCAAAAATATGTTTAAGTTGTTTTATCTGGATAGAGGGGATCATAATGAAGAAGTGGGCGTTGGTTTCGTTGGATTTGTATAAACGAGCGAAAAGTTGTGATCGTTTTAAAATCGGGGGCTAAACTGTAAAATAACACAACTACAAATCCTATCGAACGAACGTTCGCTACAGAGCCTTACAGAACGAAAACCGTTCTCTACAAATCCTAAACTAGCGAACGTCCACTAATTAACCTAACTAATAAATAAAACCGGCTTTAGAAGAAAAACCAAAGGAAACCTAAAAAAAATTAAACCGGACTGGGCGGTTTATACCGGTTCGAGGGTTTTTCGACGAAAACCGGCGGGGGTGGTTTCCGGCGGCAGCGGCGGATCAGCGAGCGCCGGCGGGCGGCGCAGGGCTTGGATCAGGCGGCGGCTTTCCGCTGCGGAGAACGTCGGTGAGTGCGGCGCGGTGGAGTGCGGCGGCGGCGACTGCGCGCGAACGGTGGCGACAGCGCAAGCAGGCGGCGGCGGCGCAAGGCGGCAATAGCAGTGGTGCGCGCGAGATGCGCCCGCGGCGGTGGCTCGGCGAGATGCGGGAGGGGGTGGCGGCGCGAGCAGAGAGAGGGGGAGGGTCGGCGGCGCTATTTAAAGGCCCCGGGGAGAGGTGGTGGCATGGGCGAGGAGGTAGAGGAGGCGGCGGTGTGGCGGACTCCGAGGAGGAGTCCCCGTCAGGGACGGCAGGGATGGCGGTGGCGGGCTGGGCCGCGGCCTGGCGACTAGCTGGGCCGACCAAGTTCGGCGGAGAAGTATTTTTTTACACAACGAAAAATAAAATAAAGCGAAATAACATAAAATAGAACCTAGGCATATAATATATCCGAATTTTCAAAAGAAGATTTCCTACAACCTAAACATTTTTCTTGCGTCAAATAAATTACACAAAAATTCAAATAAATCAAACACTGCTGCTGCTCTAATAAAATCCAATAAAAGACATTTTAAAAATATCAAAATGATTTCAAATTTATTTCTCTCCAATTTTCTAATGTAGGGAATCGTTTTACCCTAATTTCCATATATTTTATTTTTGGAGAAAAATAATTTGAATAAAAACCAAATAACTCCAAATTGAAAATAATTCCAATGGGATTTTAAATTTAGTTCTTTTAAAACTTCCAACTCATATTTCATATGTTTTGAAGAAGTCATTTTATGTTCTCTCATGAGAATCATTGACTTGCTTAAAGTTTCTGAATTGGAAAAATATTTCCAAATGAAATTCAAATATTTTCAAAAACCCTTTTCATTTATTTAAATGGAAGAAGTCATGTCATCTTCTCTCTAGGGTTTTATATTTTAAAAGAATTTGAATTCCCGGAGATCATAAATGCAAAAATGAAAGTTTGGGAAAGTCCTTTTATTCCCTCTCATTCAACTTTCAAAAAGTTTCAAATTTCACTCAATTTCACACAATCAATCAATCATAACTATCTATTTAATATAACATTCCAAAATTTAGAATTTTGAGATGTTACAAAGCTAAGGTTGATGCAATTGAGAAAATGCCATGTCCTAAAGATATAAAAGGTATAAGAAGTTTTCTTTGTCATGTTGGTTTCTATAGAAGGTTTATTAAATACTTCACTAAAATTTCTAGGCCTCTTATTAATCTTTTGAAAAAAAGATGTTCCATTTTTTATGATGATTGTGTAGAAGCCTTTGAAATACTTAAGAAAGCCTTAACCTATGCACCTATTGTTCAACCACGTGATTGGAACTTGCCTTTTGAAATTATGTGTGATGCCAGTGACTATGTTGTTGGTGTTGTTCTAGGACAAAGAGTTGATAAGAAATGGAATGTTATCCATTATGCTAGTAAAACCCTAGACAGTGCTCAAAGAAATTATGCTACTACTGAGAAAGAATTTTTAGCAGTTGTGTTTGCATGTGAATTCACATCATATATTGTTGATTCCAAAGTGATTATTCACACTGATCATGCTGCTATTAATATCTTATGGAAAAGAAAGATGCTAAACCTAGGTTGATTGGGTGGGTTCTTTTGCTACAAGAAGTTGACTTGCATATTGTTGATAGAAAGGGAGCTGAGAATCCCGTAGCTGATAATTTGTCTAGAATGTAAAATGTTCTTGAAGACCCACTACCTATTGATGATAGCTTTCCTGATGAACAATTAGTTGTTATAAATGCTTCTCGTAATACTCCTTGGTACACAGACTATGCAAATTGCATTGTTGCTAAATATATACTACCTAGTTTCACATACCAACAAAATAAAAAGTTCTTCTTTGATTTAAGACATTACTTTCGGGATGACCCACATCTATATAAAGGAGTAGATGGTGTTATTAGACGTTGTGTACCTAAGCATGAACATGAACAAATCCTATAGAAGTGTCACTCCGAGGCATAGGGAGGACATCATGCTGGAGACAGAACTGCACACAAGGTATTACAGTGTAGTTCTTATTCTCCTACTCTCTTCAAGGATACACGTAAGTTCGTCCTTTCTTGTGATGAATGTCAAAGAATTGGTAATATTAGTAGATGCCAGGAAATGCCTATGGATTATTCACTTGTTATTGAACCATTTGGTGTTTGAGGATTTGATTATATGAGATATTTTCCTTCCTCTAATGGGTATACACATATTTTAGTTGTTGTTGATTACGTTACTAAGTGGGTAGAAGCTATTCCAACTAGTAGTGTTGATAATAACACATCTATTAAAATGCTTAAAGAAGTTATTTTCCCAAGGTTTGGAGTCCCTAGATATTTAATGACTGATGGTGGTTCATATTTTATTCATGGTACTTCCCATAAACCTCTTGCTAAATATGATGTTAACCATAGAATTGCGTCTCCTTATCATCCTCAGTCTAGTGGTCAAGTTGAATTGAGCAATAGAGAAATAAAGTTGACTTTGCAAAAAAAAGTTAATAGATCTCGAAAGAATTGGTCTAAAAAACTTGATGATGCATTGTGGGCATACAAAACTGCTTATAAAAATCATGTGGGTATCTCCCCGTATAAAATGGTCCATGGAAAAGCATGTCAGTTACCTCTTGAGTTAGGACATAAAGCTTATATGGCAATTAATGAGCTCAATTATGATTTCAAACTTGCTGGTGAAAAGAGGTTATTTGATCTCGATTTTCTAGATGAATGGAGGACACAAGCTTATGAAAATACCAAGTTATTTAAATAAAATGTTAAAAGATGGCATGATAAAATAATTCAAAAATGGGAATTCAAATTTGGTGATCAAGTTTTACTATACAACTCTCGTTTAAGATTCTTTGCAGGAAAGCTTGTCTCTAAATGGGAAGGACCATATATCATTGAAGAAGTTTATCATTCTGGAGGTGTCAAGATAAACAACACCGAAGGCACTAATCGGAGGGTGGTTAATGGGCAAAGAATTAAACATTATATCTCAGGTACACCCATTAATGTTTAAACCAATACTATTCAAACTATGACACCTAAAGAGCGCATAGATGCAACCTTACGGAATGCTGCAAAACCCTGAAAAGGAGTAGGTATGTGGTACGGTAAGTAAAACAACACCAAAAGTTCCACAAAAATACTTTTTGTTCGCTTTAGAATATTTAAAAATTAGGAAAATAATGAACAATTCAAAAAGTGCACGAGGGTGTGACAAGCCTGAGGGGCGCGCCTCCTAGGTTTGTGGCGCCCTCGTGGACTTTCCCGACTCCGTTTTTCTTCCATATTGCTTATCCTACATGAAAAAAATTCATTATATATACTCCCTAATGTTTTGACTGTCGTATCGCAAGATTCTCCTCTATTCTTATTTTGAGCCATTTTCCCGATAGATCTAGATCACCATGGCTCCTGGAAGGCTCCACACCAAGCATCGGATTGTGCAACCTTCACCGGGAAAATGCCCCTATAGCGAGGTTTATTACGAGTGGTCATCAGGGGAGGAGGATACCAGCAAGCAGGAGGAAGCTGAGAAGGCTGCGGGAGGCCAGGTCCAAGAGGGAGACCAAGCCATGCCTATGGGAGAAACTACAGAAAAGGGAGATATACCGCAACCCCTTTATGATCATCTCCCTCCATCTAAAATTGATACCTTGAGGGTCTTTGAAACAATTTGTGCTCAAAATACATCTCTCACTCATGAAGTTATTCTGTTGGAAGAGCAAAATCATGCCTTTCCGAATATCAATAGAAATCTAGAGTACTTATTGAAGGTGAAGGACAAGCCTACCACTTCATCACCACCACCATCACCGAAGGAGACTTGAGTACACGTGTATGGGAACCACCCTTGGCTTGTGCCAAGCTTGGGGGAGGTGCCCCGGTATCGTATCACCATCACTTTTATCGTCATTATCTATCTTAGTTCGATCCTTAGTTATTTTGTGATTTAGAAGAATAAAGGTTTTAGTTTGATCTATTTCCGAGTGCTTGCTTAGTGATCTATCTATCTATGTAATCGTGTGAGAGTTATATAATAAAGAGTGGTTTGAGTTTTTCTTTGTTTTCTTGTTTCAATCTTAGCATTGAAAAATAATAAAAGAATTAAAATATCATATGCTAATCCCATGGGGAGTAATGACTTCACATAAAAGAAGTATCGTTGATAAAATTTGTTGGAAGTTGACAAATATAGCATTGGTCATTGGTGCGATCCATGAAAAAAGTAATGAAGGAAGAGAGGTCTCACATATAAATATACTATGTTGGACATCTTTTATGATCGTGAGCCCCCATCAAATATTCTATATCAATTAGTTGAGATTGGACAAGGAAGACAGCATAATGAGTTATGATTGCTTATATTCACATAGAAGTTATATTGTCATGGATTCTCTAACATGTGGTGCTTATCTAGGATCTTTTGCTAGCCAAAAATTTGCACCAAGTAGAGATACTACTTGTGCATCCAAAACCCTTAAACCCAGTTTCATGTCATGAGAGTCCACTATATCTACTTATGGATTGAATAAGATCCTTCAAGTAAGTTGTCATCGATGCATAAAGCAATAAAAATTGCTCCTAAATATGTATGATCTTTTATTGTAAGGGAAAATAAGCTTTGTATGATCTTGTGATGGTGAAGAAATAAAAGCAACATGCCATGTAATAAAGGTTGTTGTCACAAGGGGCAATATAAAGTGACACTCATTTACATTAAGAGCTTGTACATCCAAAGACAAAAAGCGCATGAAAACCTCTGCTTCCCTCTGCGAACGGCCTATCTTTTACTTTCATGTATTTATTTTTATGCAAGAGTCAATAATTTTCATCCCTATTCTGCTCTATGTACTCTCTAGTGGCAAGCATCATGTGGTGGATGGATCCATATATATATATATATATATATATATATATATATATATATCCCCTTGGATGTAGGTGATCATGAGTTGTTATTATTGTTGACATTACACTTGAGGTAAATAAGTTGGGAGGCGAAACCGTAAGCCCCTATCTTTCTATGTGTCTGACTGAAACTTTTGCTCTATAAATATTCCTTGAGTGTCAGCAATCATATAATATTAAATGAGAGTTGAGTATGTGAACTTGCTAAAAAAAGCTCTTACATAGACTCTTTCTGGAAATATGATGGATTGTGATTGTTTCAATGACTGAAACCATAGTTAGTTTCTAATAAAGCTTATGTTTCATACTTTAATTTGTGAATGAATTGCTACTTTAGCATGAGAAGTCTTATGATGATATATTGTTGTTATAATAATGATCATGATGCTTTCATCACCGTATTTTGTTTTTATCGACACCTCTCTCACTAAACATGTAGTCATGATTGTGAGTATCGGCTTTCGCTTGAGGACAAGCGAGGTCTAATATAAGCTTGGGGGAGTTAATATGTCCATTTTGCATCATGTTTTCCTATTGATAAGTATTGCAATTTGGACTGATATTTTACTTTATTATATGATTCTTATGCCTTTTCTCTCTTATTTTGCAAGTTTCATCTGAAGAGGAAGATTGCCAACAAATGGATTTCTGGACCGGAAAGGGCTATATCGGAGACACCTATTCTGCACAATTCCAAATGACCTAAAAATTGATGGAGAACTATTTTGGAATACATAAAAATATTTGGCAAAAGAAACATCAGTAGGGGACCTGTGACGCCCCGATTCAATCGTACACTAATCATGCATGCAAATGTGTACGATCAAGATCAGGGACTCACGGGAAGATATCACAACACAACTCTAAAAACTTAAATAAGTCATACAAGCATCATAATACAAGCCAGGGGCCTCGAGGGCTCGAATACAAGTGCTCGATCATAGACGAGTCAGCGGAAGCAACAATATCTGAGTACAGACATAAGTTAAACAAGTTTGCCTTAAGAAGGCTAGCACAAACTGGGATACAGATCGAACGAGGCGCAGGCCTCCTGCCTGGGATCCTCCTAAACTACTCCTGGTCGTCGTCAGCGGGCTGCATGTAGTAGTAGGCACCTCCGGGGTAGTAGTCGTCATCGACGGTGACGTCTGGCTCCTGGGCTCCAGAATCTGGTTGCGACAACCAGAAAGAAAGGAAAGGGGAAAAAAGGGGGGGAGAAAGCAACCGTGAGTACTCATCCAAAGTACTCGCAAGCAAGGATCTACACTACATATGCATGGATATATGTGTAAAGGGCCATATCAGTGGACTGAACTGCAGAATGCCAGAATAAGAGGGGGATAGCTAGTCTTATCGAAGACTACGCTTCTGGTCACCTCCGTCTTGCAACAGGTAGAAGAGGGTAGGTTGAAGTCCTCCAAGTAACATCACATAGCAATAATCCTACCCGGCGATCCCCTCCTCATATCCCTGAGGGAGAGCGACCACCGGTTGTATCTGGCACTTGGAAGGGTGTGTTTTATTAAGTATCTGGTTCTAGTTGTCATAAGGTCAAGGTACAACTCCAAGTCATCCTGTTACCAAAGATCACGGCTATTCGAATAGATTAACTTCCCTGCAGGGGTGCACCAACTTACCCAACACGCTTGATCCCATTTGGTCGGACACACTTTCCCGGGTCATGCCTGGCCGCGAAAGATCAACACGTCGTAGCCCCACCTAGGCTCAACAGAGAGGCCAGCACGCCGGTCTAAACCTCAGCGCACAGGGGTCTGGGCCCATCGCCCATAGCACACCTGCACGTTGCGTACGCGGCCGAAAGCAGAACTGGCCCCCTTAATACAAGAGCAGGCTTACGTTCCAATCCGGCGCGCGCCACTCAGTCGCTGGCGTCACGAAGTGCTTCGGCTGATACCACGATGCCGAGTGCCCATATCTTTCCCACGTAGTTGGTTAGTGCGTATAGGCTCGTAGCCAACTCAGATCAAATACCAAGATCTCGTTAAGCATGTTAAGTATCCGCGAACGCCGAACAGGGCCAGGCCCACCTCTCTCCTAGGCGGTCTCAACCTGCCCTGTCACTCCGCCACAAAGATCCACTCGCGGGTGCTCCACCAGCCGACCCGACTTTAGTCTCCACATGTATCATGTATAAAGTATATAGTATATACCCATGATCACCTCCCGAGTGATCATAGCCCGATAGTATAGCATGGCTGACGGACAAGAATGTAGGGCCACAGATGAATATACTAGCATCCTATACTAAGCATATAGGATTGCAGGTAAAGGTAACAACAGTAGTATCAAGGACAGGCTATGCATCAGGATAGGTATAACAGAAAGCAGTAACATGCTACACTACTCTAATGCAAGCAGTATAGAGTAGAATAGGCGATATCTGGTGATCAAGGGGGGGGCTTGCCTGGTTGCCCTGGCAAGAGAGAGAGGTCGTCAACTCCGTAGTCGAACTGGGCAGCAGCAGTGTCGGTCTCGTAGTCTACCGGAGAGAAGAGGGGAAAGAAACAATGAATACCATGTAAATAGATGCATATTGCTGCATGACATGACAAGTAACGATGCTAGGCGTGACCTGACGTGGTACGAGGTGATGCCGGTTAAGGGGGGAAACATCCGGGAAAATATCCCCGGTGTTTCATGTTTTCGGGCAAAGGAGCCGGAGGGGGAAATTTGCGGGTTCGATAGGTTAGGGGTGTGTGGCGGACGAACGGACTGCGTATCCGGATTCATCCCGTCGTTCTGAGCAACTTTCATGTTGAAAATATTTTAATCCGAGTTACGGATTAAAAGATATGATTTTCTAAAGATTTTATTAATTTCTGGAATTTAATTAATTATTTAATTAATTCGGAAAACAGATTAATGACATCAGCATGATGTCATGCTGACATGAGCAGTCAACAGAGTTGACTTGGTCAACCTGACAGGTGGGTCTAGTGGGACCTACCTGTCATACACTGTTTAGGTTAATTACAGATTAGTTAATTTAATTACTATTTAATTAACCTAACTAGTTAATTAAATTAATTAAACCGGATTAATTAACTTAATTAATTAATTAGATAATTAATTAATTAATAATTAATTTTATTAAATCATTTTTATTTTATTCTTTTAAATCCTTTTTTAAACGTTCTGTGGTGGGGCCCCTTTGTCAGTGGGCCAAAGGAGCCTATGCGGGCGTGCGGTTACGGGCGCCACCCGAACGAGCACTCGCCCGCAGGGCGGGACGAGGCCGCCGGGGCACCAACGGCGCGGCACGCCGGCGCGGCCAACCGGGGCCACGGCGGGCGGAGGCGAGGGGTGGCGCCGAC
>NC_041380.1:88778472-88784928 GCF_002162155.2 Triticum dicoccoides | reverse complement strand
GGAAGCGTGAGGGAGGCAAGGGGAGAGGTGGGGATCGATCCCGATCCAGGGGAATCGGGGGAGGGAGTGGGGCGAGTGGGGGGGCGTGGGGTGAGTGTGTGGGGGGGCCGGCTGGGCCGTGGGGTGGGCCAGCCCGTTCGGGAGGCTGAAGCGAGCTGGTCCACTTGGCCCAGCGGGGGGGTGTCCTGTTTTCTGTTTTCCCTTTTTTTTATATTTTCTTGTCTCTTTTTATTTGTAGTTTCTTTTATTTTTAGTTTTATAAAATTACCACTAGTGCCTAATTTGTATTTACCAATAAACTACTGCGAGATTAATTCTTAACCCATAATAAAATAGTGTTAGCATTTTATAAATTCAATAGGCATTTGTTTAATTGTTTTCACTATTGTTTTAATTGTTTTAGGGCCTTTAAACATTTTATCAAAGTGTGGTTTCTCCACCATAATTACCTATATATTATTTGGTTCACTCCGAACATTTAAACTTTAATATTTGAAAACTTTTATTGTTTGCTCGATTTTGAATTTGAAATTCGAACTAGGTTCCGAACTAACGCGAGTTTAACCACAGTAACCGAGGTGATGTGGCATCATTAGCGGGGATTACTGTAGCTTAATTACCCGGGCGTCACAATTCTCCTCCACTACAAGAAATCTCGTCCCGAGATTTAAGAGGGGAGTAAGGGGAAAGTTCTGGTTACGATATTCTAACGGATCTTCTCGAAGAAGTTAATCCCTTTCGCTGGTGTCTTCAATCCTTTATTCCGATGCATCATGATAAACTTGTCATCATTTCTTCGGGAACTCCATCGTACTTACAAAAAGATAAGGGGCAGCTCACTACGACATAATGCTTTTGAGGGAAACAATCTGGGGTTAACCCATGAATTAGTATAAGATTATCTCTCGAGTTGAACATATGAAATACCTCGAGAGTAAGGTACGAAGGTACCATAATAGGCTCCAAGCGGATAGATAGTTGCTCGAAGCCTGAACCAGAGTGAGAAAGGGGTTCAGAGTAGCGAGAGTAAGTATTGCGTCTGATACCAGAATAGATCACTAGGACAGTGGCCCATGGATTACATACGAGTCCACGCGCGAGGAATAACTTTGGGAATAGGGAGTGTACAGGACAGTCAGGTTTCGATCCTGTGGAACTATGGGTTATGGGCCCACCATGTGGTTTTTTTTGGAGCAGTGACATCTTTCACGGTCATGATAGCAAGGCATGTCAGAGAGTACCATGTTAGTTATGTCGGCATCAACGTTGGTACCGAGGGCGAGGGACGAAGAGAACCACTTTCCTGCTCGTTGAACGAGGCGGACCAATAGGCAAGGTTCTCGTCCATCGGTGGCTACCGGAATGTCATCAACAATAGTAACAGGGTCTTACTGACAGAGTTGTACCTCGAGGTGTTTGCACAAGCAGTGGATTATTACTGCTTATATCATATAGATCATAGAAAAGGTTCAAACAAACCAATGGAAGGAAAATATGATCATCAGATTAAACAGAACAATGGAAGGGAAAATATGTTTAAACACATATTTCAAGGGGATATCCTTCCCAAGGACAAGCAGAGCAAGATATCCATGACAGGATATAAAGTAGAAAACCATTTAGGTAAGGCGGGAGGAATCTCATGATATTACCCATACCACGGTGTTAGGATAAATGATAAATAAAATTTAGCATCGTGCTCCAAACGTTCCTGTTGAAAATCGGAGTACCATTGACATGCTTCGAGATAGCATTGACATGGTCTTCAGGTGAAGATCAGACTTTGGAAACACGAAGGATCCATCAGGAATAACTTGTAGAATAAGTCTTACAATTTCCTCATGGATGAATGAATAACCTTGCTGAAAAGGAATCTATAATGATAGGTCCTCCAGCCGGGGGGGGGGGGGTTCTAGGCATGACATCAGGTTACCGGGTCACCAAAGGATCAACATCATAACTCTCGGAAAGTTGTCCCAACCATCATATCTGACCGAGATTCATATCCAATTGGTGTCATGATACCTCAAACTCAGGGGGTCCGAGAGGAAAAGGTGCAACACAAACCGAGGAAATGACATTGCAAGATTCTCGAGGAATGAACTATGGGAGCGGGTTTCTGAAGCAATAGTTCATCATTAAACCAAGGAGGGGATGAGAAGGTGGCTGATGGGCTCAGCGACAATTCATCGAGAATTCCAAACGGATGGATTTCCACGATAATGTGAACAAGAATATGACATTTGTTAGATCAAATGATATAATGGGATATGCTCGAGGAAAACATACATAATTAAACATTGGTTGAACGGTGCACCCGAAATATGGGTTGGGTTGCACGGCCAATGTTAGAATGGTGATTCAATTATCGAAAGACTTAGAATGAACTATCGCCCATTCACTTCAAAGCAATAGGGTTGCTAGAAGTTTTGAATTCACACGTCATAGCTCAATTGTCGGTATTCCGGTTGAAAACAATACGAGGACCAAGGAATGTACGAAGATGGAAAGAAGTATTATGTTATCAAGAATTCTTAAGAGGTGGTGAAATTCTCACCACATTCTTGACAAAAGAGATGGTAATACTTCCGAGGTAAGGAAGATCAACTGCTGGGTAGCAGGGATCTCAAGGTTTACACAAAACACGAACAAGTTGTGTTGAACGGAAGGCAATAAAGTGGTCGATGAGAACAGGAATCATCGAGGGGCAAGGATGGTATTACCCATCATGAATTCAATTGAATTCCTGGAAGAGCTCATAAGGTTGATGATGATCACGACACAATTGTCGAGAGATTTCATGCAGATGTAATCAACCAGCGATGACATCAAGTCGAAGGAATGATGAAGCAAGAGGTTATTGGAACCACAGTTACGAAACAAACTCGAACTCAAGCTTGTTGTTTCAGGTGAAATGATTTGATGAGGAAAATTCGACGTAAGCTTAGCTCATCGTAAAAATTACGCTCTGGGAAGAAGGACCAGGTAGCCCAGTTAAGATCGGCACGACAAGGATATAGCCAATCAGGCTAGGGATGACGTGATTGAGTTCAAACTCGTAAGTAATGAGGGTTACAAGAGTTGCTTAATCGCGATGCGGACTCGAGTCAGTTATCGGTGTCTTTGAGTGTTTAATAACTCAAAGCCCGTGAAAAAATTGGAACCAGTGGGAATGTAGCACTTGATGAAGAACTCATAAGATGTTATGCAGTTCCATGATAATCTCGAGATACCAGGGGGGTAATACTCGATGACAGACCAAAGTAGAGGTTGGACTGGGGGTATTGCTCTACAGAAGACAAGTGCTTAATCTTGCACGAGAAATGGTATTTAAAAGAGAACATGGTCGGAACCACGATTGTAAAAGGCCAGATCCCAGATATAAGATGAACTTATACCAAAGGAATAGTTATTATTTCAAGAAGCTTCCATGATAGGATCTACATCGTGTCCATGGGCATGAACACAAAGGTTCAAGGTCGACTCCCACTTCCTCAATGCATAACCTTCCATTCACTTCTCATTTTTCGGAGAAGTTGTAATGTTTAAACTTTATCTAGCAAAACACTGGAAGAGTATGACTCATGAAAATTTTCGAGTTCACACATATTAAGGAGGGCATAGGTTCAACCCATCCAGGCATCTTAGGAACGTATACCATCAACATCAGGGGTAAATAACTCAAGCTCGGAGGTAGAGCATGGTTGACAAAGCAGAGGATACAATTTACCAAAGGCATTATGTATCAGGGGAAGGTCTCACAAAGTTATTGAATATGAAGGATGCTGACGGATAAAATCCAACAATGGACCTGATGGTCCACAAGGGATCTAACGTGAGCATCGGTACTCAACTAGAGGAAGAAGAGTGCAAGGAGATCAAATTATAGAAACAACTGACTAACTCAATTGTCAAATGCAAAGGAATTATGATTCCCAAATCAAGGGATCAGAAGCAATGCTCTGATTAGGGATGGATAAGTTGAATAGCCTTAGGGTACAATCAACGACAATTGGATTGGTCGAGAACCAATTCCAGTTAAAAGAATGGCAGCTCAGTCGGAAAGGTAATTTATAAGGATCAATGATGTTTGCGGGTATTCGCAAACATATTGAGTCAACAGACTCAAAATGATAATGACAAGGAATGTCAATAAGACTATGAGACTTATGGGACTAACCATAATGCAAGCAAGCAAGAATTTCAAGAGGAATAGGCTGCTCGAGATTTTCAGAAGATCGAATGGCATTTCGAAGACTTTTGTGAAATACATGAATCAATTGGGGATGAGTGGATACTCGATAAGTGCGAGAAATTATTTGAAGGGGTATTCATGTGGCAAAGAACTGCTAGGCAGTAGGCACAAAGTATTCTCGGAACAATAGAGAAAACTCCGGGGTATCTTGTAATAACAAGATCAATGGGGGATGATCGTATGAATGGCAAGTGTAAGTAGTTTTCCATACGGATTTAACGGTGGTCGGGAATAGCAAAAGTGATGGGCACAAAGTCTCGAGAGAATATCAAAGAGTATCTCCGAAATCTTCTGGTGCAGTCGGTGATCATCCGGACTGAAGGGCCCCTCCGGTAGAAAGTATTTTCGAGAACCTAAAAGTTAGAATTTAGTAAAAATCGTTTAACCCGAATAGAAGAGAGTTCAGAATCCCAGAGTAAAGGTCGAGGAGTAAAAGATCCTAATACCACCCAATGGCGACGTGGGCCCATGGGCCACACAGCCAAGTTAGTAAAAGTTTTGTAAAGTCTAGACTCGACTTCGGCCAAGGAGTGTGGAAGGGGGATTCCTACAGGCAGTCGGCTCTGATACCAACTTGTAATGCCCCCGATTCAATCGTACACTAATCATGCACGCAAATGTCTACGATCAAGATCAGGGACTCACGGGAAGATATCACAACACAACTCTAAAAACTTAAATAAGTCATACAAGCATCATAATACAAGCCAGGGGCCTCGAGGGCTCGAATACAAGTGCTCGATCATAGACGAGTCAGCGGAAGCAACAATATCTGAGTACAGACATAAGTTAAACAAGTTTGCCTTAAGAAGGCTAGCACAAACTGGGATACAGATCGAACGAGGCGCAGGCCTCCTGCCTGGGATCCTCCTAAACTACTCCTGGTCGTCGTCAGCGGGCTGCACGTAGTAGTAGGCACCTCCGGGGTAGTAGTCGTCATCGACGGTGACGTCTGGCTCCTGGGCTCCAGAATCTGGTTGCGACAACCAGAAAGAAAGGAAAGGGGAAAAAAGGGGGAGAAAGCAACCGTGAGTACTCATCCAAAGTACTCGCAAGCAAGGATCTACACTACATATGCATGGATATATGTGTAAAGGGCCATATCAGTGGACTGAACTGCAGAATGCCAGAATAAGAGGGGGATAGCTAGTCTTATCAAAGACTACGCTTCTGGTCACCTCCGTCTTGCAACAGGTAGAAGAGGGTAGGTTGAAGTCCTCCAAGTAACATCACATAGCAATAATCCTACCCGGCGATCCCCTCCTCATATCCCTGAGGGAGAGCGACCACCGGTTGTATCTGGCACTTGGAAGGGTGTGTTTTATTAAGTATCCGGTTCTAGTTGTCATAAGGTCAAGGTACAACTCCAAGTCGTCCTGTTACCGAAGATCACGGCTATTCGAATAGATTAACTTCCCTGCAGGGGTGCACCAACTTACCCAACACGCTTGATCCCATTTGGCCGGACACACTTTCCCGGGTCATGCCTGGCCGCGAAAGATCAACACGTCGCAGCCCCACCTAGGCTCAACAGAGAGGCCAGCACGCCGGTCTAAACCTAAGCACACAGGGGTCTGGGCCCATCGCCCATAGCACACCTGCACGTTGCATACGCGGCCGAAAGAAGAACTAGCCCCCTTAATACAAGAGCAGGCTTACGTTCCAATCCGGCGCGCGCCACTCAGTCGCTGGCGTCACGAAGTGCTTCGGCTGATACCACGACGCCGAGTGCCCATATCTTTCCCACGTAGTTGGTTAGTGCGTATAGGCTCGTAGCCAACTCAGATCAAATACCAAGATCTCGTTAAGCGTGTTAAGTATCCGCGAACGCCGAACAGGGCCAGGCCCACCTCTCTCCTAGGTGGTCTCAACCTGCCCTGTCGCTCCGCCACAAAGATCCACTCGCGGGTGCTCCACCAGCCGACCCGACTTTAGTCTCCACATGTATCATGTATAAAGTATATAGTATATACCCGTGATCACCTCCTGAGTGATCACGGCCCGATAGTATAGCACGGCTGACGGACAAGAATGTAGGGCCACAGATGAATATACTAGCATCCTATACTAAGCATATAGGATTGCAGGTAAAGGTAACAAAAGTAGTATCAAGGACAGGCTATGCATCAGGATAGGTATAACAGAAAGCAGTAACATGCTACACTACTCTAATGCAAGCAGTATAGAGTAGAATAGGCGAT
>NC_041380.1:88777427-88778310 GCF_002162155.2 Triticum dicoccoides | reverse complement strand
CGTAGTCGAACTGGGCAGCAGCAGTGTCGGTCTCGTAGTCTACCGGAGAGAAGAGGGGGAAGAAACAATGAATACCATGTAAATAGATGCATATCGATGCATGACATGACAAGTAACGATGCTAGGCGTGACCTGACGTGGTACGAGGTGATGCCGGTTAAGGGGGGAAACATCCGGGAAAATATCCCCAGTGTTTCGTGTTTTCGGGCAAAGGAGCCGGAGGGGGAAAGTTGCGGGTTCGATAGGTTAGGGGTGTGTGGCGGACGAACGGACTGCGCATCCGGATTCATCCCGTCGTTCTGAGCAACTTTCATGTTGAAAATATTTTAATCCGAGTTACGGATTAAAAGATATGATTTTCTAAAGATTTTATTAATTTCTGGAATTTAATTAATTATTTAATTAATTCGGAAAACAAATTAATGACATCAGCATGATGTCATGCTGACATGAGCAGTCAACAGAGTTGACTTGGTCAACCTGACAGGTGGGTCCAGTGGGACCTACCTGTCATACACTGTTTAGGTTAATTACAGATTAGTTAATTTAATTACTATTTAATTAACCTAACTAGTTAATTAAATTAATTAAACCGGATTAATTAACTTAATTAATTCATTAGATAATTAATTAATTAATAATTAATTTTATTAAATCATTTTTATTTTATATTTTTTAAATCCTTTTTTAAACGTTCTGTGGTGGGGCCCCTTTGTCAGTGGGCCAAAGGAGCCTATGCGGGCGTGCGGTTACGGGCGCCACCCGAACGAGCACTCGCCTGCAGGGCGGGACGAGGCCGCCGGGGCACCAACGGCGCGGCACGCCGGCGCGGCCAACCGGGGCCACGGCGGGCGGAGGCGAGGGGTGGCGCCGACACGGCCAA
>NC_041380.1:88775932-88776689 GCF_002162155.2 Triticum dicoccoides | reverse complement strand
GTTAAGTGAGTGTGTGGGGGGGCCGGCTGGGTCGTGGGGTGGGTCAGCCCGTTCGGGAGGCTGAGGCCAGCTGGTCCACTTGGCCCAGCGGGGGGGGGGTGTCCTGTTTTCTGTTTTCCCTTTTTTTATATTTTCTTGTCTCTTTTTATTTGTAGTTTCTTTTATTTTTAGTTTTATAAAATTACCACTAGTGCCAAATTTGTATTTACCAATAAACTACTACGAGATTAATTCTTAACCCATAATAAAATAGTGTTAGCATTTTATAAATTCAATAGGCATTTGTTTAATTGTTTTCACTATTGTTTTAATTGTTTTAGGGCCTTTAAACATTTTATCAAAGTGTGGTTTCTCCACCATAATTACCTATGTATTATTTGGTTCACTCCGAACATTTAAACTTTAATATTTGAAAACTTTTATTGTTTGCTCGGTTTTGAATTTGAAATTCGAACTAGGTTCCGAACTAACGCGAGTTTAACCACAGTAACCGAGGTGACGTGGCATCATTAGCGGGGATTACTGTAGCTTAATTACCCGGGCATCACAGGACCCACCAGGTAGCCATAAGCCTAGGGGCGTTCTACCCCCCAGGGCGCGCGCCCTGGACTTGTGGGCCCCTGGCAGGCCTCCAGAGCCCATCTTCTGCTATGTGATGCTATTTAACCTAGAAAAAATCTGAAGGAAGGTTTCGGGACGAAGTGCCGCCGTCTCGAGGCAGAACCTGGGTAGGAGCACTTTTCCTCTCCAGCGGAGC
>NC_041380.1:88754658-88775740 GCF_002162155.2 Triticum dicoccoides | reverse complement strand
GGACCAATCTTCATCAACATCTTCACTAGCACCATCTCATCTCAAACCCTAGTTCATCTATTATATACAATCTTTGCCTCAAAACCTCAGATTGGTACCTATGGGTTGCTAGTAGTGTTGATTACATCTTGTAGTTGATGCTACACTACAAAAAAAGACACATCCGTGACATTTTGGGCCGATCGAATTTTTTTCTGTCATACATATGACACTTCTATGACGATAATTGTGACAAAACCCGGTATCATCATAGATGTGGTGGGCTCCTACTTCTATGACAAAAAATCATGCCAGAGAATGGGCTTTTCGTCCTGGGCGGGCCGGAGACGCAGTTGCATGACATTCTTTGGGCCGTCCATGACGGAAAAAACCATGGTAGAAGCGAGGGGGAGGAAAATTTCGGGGAGTTCCCGGTTACAATGGGAGGTCGGGGGCCGAGCAATGCGCGTTTCTATCGTACACGTACGCGTGTGTGTGGGCGAGGCATTAGCTCTAACTGAACCCGAGTGAGGCGTTGGTCTCTAACTGAACCCGAGCGATTGCACTGCAGGCTACGCGTTACTGAACCCAAGCGATCGATCGATGGGTGTTAACTGAACCCGATCAAGCGATTCCTTCGCTACTGCTGCTAACTGAAGCCGCTCGATGCTGCCTCTGGGATGAACAGTGAGCGTTGTGGGGGGGGGGTTGGATGAACAGTGAGCGGTGGCGTTGCCTCTGGATGAATAGGACCCCATGGTGTGGTGGAGGGATGGATGAATAGTAGACGGTGGAGGGGTGGTTGAACAGGACCCCGTGGTGTGGAGGGATGGATGAACAGTAGACGGTGGAGGGGTGCCCGTGGAAGGGAGGTTGAACAGTAGCCGGTGGAGTAGCGCGTGGTGGAGGTTGGATGAACAGGAGCCTGTGGAGGCTGGAGGAGGTCGACGGTAGCCCATGGAGGCCAGAGGAGGTCGACGGTGGAGATGAACAGTATCCCGTGGAGTCCCGTTTTGCGGTACGCCACACCCCTCCCGATGAACAGGACCCCCGTTTCGACCGTAGGGCTCCAACACAAGTCCGTTTCATCCGTTTTGCGGTACGCCACACCCCTCCCGATCAATAGGACCCCCATTTCGATCATAGGAGGTCCGTTTCCTCCGTTTTGCGGTACGCCAGACCCCTCCCGATCAACAGGACCCCGTTCCGAACGTAGGAGGTCCATTTCCTCCGTTGTGCGGTATGCCAGGCCTCGTTTCCATCGCCTGTTCCGTCCAAGCCCTCCCGATGAACACAACCACGCGTGTTCTGACCTAGCCAGTTGGCTCCCACGCATTCCGTTGCCTCCTGATGAACACGACGCATTCCATTGCCTCCCCATGAACACGACGCATTCTGTTGCCTCCCCATGAACACGAAGACGACGCTGTTTCTCCGTTCTGACCCAGCCATGTACACGAGCCCTGGCCGTACGTATGCGCGAGTAGGCGTTCGGGACCCCGCCCGTATGTACACATACGTGGCCGTATTTTCTTTCTTTCACCCTTGCCGCTGTACGTACGTGTACATGCTACGTGCGCGCCTCTACTACGACACATACGCGCCTCTACTACGACACGTGCGCGCCTCTACATCCACCAATATATATGCACGTACACATTCGCGACCAGAATGACAACGTTACGTATGCTTCGACCAGGTGGGTCCCGACTGTCAGGCACTTCCTTGCCTGCGAAGATGTAGCTGGTGGGTCCCAGCAGTCAGGGGGGCGAATCGTTTTTTTTGCCCGGACGCACTTCCTTGCGTGCGAAGATGTAGCTGGTGGGTCCCAGCCTTCAGGGGGTAACGTTTTTTTTGCGAAATACAGTGGCCCGTCCGGTGGGTCCCAGCTGTCAGGTGGAGGAATCATTATTTTCCGCGTAATAAGGAGGCACTTCCTTGCTGCGGTTGTGGAACCAGCTGTCAGCCTCTCCACATACAGTCCACGTCCGATGGAAGTCGTTCCTTGACCATGTTGACCACGCCGTGCCGAGAGCACCAGGGCGGTGGACGACGGCGAGGCCTATGAAGGGGACGACGGGGAGCCGGGGAAGACACGACAGTGGAAGCCCGCGCGGAGAGGAGTATGAGGGTTCACTGCTTCGGCTGCAGTGTGAGGCTGCCGTCGCCGCAGGGCCTGGCCAGCGGTGGGAATAGTAGGGAGCGGTGAGGCCTCCGTGGCAGCATAGCCGGCCACGGGAGGCAGGAGCATGCGGCATGACCGGCGCTGCTTTAGGCGGCTGGAGCAAGAAGACCAGAGGTTGAAGAAACACTACGGCCGTTGGATGGACATCGTACGGTCATTGGAGCTAGAATCGTTCATATTGACTAAAGTTGACAAAGGCCCCTGTCCCAGTCAACTTAGTAGGCCCACAAGTCAGCCTCCCACCATGGTGGGTCCCAGCTAGCAGGGGGAGTATTCATTTTTTTGTGCATAATAAGGAGGCACTTCCGGTGGGTCCGAGCTGACAGCGGGGGGAACGTTTTTTCGCGAAATACGCTGGCCCGTCCGCTGGGTCCCAACAGTCAGGGGGGAAACATTTTTTCGCGAAATAAGGTGGCCCGTCCGGTGGGTCCCTGCTGTCAGGTGGAGGAATAATTATTTTGCGCGTAATAAGGAGGCACTTCCTTGCGGCCGCCTGGACCTAGCTGTCAGCCTCTCCACGCACAGTACTCTTTCGATGGAAGTTGGTCGTTGACCACGTTGACCACGCCGCACCGAGAGCACCAGGGCGGTGGTCTGGATGACGGCGAGACCTATGAAGGGGACGACACGGAGCCGGGGAAGACGCAGCAGTGGAAGCCCACACGAAGAGGAGTACGAGGGTTCACTGGTTCGGCTGCGGTGTGAGGCTGTCGTCGCCGCAGAATAACAGGGGGTGTGGGTGAGTAGAGGGATGGCCTGGCCAGCGGTGGGAGTAGTACGGGGCGGTGAGACCTCCGCGGCATCACAGCCGGCCACGGGAGGCAGGAGCACGCGACACGACCGGCGCTGCTTTGGGAGGATGGACCAAGAAGACCAGAGGTTGAAGAAGCACTACGGCCGTTGGATGGACATCGTACGATCACTGCAGCTAGAATCGTTTATATTGACTAGGTTGACAAAGCCCTTGGTACGCGTCAACTTAGTAGGCCCACATCTCGGATTTGGCAGAGAACATATAGCCCATTTGCGATTTGTAAGAATGTACAGCCCATTTTTTAATTCTAATGGAATTTACTACAACCCATTTACATTTTGTTAAAAGTACAGCCCAACTTCTAGCTAGGACAACGATTAATAATTTCAAACAACCGCTCAAAACAGAATTAAAAAAAATCCCACATTTTGATGGGATCCAAAATATTTTTATCCGAAATTGCTAGTTAGGTCAAATATAATTTCAAAATAAAATTGTATTACGTTAAAATCCAACGAAATATTGCACGCGCAACAAGTAATGAAATTAAAATTTTCAAATTCCAAAAATAATATATTTTTCAGACTAATTACGTGTTTGGTGCATAGTAACTGTCCAGTTATTATAATTATATCCCATTTATTATTTCTTAAAGTCCATTTTCTTGTTAAGCCTAATGCATACCTCCTAGGAAAGTTTGCAGCCCAGCGGAGCGGAGAATAATAAGTTGACCCGGATATTGTGTACAACTGTCGGCCCAGTTCAATTGCTGATGTTGAAAAAAAGGCCTGTGTAGTACAGTACAACGTAACATGGTTACTCAGCCCACATTCAGCGACGTCGGAAAGGCCCAAACAAGGCTTCTGTACAACTTTTTGAAGTCACTGAGCTCAATTAATAACTTAAGAAAAAAGTTAGATTATAGTGGAACCTAATTAAAGCTGTCACGAGCAAATAAATAATTCAACGGGTCCCACTTGTGCGTTTGCGCGCGCGCGCGCGCGCGTGTGTGTGTGTGTGTGTGTGTGAGAGAGAGAGAGAGAGAGAGAGAGAGAGAGACCCATCGGTCGATGCTCATAAATACATCTTTCAGCCATATGCATTGCTGATGCTCAGTAAAAACTTATATAGTTGACACAATCATATAGAACATCATAGCACACTGAACCTGCATACAAAAATTTCACGCAGGCGGCACAATCAGGATGGAAGCAATGGATCGCTACGGGAATGGCTATGTTGAAACCAACGAAGTCATATATAACGGTTCCTCGTCTTTATCAATGACGGGGAAATATCTTGAATGTTGTGCAAAGAAAACAGACAGACAACAATAAGTTATGCTAGCACATTAAGTTGACGTACAACCCTTTCTAAAAAAAGTTCAGGTACAAAATTAGAACAGGTCACAATCAAATGTACTGGCATATCAGTGCTTCACACACATAGCTCGGATTTAACTAGTACTCCCTCCGTCCGGGAAAAGTTGTCCACAGGGCAGTGTATTTGTTTTTTTGCAAAAAAACCCACAAAGTTTTAAACATGTCACAAAGAAGTCCATCTCCTTCCTTCCTCCCCCCCCCGTCGCCCGCGCCTTGCAACCATCGCCGGCTACCCACCTACGCCGCCGCCCGCCTGGATCTGCATCGCGACCAACACCAGAACCATGGCCCAGCCCGCGACCAACAATAGCGCCGCCGCCCGCTTCCACCTGTGCTACGGCTTACCACCTGCACCGCCCGCCGTGAAGGCGACCTACGCCGGTGCCCTCCTCGAGCTACGCCGCCGGCCCAATTGAAGGTCGCCGCCCACGTTCGCCCACCTTCGCCGCCCACCTGCGCCTCCGATTTCGTCCGCTTTGGCCGCCGGCGCCGTGGACAATTCCGGCCACTCCCGCCTCTCATGCTGCTACTGGTGGACGACGCCGGCACCGTGGACCTCTGATGCTGCTTTTGCATTTTCCCCTGCCTCGCCTCTGCTGCCATTCCCGCCTGTGCTGGTGAGTCTGCCACGCCCGCCTCTGCTATTGCTGTTGTTCAATTTGTTGTTGTGAGTCTGAATTTGCTGTTCTCAGTATAGGCAGAAAAAATTCACTCTAGGGATACAAAGCTAGAGAAATAATCCAGGACAAAGGTTGTACACTGCTGCTAAATGATGAATAGATTATAGTGAAAATTTAGTTTGATGCCATCAAATTCATTGAGTAATACTCTTGGCATTCTTGGAGATCTGCTAGTTTTCAGAAGTTTTCCTTGCTACAGTTAACTGAAAATGTTCAGTGTTCCAATACTGTAGAGAAACTATAGTGCCTGTAATTTAGTTATGACTCCTTTACTAAAACTGTAGTGTTTGCTAAAACTGAGATGTAAACTAAAGGAGTTTGTGATTTGCAGAAGCTGTAGCATACTCCAACAAGTGATAAATGCACTCAAAAGTTCACTGAGAAAATGCAGATGCTGCTCACTTGTTACTGAAAGTTTTCTGGAGTGATAAATGCATGCAAAGAAGTCCAGTTAACAGTTACTGTTGCTGTATGAATTCCAACCAGGTCAATTTGTTGTCAATTACTCTGTAATACTCAACCTGGTTTATGCAAAATGAAGATCAACCATGTTTATTTGGATTTATTTGAATCATTTGAATTTATTTGCTTTATTTGGATTTATACACCATTGGTCCAATTGCAAACATACCTAAAGTTTCCAATTGTCCAATTTCAGTCATTCATTTTACAGAGAGCTAAGCATAGCCATGACTCTTCCCTAAATATTCTTGTAGAATCAATTCAAGCAGCACAAAACTGAAAACTAAAAACTACCACAACCCCTTAACTAAGAGTTGATAAAAACATGTCCCTAAAATTGGAATTATTTGCATTAGCTAGGTTTATTCTTCTTCATATACAGAAAAAGATGAATATTGTTCATCTACTAGTTACTTCAAATTTAGAACTGAATAAACACTTGTCATCTTTAGTAAACACTTGTAAATCTAGAGTGGTTTTAAACTTAGAATGCACCAAGTCCTAATATCCTTTGCCAGGCTACACACCATCTACTTGGAGTAGACAGCAAGATTCACATAGACATGTACGCTTCAATAGACTTGTGAATGCTAGCAAAGTGATAAGTAAAAACTTGGATGTTCTCAGAAATATAGCACCAGAGGACATTAAGTGAACTGGCCTGTATGCTAAAGGAAAGGGAATGCCTCCTTCTTTTCTTCTTCGAGCAGTTAATGAACTGGCCTGTATGCTACAGCTACACATAGGTTCTGCAGAAAATGCACCTAAAGAGTTACACACAGGTGAAGTAAGTGTAAAGCAACATTTAATCTCCACTTCTTTTCTTTTGGTAGTGAAATTCAATCTGAATTTTGTAAGCACAGAAAATGAACCAATACTGAACATTTATTCCCACCTCCACCACCATCTTGTCAGTTTCGACGGTGTGTGTATGGAGTAGTTTTGACGGCAGTATAATTGTGCATCATGTAAACATTATGAGAATGATTAAGGGTTCAACAATTAGATTATAATTATGACCAGAACAGAGGAACAAATATCATGGTTAGTTTTATGTAAAAAAATCAGAAATGGAGTTACTCACTTGAAGTTACTATAGTTACTCACTTGAACTTACTGTAGCAGTGGCCAAAACTCAGAAAAGTTACTAAACAACAGAAGTAGTGGCCAAAATTCAAAGTACTAAAAAGATTCTACCCTAAATATATAGAATTATCCATGTTCTGTATCCAGGAATTTTTTTATCTATTTGCATGCATAGGTCCCACCTATTAGGAAGGATGGGCACATACACGAACAGGTATGACTCATCAGTCTACCCGCAAAGCCTTTTCGTTTAGTCCACCTAGCCGTCTAATCAACTGCCTGCATGCCACTTCTCCCATTTACTTCTCCATCGGGAACCAATTCTCCTCGGCTTCTTCACCTCCCCTTCATCTTCATTTGCATCCAAACCCCACTGCGTTCACATTGTTTTAACCTCTTTAAATAATCATCTACTACTTCAGTTAGACTAGCCATCTAATCCTAATTCTCCAAACCATAGCCCTCTGTTCCAGTGGTTCCGAATGGCGGAAGAGATCGAGATGCAGGTTTTTAGCGTCCAACATGTCCTCGTCGAAGGCTCGATGCGCATAGTTGCCACCGTCACCGTCCACCCAAGGGTTGTTCGGCAGTGGATCAACAATGTATCCAACTCCCTTGAAAAGGTAGAGACGAGGGTCATCAGTCTCGACGCAGAGTACACGGAGCGTGCCCCTGGGAAGATCCAGTGCGCCGCCGTCCTTCAGCTGTGCCACGAAGATGATGTTTTGGTGTACCACATCATACACTCGCCCTCCATACCACGTGAGCTTCACGATTTCTTGTCTCGGGTGGACGTATACTTCTGTGGGGCAGCCATCGAAGGGGACAAACAGAAGCTGAAGCCGTACAACCTTGATTTGAAAAGCATCGCTGACCTACAAACCAGAATCAAAATTCCTGTAGAAGATTGTGATAAACAGACACCATCCCTATTCGACGTAGCAAATTTTGTGCTCGGTATGAATCTTCAGAAGGGTGACGAGACGGTGGCATTAAGGTCGTCTGGATGGGAGAACTATCCCTTGACGTACGAGCGGATAAAACATGCTGCCCTCGATGCCCGTGTGAGTAGAGGGATAGCTTCAATGTCCAAAGAGCTTGTTGCGAAGTCGTCTCCCACAGAGAATGAGAAGAAGAAGAAGAAGAAGAAGAAGAACAAGAAGAACAAGAACAAGAACAAGAAGAAGAAGAAGAAGAATAAGAAGAAAAGGCTGCACCAGCAGGAGGGCATTATGGATGGATGAACTATTTCCTCTCTTGTAAAAAAAATTATCCCCTCTCGGTGTATATTGATATAGATGGACTATTTCGATGGTGTGCATGTCTTTGGAACAGAGTAGTAGCGTGGGTCCGCTTGACTATAAGGAACTATTTATCCGCATATATAGCTTTCTCTGCTACTCCTTCCAGTGATCGGTATGCAGTACATGTGTCCGTAGACATGACAACTTGTGTGCATGACATGTGGGCCACCTAAAATGCGGCGCGCATCAAGTTTCTACCACAGCCACCCGCGATTCCCACGACGCCGCTCAAACCCATGAAACCACACATCCCCCGACCTGCGGCTCACCCCTCTTGGCCCCACTGCCCCTCTGCCTACGGGAGCCTTACATGTGGACCAGTCACCTATCGGGTCCACATGTTATTGAGTCAAAGGTAGGTGTAGTAAGGCGCTGAAGCGCAGTCCCGACGGCCCTGAGAGGGAAATGTAACTCCTGCGCCAGGGCTTGTGGTGCTCCCGCAGCACGAACTCGTGCCAAACTCGAGATTTGTTTCTTTACTATACATGCATGCAACGATTTAATGGACATTGTAATCTCAACATGTGATGGGGAGCTCTAAATTTGAATTTGAAACTTATAAAATGAAAAGATTCAAAACAAATAAACTGGGAGAGAGGGAGTATATTGTAGGATGTGTCCCATACAAAATAAGTCCCTTGGTTTGTCACCGCGAAGATGCGGTTAGAAAGGAGCACAACGTCTTCCTTCTCGTACGGCAACAAATCGGCCGCAGACAGCATGGTCCGCCTTTGACCACCATGTGCAAGGTTCGTGCTATCTTATTAAATCTCACCATGGTTCCATCGTACCAATTCATGCGGTGGCCCGTTGCATGGCTGATCCCAATGTTGGACAAAGGTTCTACGGGAACGGTCTCGGCATTGTAAATGTTGTGCAAATTGATGTTGGTACCCTCCTATACATATGCAAGCCAATCTCCACTCACACCGAGCCTAACCTGTGAAATAGTGGGCAGGGGGAGAATTAGGAAATGGACACGGAAGTAGTCTTTAGAATGCATTTACTACGTGATCAAACTCATCTTACCTGCTCATCGGAGGAAATCCGAGTGCCCCTCAACGTCGGCATCTCAAGGGGCGTCAACTTGCAACTACGGCCATGCCGCGCTGGAGAGACCCCCAAGGAAACATCCTCGTGCGTTCCATGGAACATCAAGATGCATTTGTATGAGCAGTTTATCTTGTGAGAGAAAAGGATGAACGAGGGAAGGCCTCTAGAGATAGAGATGGACACTACTACTACCAATGTGTTGGCCCGTGCATTGCAATGGATCCGAAGTAATAGAATAATACTTGTTCACGTGCTTGAAATATAAACACTCTAGTTTTTATATACATGTGTCAGCAAACATGACAGCTTGTCCATTGAAGTTGAACCACGGCGACCATCATGTTTCTTGTTTCTACCACTGCCACACCCACACACGATTACCACGACGCCGCTCCAACCCACGACACAACGTCCCCCGACATGGACATGGATCCTCTGATGTGGCTATCACTGCCTTGCCCTGCCTTTCCTTTGCTGACAGGTGGGACCCACGCTTATGGGTCCCACATGTCAGTGACTGAATGGTAGGATTATTCGCGTTAGGGGATCCTCATCCCCCCGACGTGCCCCACCGCTCCTCTACCTTTGTGTGCATGACATGCGGGCCAGCTGAACTGCAGCGACCATCAACTTTCTACCACAGACACACCCAATTGGATGCGGTTTTCCTGCTCCGCTGTTGTGCTCCGATCTGTACTCCCGCACCATCGAATTTTCATCCAGCGGCTGTGACACATTTCAGCCCGGGCATCAATCCTCAGCTGGAGTACTTATGTACTCCCTCCGGTCCTTTTTACTCTGCACATTGGATTTGCCGAAAGTCAAACTTTGCTAAGTTTGATCAAATTTATATTAGAAATTATTAGCATCTATAATATCTAATAAATATAATATGAAAATATATTCTAAGATGAATCTGATGATATTGGTGTTGTTATGTGAATGTCCATAATTTTTTACATAAACTTGGTCAAAGTTGGATGAGATTGACGTTGGATAAACCTAATATGCAGAGTAAAAAGGACCGGAGGGAGTACTACAGGTAGTACCCATCGGTGTGGCCATCTACACCTCGTAACGCCCCAACGCCCAACTGTGGCACCCTCGCCACGGCTACGCCACCACTGGCCGGTTCATCTCGAACGAGTGAGTCGCGAACCACGCCACCACCATGAGAATGACATGTGGGCCAGCCGCATTTAAGGTCCGCATGTCATTGACTCATAGGCTGGGCACTAAGCCACTAAAGTTCGGTCCCGTGGGCCCGGAGAGGGAAACGTAACTCCTGCGGCAGGCCTTGTGGTGCTCCCGCAATACGAGCTCGTGCCAAAACTAGAATTTGTTTCTTACCACTACCAACTACTAGTACTAGTAAGGTACACGTGCATTGCACGCATGAGATTCTGGTGGTTTGTGCATTATGCTTCTACATGTGGAGCTTTCTGGATTCTAACATGTGGCAAAATCTGGTGGAATGTAAGGTTAGGCAAGTTTGATTAACTTAGGTGAGTGTTTGATTCAAGCCACACCTTAGGCAAGCCACACTAAGGCCCCACATGACATACACACACAAAATTTGGCAAGATTCCCTTAGGGTTGCCAACTTGTTTCTCTCATTTTGAAGAACTAATAAGTTTGCCTAAGCTTAGTTGTGGCAAAGTTAGGGTCTGTCTGATTCAAAGGATTTTCATAGGATCTTTGAAGGATTAGAATCCTTAGGAATTTTTCCTACATTGGTCGTTTGATTCGTAGGATTGAATCATGTAGAATATTTTCCTATGGATTCATTTGTACTACGTTTCACAGGAATTCTAACATGCACTCGAACCTCTTGAAAGAAATCCTTTGCATGTGACACAATCAAACAAACTCAAATCCTATAGGGATCCAATGAACATGCCATTCCAATCCTACTTTTTTCCTATTCCTGTGTTTCTGCAATCCTATGAATCAAAGAGGCCCTTAGTCATGAATTAAGTTCAACCATGGAGTCTTCTAGATTATACATGTGGCAGAATCAGGTCGATGATATCCAACAACCAGTAGTGCTCGGATTTGCCATCTTTGTACCGTCGGATTGGCTTCATCCAACGACCAACTTTCAAAGTTTTTCACACACTATATAGGGGGTATAGATATAGATGTGCCGGTCCGTTGTAATGGATCCAAAGTATATATATCTATTTAGTGGAGTGCACTCTAAACACATTATCTATTTATTTTTCTCTAACCTTCCGTAGCCATGCAACCAAGCCACATAAGCTTCATGGGTGCCCCCCACATCATATTATTCATACTACATTGATTGAAAAAAAGATAAATCACCCAAAAACAAGATCTTCCCGTTTTTTGTTCCTACGATGTTGTGCCATGCACGTACCTACTAGTTGTATAGTGGTAGTACTAGTAATATAGTATTAGGAGTACAAACTTGGTACTAGTAGGAGTAGTACTAGTACGGAATGCTCCTACTCTATCAATGAGCCCCATCTGACACCAACTTTCTTGGCTTCCGTGCTACAGCTAGATCTTCCCCTCGTTTCTGTTTTCCAACCCGGTGGCGGGCGGGGTGTCGGTTTGCTCAACGGCGGTCCCACATGAAAGTGAAAATGCTAGGCAACACGCCTTCCCTAAGTTATGTGTCGTGCCGGATGGGCCGTGTTGTACTCCCGATTCTCGGGTGTGTGGGGGTGCGACGCGAATGCGGCAGGCCTTTTCCTTTTACCAGCAATGTGCCCGTGCGTTGCGATGGATCCAAAGTAGTAGAATAGTAGTATTTTTTCACAAACTTGAAAGAAATCACTATTGTTTTGATATACTCCTAATATATTACTCCCTCCGTACCTAAATATTTGTCTTTTTTAGATTTCAAATGGACTATCACATACGGATTATATAGACATATTCTAGTGTTTCTAGCAAGATGCCCGCGCGTTGCACGAAGTTGATGGAAAAGGTAAGCACAACTTATAAATTGAAGGATGGAGTACTAGTTACAGTGATGCATATAATTAAGCAAAGGGATCACACATGTCGGTATTGACTGGAACGAGAATGCAACAACACAATAAGAATTAAGGCCACGATGATGCGATCGCATTGGTGGTTACAGAAGGCAAGAAGAAAGATGGATCCACGAACGTACGACCTCCTCCTCCTCAACTTAGTGCGCCGGGCCACCAACCGACGGCTAAGGAGCGGTGGCTTTTGTGGCGAGGTCGAGGTGCTTCTCAGCAAAGCCATCCAAGGCTTCCAGCCGGTAGAGGAAGGCCAACGTCGTGGCGCCCTCACTGGCCTTGTAGATACCAATGTACATGATTTCCTCGTACATGTGGATATGTAGGTCGACAAATTCTTGCAGGGCGAGGCGCCTCGTGGCGAGCGCGGCCTCCAGGTGGACATTATTCGTGGCGTCGGCGGGCAGTGGCAGGGCCACTAGTCCTTGAAAGAGGTTTCGGCCATGGAGGCCGATTAGGGTGGCAGGCAATGAGGAGCCCGGGTGCGCGGGCTGGAGGAGTACGGCGATGTTGTCCGCGAGCTTCTTGAGGATGGTGAACTTGTTGCTGGTGGCAACGATCATCTGGTCCAACTGAGAGTCGTAGTTGGCGTCGAAGGCGGCCATCCACCAGCCGGTATCCAACACCGTCTGGAGACGATCCTCAGCGCCATGCCGCAGGCCGACGTCGTGGACCATCTGGCGCAGCTGCTGGCCGCTCACGAGCATCGCCGCCATGGGTCTGGAGTGAGCTCTTTTGCGCTTAGTGTAGGTGCTTAGGCAAATGCTTAGGTGCGTACGATGTGGTAGATGCATTGGAATGGAGGGGCGCCTTTACATGAGGGCAATGAGGGCAAACTGCGTTGCATTCACATCATGCAGGCTCTTTTCCTAGACCTCCTCCCATTACTTCCCTCATGCATTAATTGAAGTTGGATGCATTGGCCGTTCAACATATCGGGAACTGCTACTCCCTCCCTCGTCTGCAATTAAAGCCGTATCGGGAACTGCGCCGCCCGATGTCAAATCGAATACTCCCTCCGTCTAGGTGAGTACATTACAAAAAATACACTTCTGTGATGATACGTGTTTGTCACAGTAGGTCGCTTTTTTTTGTCATGCATGTACATCCATGACAAATTTATGACAGAATCAAGATAGTCATACATGTGCTGTCGTAGAAGTGTTCCATGACATTACCAAAATTATCATCACGTAAGTGTCCACTTCCATGACGATAAATCGCGCGTCACAGAAGTGCTTTCGTCAAGGGTGACCGACACGTGGCATCCACCGTAACGGAACACCGTTAAGCTATCGGGTCGGGTTTTGGATCCGATAACCCGTTAACAGCCCCGACCAATGGGGATTTTCCACGTGTAAAATCATCATTGGCTAGAGGAAACACGTGTCGGCTCATCGTCGGGATAGATGTCATCCACTCACTGGACAGAAGGCGCCTATGATACGTCGACACGTGGCACGGCCCAACAAGTTTAAATGGGCTGGCCCAACTAAAGGCCCACAAGATTTTGTGGACCATAATGGGCCGGCCCAGCTAAAGGCCTACGAGATTTTGCGGACCATAATGGGCTGGCCCAGCTAAAGGCCCACAAGATTTCGCGGGCCATAATGGGCCGGCCCAGGTAAAGGCCCACAAGATTTTCGTGTGCCATAATAGGCCGGCCCAGGTAAAGGCCCACAAAATTCTTGCGGATCATAATGGGTCGGCCCAGCTAAAGGCCCACGAGATTTCGCCGACATTAATAGGCCGGCCCAGCTGTAGGCCCACAAGATTTTGAGGACCTTAGTAGACCGGCCCGTTAACTGGCTGCCATGTTTTGGGCCAAATGCCGGCCAATATTTGATCCGGTCTATTAATGACCTGCCGTACTTCGGGCCTAATAGTGGCCCATATGAGATCCGGCCCGTTAAAAGCCTACCACGTTCTGGGCCAAATTACGGCCCAGATCAGGTCCGGCCCTTTAAGAGGTTTTGGGCCTAATTATGGCCCATATCAGATTCCGCCCGTCAACTGGACACTATGCTTTTGGGCCCACTTGCTAAAGGCCCACTTAGTAATTCGACCTGGTATTAGTTTTGGCATGTTAAGGGCCCGTTTAAAATTTTGGCCCTATATTAATTTCATCCTGTTAAAAGCCCGTCATATAGTTGGGCCTAACTACGGCCCGGTTTGCATCTGGCCTGCTCGCAGCCGATATCTGATTGGGCCAAACAAGGACCGAGACAATTTTTCGGCCTGTTAAAAGCCCGTGATTTGATTCGCACAATCATGGGCAGGGGTTCATTTTGGGCTGCTGCCGGCCCGTGAGCTGATCGGCACGTTTCAGGCCCAACCTACATCGTGATTGCATGACGGCCCGATTATGTACCGTAATTTTATGGTTTGGCTGGTTTACTGCGAAGACAGGATATATATACAGTAAAATAACTGCGGCATCGTGAATAAGAAAAAACCTATACTATACAATAAAGAAATTACGGCATATTACATCCACTGGGCATCAAAGTTCGCCACTATGATAATAAAGCACAAGCATACAACAGATTACATACACTGGGCATCAAAGATCGCCACCAGTGCAAATAAACACGCCGACAAAATAATATACAAAACCGACAGCACTTCAATAGAGTTCAAGAAAGGTTAGCCCTGCTGGGGAGCTACAACGCAAGCAGCTGAGCAAGATGATGAGACTGCGCTTGTTCAACACTTATATCTTCCTCGCTCTGAAAGATAAACAAGCAGACAGATGACAGGTTTTGCACATAAAAGTATCAGTGCTGACAATTCATCACATTTCTTACTAACGAATAAAGTGACACAGTTTAAATTTGCATTAACACAATATGGTATTGTTCAGGTCAAGATATGGTAGGAAATGGCATTGTGAAGGAGTTGGCAGCTTCACGACACCACTGGATTACAGATGAAGAACTCATAAGTATCAATGGTTAGTGTGCTGTCAATTTATACCATTTCAGATTGGCAAATAAAGAGATGGTTTAAATAATAGTAGAATGATATGACATTATTCATAGTTAAGACATAGCAGAATATGACATTGTGCTGTAGTGGGTAGGTTCACCACACCACTGGATTACAGGTGAAGAACAGAAGCATACATGAAGTGCAAAAGAAGATCACTTGCTCTGTATAGTTTAATTTACATGGTATGAAGAAGGAAGTTGGTTGTACAACTGAAAACTTAAATTGAGAAAGGAAAAACTTTTGTTTATGAACTACATAATAAATTTTAAACAAGCAATTTGATGCAAACATCAAACATAAACAGCTGTTGCAGTCATGCCTAACCAAATATATACAACAAAGTTTGAAGGCTTGAGATGGACAAGCTTACATTATTGGTGAAGACAGGCTCTATAAAGGCCTTGTCCATGCTGATGGGGGGGGGGGACAATTCAAGAAGTTTACCACATAATCTTCTTCAAAAGCATTGCCTTTATTCTACATTTTGTTAAGAGTAAATATAGATGTGATAATATACAAAAAATAGAGAATATTTAAGATAAGATGAAGAGTGATGCTACATAACCAAGTAGCTATAAATGTAAGTGCGGCGATACAGGAAAAAGGTACAGCCAAGAGCAATGCACAGCTAAACTTCTTCAGTACCAACCTTATGGTAAGAGTAAATATAGATCTGATGTGTAGAAAATGGAGGGCAAAGGAAAATAAGCTGCAGAGTGATGGTACATGAACAACTACCTGTCATTATAAGTACACTGATGAAGGACAACATGTACTTACAAGAACAGTGCAGAGCTAAAAAAACATTGGCATTGGATATATTCTACACTAATGTAACCATTCATACAGATCAGATAATTTGTAGCGAACAATTGATAAGCAAGCTATCATGCATACTGATGTCACATAATGAACCAGGTATGTATGCAAGTACAGTGATACAGGACAACAGGTACTAACAAGAGCAAAGCAGCGGGCAGCATATTTGCGATATCCTGTCGTTCTTGTCAAACCGGAATACTTCTTCGAGCGGATTTCGTGCAAAAAAGATCCATAAGGCACATGCGGAAAAGTAGAAGTTCAAATTGTCATGTGATTTCATAGACAGTACCTCATCCTGGGAACGAGACCAGTGCATAAAAAGGTTTTTCCATTCAATATCTTCTAAATTTAGCACAAGAGACTTCACCAGAAATTCGTTTATAGACTTGCCATCAAAGTGTGATTTCCTTAGGTAACACCGATACTGCTACAATGCTTCCTTGAAAAGCACAAGCAAGCTTTGCTCGTCATGACTATCCAGATTGACCCTCGCCTAGTTACAACAATGTAATGTAAATCATTCATGTGTTCAATCAGCAGAAAACAGGAAAATAATAACCATGAATAATAGCACTTACACGTAAGTTGGACAGGAAGATGTGAAAGTGTTTGTCTTCACAATAATCTTCCCATGATGGGAATATATGCACGTAGTGCCTAACAACATTGAAAGCATTGTCTTTTAAACTGGGCATAAATGGAATGGGGTTCCAATCTGCAGGAATTGGCCGTCTCTGCAGTTGGGATAGGTCTTCGGCCAGTGGACTTGCTGTACTTTTTGCTGGAGTGGGATTTTTCTATGGTACAACTAGTGCTATGGTAAATGAAATCGGTATACCTTTTGCTGGAGTGCAGGTCCTGTGTGGTGGGGCTAGTGGTGTGGCCAGTGAAGTATGGGTACAGTCTGCTAGAGTCGGTCCTATGTTTTGTGTCACTGGTTGTACATCCAATATAAGTGGGGTGCTGTCTGATTTCTCCGGCACCACCACGTTTTTCAAGGACTTTGCTGGTGCTCCTTCAGGTTCGGCAATCACCCTCTTCCTTTTTGATGTCTGATGCACAAGAACAGCATTTGAGTGGAAAACATGGTATGATGACATATGGAATATGTATTGATAATGGATGGGCATGGCATCTCGACATATATGATGAGTAAACTAAGCAGATGGCGGTGCAACAAAGTAGAAGAAATGCAAGACAACATATGCAAGATACCCGCAATCAATAAAACATTGCCAAATTAGAACAGGCACCTTGATGGGTGAACAGGACAGGCCATCTTCCTTTGACTCGTTGAGGTTAGAATAGTCATTAGGATCATATTCTGAACAAGAATCAACAGGTGGGGAGCGTATGAGTTTCATTGCATCCAGAATGGCACTCAATGCCTTGGTGCCAATTTTGTAAGTCATTGCAGTGTTTAGCTTCAAGAGTGGACTGCTGCTAGTGCGACACAAAGCAGCTACACAGATCATAGTGTAGATATAAAGGGAAAACCTTAAGCATCAAAGTAAAATCAGTAAAGTGGAACTTGCTGGAATATATGTGCTAGTATTGCCGGTACGGCTAGAAAGGCTTCGGATACCAGCTCTCTTCAAGTGAAGGTGTGGTACTGTTAACATCAATGTAACTCTCAAAGGCAACACAGCTCCCCGCATTTCCTTGCTATTCTTATAGGATTCAAGTGGGCAGGCCACTACAAATCCTATTCATATGTTTACAAGATCCTACGAATCAAAGAGGCTCAAAGTGTCCATCACAACCGACCGTATATATGTCTACACTGCAAATGTCCCCGCTCATCTTCAGTACAAGGAACATACTATACTACTGTCATACTCCCTCCGTTCCAAAATATAATTCTTGGTAGAGATTTCCACTATGGATCACATACAGATGTATCCAGGTACATTTTAGAGTGTAGATTCACTCATTTTGCTCCATATGTTGTCCATGGTGGAATCTATACAAAGACTTGTATTTAGGAACGAAGAGAGTACATATTAAAGAAGAACGGAAGAGGAACATGGTAAAGAAGAGCAAGCAGATTTTGGATAATAAAATGTTGGTTGTGCAGTGCCCACACATGATAAACCAGAGCGCATTAAGAATGCAACTCCTAGCTGTCTCTCGGCCGTTTCAGGCGGTTGGATGAAGATCCTACGTCTCCTAACCCTTCTTCTTCCTCGTCTCTGATTCTTCCCATACAAAACACCGCACGGGCCGCCGGCCGGACCACCAGCCCCCACCGCATGTGTTCCTCTACCACCCCCACCCCCACCCCAACCCCCACCTGCGTTGAGTTTTCTTCGTTCGGCGAGGCCCCACAACCACCCGAGCCCCTTCGATCGCACCGGTGAACTCCAGCGAGCTCTGAAAAATCGACTGACCCAATTTTGAAATTTAGTCTACTGCGATTTAACTAGTGTGGAATATAAAAGGGGAAAACCATAAGCATTGTGAGTATGGTGTTGAGCATGCCATGGCGGATCTGAAGGTGCAAACCGGATAAAGGCAACTTCGCAACCAAGGCAAGAAATCAGAGTAAAGCAGTGGCGATCTATTTTCTTGCTGCGATAAATAAGTTGAGCAGATATGAAAGAGTACCGCCTCTGGTGCGGCGCCATGTACGCATCTGCTGAGAATTTGACGGTGATGCGGTAGCAATGGCTTTCGGCGGCGTGGAAGCGGATCTAGGAGGGTAGATGGTGGCGGCGGGGCACGGTGGTCGAGATGGTCGTAGGAGCGGCGCCGGCAAGGTGGACGACGGCGGGGATGAAGCGAGAGGACGGGATGCAAGGATCCCGGTCCGAAGCCGTTGATGAGAGAGGTCGATCTCTTGTAATGGACGGCGGCATCGGGGTATCAGCTCCGGCATGGTGGAGGAGGACGGCGGTGGATGGGATGGCGGACGGCGGCGGACGGAGGAGGGTGGGGTGGAGAGGGTGTTTTGGCGCCCATGGAGTACGAATGGGGAAAAGGGAGGTAGAGAGGAAGAGGGGAACCATGTATTCAGGGCACGCTTGTCTCAAATGCGAGGAAATTTACAAACTTAGCCCCCGTTTCAAATTTCTACTACATCACAGCAACACTAGTCGGTTGGGGATAGGACGGTAATCTCGCATACACCGAATATTTGCCGACGAGAGTTTGTTTTTGGCGCCCACCGTGTATGAATATGAATCGGGAAGGGAGTCGATTTCGGCCGAGGACACACTGTGTTTTAGCGCCCACCGTGTATGAATCCGGGTGAGAGGCGGTTACGTCACGTTTGGGTGAAATTACAAACCTACCCCTATCGAAACCTATAGAAATCCAGCATATAGGCTTTGCATGGTAGGGATAGGCAGTAATGATTTCCATCTCGCAGATTTTGGTTTCGGGCGGTTACTGCGACTTTCCCCGCTTCGTTCAAATTTTGCAGAGTGCACGTTTACCGTGCCAACTCAATTCGAATCCCGTTTGTATTTATTTTTTTCGGGCGGGATCCATTTTCAATTGGAATTACATTCTATATACATCATTTTTTTATATATACTTTCAAAAGCACAACGCCATTTATACATAAATATGGTTTACAAATGGCATGATCTCAGATTTATAAGGTTGTATCCATCAATTTGGATTTTCAAATATTTGAAACCACGTTATGTTGAAATCCAATGTATGCATTCCGAGCTAACTGTCTCCAATTAATGTGTGTTTCATGCGGGTTTTTTTACTTCTCAAACATGTATAATGTGTTTCACACACGCAACATATAGTGTAATCCTGTTTAGACATTAATTGCATAAAAACCATGCATTGTTTGTAATTGAAGAATCTATGGATCACCAATATTGATAAACTATATAACATTACACGTGTGCCCAAATTCAAATGAATATGCATGTTTGATACACCAATTTGCGTTATGATATTATCGATGTCATGATCTCCAGTTTAAATATTTGAATCCCCTTTAATCCAGATATTCGTCTCATATAGCTATCACTCATGCTTATATAGGACTATCTCTCTGGACCTATACGCGTTCATCGTCTCTCAGGTATCTCTCGTGCTACCTGTATGTCGACAATGATGTTTTAACTTTGTAACACATTGACGGTACTCTCTCCCTCGACCTTCATCACTCTATCTCTCTCTAAGTATATCTCGCTCCCTGCTATGTGTCTCTAACTATGACTCTCCATGTGGAATCTCTTTCTCTCACACAAACACAAAACTTTGTCTCCCGGGGTCTCATTTCTCTACTATTCCCATGTGTGCCACTCGCACACCCCTCATACAGAGATGTCTTTCGCTCCTTAGATATGAGAACCTATGACTCTTCCTCTTCAATATCTCTTTCTCACACACAAATACAAACTCTGTCTCCCAGGGTCTCATATTTCTCCATTGTTCTCTTGTATGTCGCTCACACACACCCTCTCTCCCTAGAGATATCTTGCTTCCCTCGTATGTCTCTCTAGCTATCACTCTCGTTGTGAAATATCTTTCTCTCTCGCAGACACAAAACTCCATATCTCTGGATCTCATTTCTCTCTGATATTTGTTTGTATGTGACTCACACACACCCTCTCTCTATCTCTCTCACACCCACACACATAACCCAGCCTTCTGATCCACTCGACTCCTCTCTCTAACGCACACTAGCTAGCATCTTTATCTTTCTATTTATCTGTTTCTCCATAAACCTTCTTTCTCGCCCTCACTCTTGATTCCTATCACGCACACTACACATGTTTCTCTCTACATGCAGTCAAGTGCCCTCTCACACACATATATAACTTCACCCTTTGAACCACCCGACGGTCATCTCCAACACCCAAACTAGCGGATGTCCCTCTAGCTAGCATCTCCATCTCTGTATCTATCTGTAGTTTCTCCGTCAACATTTCTTTCTCGCACGGAGTCTTGCTTCCTATCACCCACACTATATATGTCTCTCCATACATATGCATTTATAGGTTGGTCTCTTTTGCACAATCGTTGCGCCTCGCTCCCTCTGCTCGCCATAGATGCATGCTCCAGCCCACGCCACTATCTCTTAAAGACAAAAACACATGCTCAATTGTCGGGACTTCTTCCATGCATTCTCACATGCATGCATATTGTCATACCGATCCGTCTCTCCCATGTCGTTGATCTTATGACTTATGTATTCTTTCTTTTATCTCGATCATGCGCGTGCGCACATACACACATCCCACGTATACATGTATACCTCTCACACATGCACGTTCAAGGTCTCTATGTCTCCATACGTAGTTAATTACCCTCAATCCTAACTCCACATCGAATCGTTCTCCTCTTTGGTGCACATAACTTCCGCCTGGATGGGTAAAACACACACTCACACTTAAC
>NC_041380.1:88743885-88754423 GCF_002162155.2 Triticum dicoccoides | reverse complement strand
CTCTCACTCTTCCCCTATATCCCCGAAACCAATAAGACCATCCCTTAGTTTAATTCCCGCCTACATGCACCATTGATATATAGTAGTCTTCCTCGGTGTCTCTCGAACAAACATGTTCTCTCGAAGTCGAGTCCTCTCATGCATATAGGTCCTAATGCATTTTTCGAGGCTAGCTTTGACCAAACGTTAGAGCAATAATATATGACATGCAACTTACACAAAGCATACCTTCAATTTTGTATGTCAAAGCAGCTTCCAATAATATAATTTGCATAGTATACATCTCATGTGCTATTAATCTTGTCAATAGTCAAAGGCTGTCTTGAAAAACACATTAGGCCCTATGTAGATGGAAGGAGGGAGTAGGTCCCATGCAAAAAATGAGAATAAAATTCAAACATCTGGGCATCGTGGCTCGGTCGATAACATTGAGAAACTTGGTTTTAAAATCATGAAACTTGGCATGGTGTCATGTCATGGTAGTACCATGCCGTTGTAAAAAAATTGGCCGAATAGGAACAAATTTTGGTATAAGCTTCTTGCAAATCGGAGCTTCTCTCAAGAAGGCTCGTGGTTCTGGGAGGGAACGTGTCACCTTTGTGTGCATAATTTAAATTTGAAATACAAGCACATGTTCCAGTGCACCAAAGTTGGTTGAAAAATCACATGTGTGTCCTCGGGTAAATTTCTAGGTTCCATGCAAGAAATGGGAATGAAATTCAAAATTCTGGGCGTCGTGGCTGGGTTGGAAACATTGAGAAACTTAGTTTTTTAATTCCTATAAATCCAAAACACGCATGAAAATAATGAAACTTGGCTTGGTGCCATGACATGGCACCAACATGTTGTGGTAAATTTGCACTACGATTTGCGAAGGCGCACACATTAACGATCAACAAAGTCATTTTGGAAGAAGTGTTGTCACGTTACAATCGGAAACACAAGTATTATTGAAACCGTGGGCGTTCTACTTACTAGTACCATTTACGTGCCGCCACGCATCCCCTTTTTATTAGCTAGGAGGTGACGTGCAGGGTAGCTATTTGAGTACGAGAGGCGTGCGATCAAACCCCTACGCGTGCTTATCGGGAGGAGAGCCCTTTGACCTCCATCTGCCGTCCACCTCTCTCCCAAGGTCTCCATTAATGGCGCCAGAGCCTCTGTTTAATGGCGTTGCTATGTCTCACTCGACTGAGATTTAAGAGAGAAAAAAGAAAATCTGAAAGCACGGATCTTGATGTAAGATCCGATGGACCTATATAGCATCTACTGCGACTTATAGCAAGACTAATGAATATATAAGGACGATTAAATTTTTTTGATCAAAGAAGGGCTTGCCCCTTCCAATTTTCATTACTGAAAACCACCACAATTCACAAGAAGTTCAGCACAACTCTAGCCTACCACGAAGGACTAAAAGCTACCCGATTGAAATCGCAACATCCCAAGAGGCCAACAAAGGCCAAACATCCACGCTAGAACCCAACATTTCACAACCGATGACACAATCCACATCCTAAACCGATTATTACATCAAAAGAAACCAGGAAACTAGTCTCCGCGGCGAGCAGCAATGAGCTCTTTCGTGTCCTCAAGATGCTGCTTGAGAACGTCCACGGATTCCTCCACCAGCCTTTGGCGCTCATTACGGAGCATGTCATTCTCGTCCATAAGTTTCTTCAACAAGGCACTAGTCTCCTCCTGCAGGTCTGCACTTCGGACGATCTTCTCCCTCAGCAGGTCGCGCTCAGCCCGGAGCCTCTCATTGCCCTCCCTTAGTTGCCGGATGACGCCGGTAGCCTGTTCAAACGAGGCTATGATGTCATCCTACAACCTCGCCGAGCCGGAGATCTGATTCATCTGGCTATGGGAGATCGCATGCATGCGCCTATAACAGTCGTCGCGTGGCCGCGAGAAATTTTCCCAGGCCGCCGCGGCACGGCAGGACATCTCTACTGCATTCGTGGTGCGGCGGGACATCTCTGCTGCTTCCGCGGCACGACCGGACTAGTCTGTTGCATCGACGGTGCGGAGGGACCTCCGTGCTGCTTCAGCGGCACGGCGGGACCTTTGTGCTGCTACTTCCGTGCGGCGGGACATGTCGGCTACTCTCACAGCAAGGCGGGACATCTCTCGTGCTTCCGGTTCCATGCTCACCTCTCCCTGGTGGCAATCTCTCGACCCAGAACTCATGCTGACCATGGCAGATGCAAGGGAAGGATGCTGAATGACTTGTTTGTTTTTGTGGATGAGGAGTTGAGGAGGAATGTGCAGTCATCTTGGCATACTAGTATTTATAACCGAGTACTAATACGCTCCTAAGTGGGAAACCGTTTAGGTTGTGATCGGTGTGAACAGGTTTGCAATTCAATATAGCATGGAGTAATTTGGAATGTGACGAGACGCAAGCTCAAAATTTATTGACGGTTCTAGTTTCAAAGTGCGGCACTATTCCCGGATGGAGTACTTCTTTTTCTACTCCCTCCTTTCCGGTTTTATAGGGCTTATCTCAAAATTTTAGTTTTTCCATTTTATAAGGCTCAATTTGGTTGTCCCCAACACATGTTCAGATTCCAAGGTGCATTAAATCATTGCATGCAAGTATTAAGAGAAAATTGACCAACGCATGTACTTTATGCATGCATGCATTGCAATTAATGCATTAAACCTATCTCTCGGGACTTCTCGCACGCACCGTCGTGCCACCCACAAAAACTTGTACTCTGAGTTTAGTAGTACGTTATACAGGAAGAGAAGAGGTGCACACACGCACTCTGTCCTCTCACACACGCGTCTATTTTTTCTCGAAAAGGAGGATGATGACCCCCGGCCTCTGCATCTGGGAGTCACACACGCAAATTATTGAAATATATCGAGTGCAGTGCTTTGATGTGTCGCGTCAACTCGTACATCAACGAGAATTTGATTATCCTCTCCCTCACGGACTTAACTGCACATGCCTTTGGTTGTATGACAGGTTGGCCACACACCTGTAGGGCCCACCTGTCATACACGCAAAGGCAGGAGCGTCCCTCCCCCGCCCATGAGCGTGGTGGCTGGCAAGACTAGGAGAAGCTTTCGCTACATGCTCTCCCTCCCGCACGCGGTGGACATGCAGCAGTTCAATCGGTGTCAGATGGCCAGAAGCATACTGTAGTACTCCTATAGTGCAGACGTATTCCATCATTGTTCGACTTCCCGAAGAGGCGAAGAGCCAAGCGCAGCCCGGACGCTCGTGTGGCAGTTTCATGTGTATAGTAGTCTAGGATAGCGTGTACCGTGCCTGTAAGCTTAAAATCATTGGGGTCGGCTCCATGCTATGTGGCCGTCTCGAAGTTTAAAAAAAAATAAAATAGTCTTCTAGCCCTACCCGAAAACTGTCGCACGTACTGCCCGGGAAAAGCCCCGCCCTCAACTTTTAACTACGCGAAAACAGTTCGAGCTTGTTCGTTCTATATAAATACAGTACTTACTGTATGTTTATTCACCCGTGGGGTTGTTCAATGAATGGAGGGGCGGGGAGCACAAGTGAACAATACTGTAGTACTACTAGTAGTAAGTAGGAGTCGTACAGTAGTCACCTTAAATAGAGAGTTTCTTTTCTTTAATTCCACGTACACAAATTGAAACGCTTGTTGTGGAGAGAAAAAAGATAATCACTCCACTATATATGGACGCAGGGGCCTGAGCGCTTGCTTTACTAGGGTTGCTCTCTTCATTCTCTCATCCTCTCTAGATATAAACAAGACAGCGGTAGCGACATTTTCTCTCTGCTCACCGCTGGTCACAGATCCGGTTGGATCCCTTCGGCCGGTGTGTGTAGAGGACTGAAAGGTGCATCGTTCACGCGGTCATCGCCGCCGAGGGAGGAAACCCACAGCTGCCGGAGGGGCCCGATCCTCTGCCCGTGTCGTTCTCTCCGACACATGGCTAGCTCGGGAGGTCCTCCGACCCTTCTTCCTCCCTGCCGGATTGTCCGCAGATCCGACCCGCTGCTGCCGACATCCCGGCGACCCTCAGGCATAAGTTCTTCGAAAGCGGCCTTGCTCTACTGCCCCAGCTCCCCACATGTCTGCATGTGCATCTTTTTCTATTCCCATCAGCTCTTCCAAAGCCACCTAAATTTTTAGTATTATTAGAGGTAAAGCTACTTCATGCATTTGAATCTAGGGCTTTGTTCAAACAACGAAGAAAGGGGGGAAAGTTGTAGCATGTATCTAGGACCTGATTCAAAGAGGAAATAATATGGTGAAAGTAGTAGAGACCGGATACCCAACCAGTCTCTTGGTTGAAAAGGGAAATAATGGGAAAACACAATACAAACTGGATAAGGAACAAATCTATTATTGGTTGAAAAAAGGATAGAAAGTGGCAGCTGGTGGACAAGTCAATAGAGTATGTCTAGGATTAGATTTGCTGCCATCACATAGTAAAAGGTCTCCAGGATTAGATTTGCTGCCCTCACATAGTAAAAGGTCTCAGGATTAGATTTGCTGCCCTCACATAGTAAAAGGTCTCCAGGATTAGATTTGCTGCCCTCACATAGTAAAAGGTCTCCAGGATTAGATTTGCTGCCCTCACATAGTACAATGGCACTCCTGCTGTTTTCCCCAGTATGATAAGTAAGTTGCTCCTTTACGCTGCTGAGTGTCCTGGTGTCCCCACGGTCCCATGCCCTTAAACCAACTCTTTAGCTGTTGTTGATTTATTGTGTCTGGTAAACAAGCAATGCCACCATTAAAGTAATCCCATATTTGAGGAATCTCATTGTTGATCGTAATGCTTCTGGTAACATGAAGCATCGCTGACGTTTTAAAATTTCTATTGTCCTTGTGTGATTGCCATGAACATAATTAAGATGCTTCTTTTCATTTTGTATATGTTCCGTATATTCTTATTGACCAGCAACTGTTTACTTTCTATCTTTTTGTGCAGATAGGGATATCCATTTCACCTTGTTGCTATTGTGACCTTTTGGTGAACTGCAGAAAACACTTTTTTTTGGAATGAGTGTCTTGTGCAGTTCAACTAAAATGTCACGAGGGCAACATCTCTCAATTTTGGTGGAACTGCACAAAATGGTGATTGCAGTTTCCAAAATCTCTGTCAAGTTCTGCTGGTAATCTTGTGCGACATTTTATTAGCCTTCGCAAGATGGAGCCGTCACTGTCACCACAATGGCACTTATTTTAGTGGAACTGCACAAAAGGATAAGAAAATTATAGTTGCACCTTATATGAGCCGGACAACCAACCTTAATGTTCCTCAATTTTAGTGCAACTACTAAAGAAGAACCTGCCAGCTCACAAGAGCAAGTACTTCTTGCTAGCTGAATGATGTAATCTTTGCTTCATTTCAGGTGAACTGCAGAAAAAGGCGCATGAATTGAATCATGGAACTCCAGGCAGACCTCATCCAAGTAGAGCTGGAGGTTGAGTTCAAGGAGGCCACTATTAAAGCGAAATCATGCTCTCCTGTCTCCTTGTTTGTGTTGTGCAAACATGTTGTGCAAACAGGAATACTCAACTACAGATGTTGTGACGGTCAAGAGCATTCGCCAAGTTCTTCGATTGTATGACATGGCTAGCCAAGATGGATTTAATCCCGATATTCACTTTATCAAAAGGCTCTAATGGGTTGGTTCTAAATCTTGCAAGCTAGGAATCAGTGAGATGTGTAGGCATCTTTGTTGTACTTATTATTTGTATCTTATTTGTTGGTTCTGAATCTTGCAAGCTGGGAATCAATGAGATCTGTAGGCATCTTTGTTGTACTTATTATTTGGATCTTATTTGTTGGTTCTGAATCTTGCAAGCTGGGAAACACGGCATGATGATGAAGAGGACAACAACCATAACAAACAGTTCAAACTCGGTAGTATTATCTTTGTGAAAGTGCGACAAATGTGATGATCGTGTGCGTCCTGAGAATAATAATTCTAATTGTTGTGCATGTTGATCATGCGGCACTGATAGATCAAGTGAATGCATTACTTGTTTTAGGTACAAATTTCTATTAAAGCTAATTAAATTTAAGTAAAGTGACCACTAACTCCTGTTATTATAGTACCAATACAGACCCGCTCGTGAACCGACGTGTGGCCGAGGGTGCATCTTCTGCCGGGCGTGCAGCGGACGAGGGAGGGGTAGTAACTGTTGTCGCCTGTACACACTCAGCTTATTGTTGAATCCAGTTCCCCAAGAGCTGAAAAACAAACTATTGCCGCCGCCTACACACTCGTTCACTCGAAGAGACTCCAATGGCGATCCGAGGGGTGAGCCTGCTGGATGTGGACTTCAGCAAGGAGTTCCCCTTTGAGTTCACCGTTCAGTCCTATGGCTGCACCAAGTTGAATGTGATGTACACCAACGATACGGACTCGGTGAAGCTCTGCCTCGCCTCAGTCCTATGGCTGCACCAGGTTCTGGAGCATTCGCCCGTTTCATCGGCAACGCCAACTGCACCTTCGCTACAGTGGAGAGAAGTAAGAACGCGATGATTCAGCCATCTGGTGCAACAAGCTTGTCGACATCCAGAAGCAATACAAGATCATCAGCAACAGGAAGGAGAACGACTCCGTGGTTGACCTCGATGAGACCATCATCGACCCCTGATACGCCAACATGAAAGAAGACGACCTAAACACATGGGAGGTACCTCTGAATCTAGCCTACATAACCTACGCGGCCAAGGGCGCATACACATGCTACGACATGTACATGCAGATCTTGGACATGAGGGCGTTTTTGCTTCCCGTAACCGACGAGCACACTGACAGCCGCAGCGTCATGATCAAGCGTGCCAGGAAGGTCTAGATGTTGTACTTTATCTGTTTATAAGCACTTTTATCATGTGAGTGTTTCATGCATTAGCCTATGTGTCGTAATTATCAGTTTTGTCCAAAATATTTCTTTTAAGAACCCATTAACCTGATTGCTTTTTAGTGGCAATTTGCTTATGTATGTAAACTAGTTCACTTGTCCGTAAAAAAAACTAGTTCACTCGGCTGCCATGCTTTGAATCTCCTTCCTCCCAACATATTCCCCTCCTCAGGTGGACCCAGCAGGTCTCTGAATTTTCTCCCACTTTCTTTTTCGATGTAAACTGAGTTTTCTCCCAGTACTTTCCCTAGAACCAACTCAACTGTCCCATGTCTAGCCTAAAAAATAATAATACCCCACGTACTATTAACTCATCAAATTAAAATGATATTTTATTTCATAAGTTGAAAGTTCTTACAAAATAATAATAATAATTTCTTATATATAACTTGGCAAGTTAACTCCTAGTGATTGCGTACATAAGCTTGCAAAGATTTTACTGACGTGCAATCATGTGTTTATGTTTTTATAACATTTCTCCGTCTAGCCCAACACGATAGTTTCACCCAGCCCAGCAAGTCCACAGCTTTCGAGAAAAATGCAAATGGGATTTAAATGGGCTGCATAGATGCTACATCATTGTTTCACCCATCCCACCAAATGGACTAAAAAACAAATGGACTGACAGCTGGGTCCATGGCCACAACCCATTTTTTGTGATTTGCCAAGTAAGTCGCTTTGTCAAGCCTGTTGGGCTGCAAATCTTTCAAGACGAGGAGAGCTTTCATTCGGCTGGCCGACAAAATGGCCCATCAGTAATGAGAAATGGGCTGTACATTTTTAAAACACATCAAACCGGCAATTAGTTTCAAATATCTTTTTTTCATTTCAAGATTTTAAATTACATTAATTTTTATGCGTGGAGAATTTGTTGGATTTTATATTGATATACATTTATTTTTAAAACCAGTTTGTATGTGAGTCGAAAATTCGGGATTAAAAACAGTTCGGACCGCACCGAAATATGAAAAATTTCGTATAATTTTTTAACCGTGGCCACAATTTGGGCTATAATGCTAACAAAAACAATATGGGCTCCAAAAAAAACCTTAAGAATTAGCAAATGGGCTGAAAATTATTAGAAATAATGGGAGATGGGTTGTATGCTGTTTTCCACAGATTTGAGGCTTTCCTAAAAAAAGGTTGATGCACAAGCAGTGATTGTTGGATGTCCATCCAACGGTTGTCGTGCTTCTTCAATCTCTGCTCTTCCTGCTCCAGCCGCTCAAACAAGCGCCGGCGGGACTACCTGCTCCCTCCTCCCCGCGGCCGGCTGTGCTGCCGCGCAGGCCTCACCGCCCCACCGTACTCCCATCACTGGCCTAGCCATCTCTCTACTCACCCACACCTGTTGTTATTCTCCGGTGACGGCAGACGAACCAGTAAACCCTCGTACAGTCGTACTCCCCTCCACGTGGGAAACAACTGCCGAGTCTTCCCTGCCTCCATGTTGTTCCCTTCCTAGGCCTCGCCGTCGTCCACCGCCCTGGTGCTCTCGGCGCGGCCTGGTCAACATGGTCAACGATCGACATGCATCTGAAGTGGACTGTATGTGGAGAGGCCGACAGCTAGGTCCACGGCCGCACGCAAGGAAATGCCTCCTTATTACGCGCAAAATAATGATTCCTCCACCTGACATCAGGGACCCACCGAAAGGGCCTCTGTATTTCGCGAAAAAACGTTACCACCGCTGACAGCTCGGACCCACCAGCTATATCTTCGCACGCAAGGAAGTGCCTCCGTATTACGCACAAAAAAATGAATACTCCCCCTGTTAGCTGGAACCCAGTATAGTGGCAGGCTGACTTGTGGGCCTACCAAGTTGACGGGGACGGAGGGCTTTGTCAACTTAGTCAATATGCACGATTCTAGTTCCAGTGACCGTACGATGTCCATCCAACGGCCGTAGTGCTTCTTCAACCTCTGGTCTTCTTGCTCCAGCCGCCCAAACCAGCGCCGGTCGTGCCTCGTGCTCCTGCCTCCCGTGGCCGGCTGCGATGCGGCGGAGGCCTCACCGCCCCCTACTACTCCCACCGCTGGCCAGGCCATCTCTCTACTCACCCACACCCCCTGTTATTCTGCGGCGACGGCAGCCTCACACCGCAGCGAACTAGCGAACCCTCATACTCCTCTATGCGTGGGCATCCACTGCCGCATCTTCCCCGGCTCCGTGTTGTCCCCTTCCTAGGCCTCGCAGTCGTCCAACGCCCTGGTGCTCTCGGCGCGGCATGGTCAACGTGGTCAAGGAACGGCTTCCATCGGACGTGGACTGTACGTGGAGAGGCTGACAGCTGGGTCCACAGCCGCAGCAAGGAAGTGCCTCCTTATTACGTGCAAAATAATTATTCCTCCACCTGACAGCGGGACCCACCGGACGGGCCACCGTATTTCGCGAAAAAAACGTTTCCCCCTGCTGCTCGGACCCACCAGCTACATCTTCGCACACAAGGAAGTGCGTCCAGGCAAAAAAACGATTCGCCCCTGACTGCTGGGACCCACTAGCTACATCTTTGCTGGCAAGGAAGTGCCTGATAGTCGGGACCCACCTGGTCGAAGCGTACGTAGCATTGTCATTCTGGTCACGAACGTGTACGTACATACTAGTCGATGTAGAGGCGTGCACGTGTCGTAGTAGAGGCACGCACGTAGCATTTACACGTACGTACAGCGGCCAGGGTGCAAGAAAGAAAATACGGCCACGCATGTGTACATACGGGCGGGGTTTCGAAAGCCTACTCGCGCATACGTACGGCCAGGGCTCGTGTACATGGCTGGGTCGGAACGGAGAAACAGCGTCGTCGTCGTGTTTATGGGGAGGCAACGGAATGCGTCGTGTTCATGGGGAGGCAACGGAATGCGGCATGTTCATGGGGAGGCAACGGAATGCGTCGTGTTCACCGGGAGGGCTTGGATGGAACAGGCGATGGAAACGAGGCCTGGCGTACCGTAGAACGGAGGAAACGGCCTTGTGTTCGACCGGCCACGTTCGAAACGGGATCCTGTTCATCTGGAGGGGTGTGGCGTACCGCAAAACGGAGGAAACGGACCTCCTACGGTCGAAACGGGGGTCCTGTTGATCGGGAGGGGTGTGGCGTACTGCAAAACGGAGGAAACGAACTTGTGTTGGAGCGCTACGGTCGAAACGGGGGTCCTGTTCATCGGGAGGGGTGTGGCGTACCGCAAAATGGGACTCCACGGGATATTTTTCATCTCCACCGTCGACCCCCTCCAGCCTCCATGAGCTACTGTTCATCCACCGTCGACCTCCTCCAGCCTCCACCTATGACTGTTCATCCACGGGCTCCTGTTCATCCAGCCTCCACCGCGTGCTACTCCACCGGCTACTGTTCAACCAGCCCTCTCCACAGGCTCCTGTTCAACCACCCCTCCTCAGGCTACTGTTCATCCTGCCCTCCACCGTCTACTGTTCATCCTGCCCTCCATGGGGTGGTCCTGTTCATCCAGCCCTCCACGAGATCCTGTTCATCCAGCCCCAACCGGCTCGATCGATCGGGGTCCTGTTCATCCAGAGGCAATACCACGGGGTCCTGTTCATGCACCCCCACCGGGAACTGTTCATCCAACCCCCCCCTCCCTCCCCCCGCAATGCTCACTGTTCATCCAGAGGCAGCATCGATCGGCTTCAGTTAGCAGCAG